>NC_137656.1:24171564-24473582 GCF_963422515.1 Blennius ocellaris
GCTAAATGCTACATGCTCCATTCTTCATGCTTATATGCTACATGCTCTAGAGTTTCAACCTCACAGACCAGCGATGCAACATGCTAAGCATGATTAAAGTGTGATTGATACGCTCATTAACAGCGATTTTGTTCCCTCAATCTACAATCCACACTGTGTGGATAGACACATGTACTACAGATATACTATAGTGCATGTAGTGTCGACACAGGTCACGTGGAGGTGGTTCACAGTGACAAAGAGCCTTCAAGTATCATATGAGCATAGAGTATGAATAGGGCTTAATAGCATTTAATTATTTCCTGTATCGGTGCACAGTATCAGTCCCTAAACCAAATGCTGTGTACAGTAATGTATGTCAGACAAGTCAATGTGTATTTACTCTACTTCACATCAGATTGAAATACAACTTCATGGTGAATAAAGTAGATACTTATTTTATTTGGTTTTTGTTTTGACCAAGGCTTCATCCTTATCGTCAAGCTATTCACACAAGGACCTCAGCCATAATTCAATGAAAGCATATAAGAGCAATATTGATCTTTTAATTCTCAACAACAAAACATCTATAAGAGCTCTTCACAAAATGGCTTTCAAAGTCTACTCTCGACATTCAGTGACGGATTATCAGTGCAGGCAATAAAAAAAGAGAAACTTGTAGCCTATTTCCAGGTGTGGCAAAAGTCAGTCAATAACAGAACAAAAACACATTGCGTTAGGCGCTTGACAGTCACATTAAATCGAAAGCCAATGACTATTAAGGCATTTCATTGCAAAAGTGAAAACGTCCTTTTGCCATGGAAGAATAATAAAAATGAGTTATTGCTTTTTTTTTTTTTTTTTTTTTTTTAATACTCATCCACAATATATTAAAGAGGCTATGAAAAAAGCAGCCTAACGAAAAGGAAAAACACATGAGCATAATGGACTTCCAGAGTCTACAAAAGACCACAATCACTTTCGCTGGTATTGAATGACTAAATATGCTGCCCATTGTTATGGAGACTCTTCATGAAATGAAAGCATCGCCGCAGCTCCAAACTGTATTTTATTGCTTTGAAACACAAATGAAAATGGAAGCTCCTCTGTTGTTTCTCTTTTTATTTCCAGCTGCATGACAAATACTTGAAGTCGTTGATTGCTCGCCGTCTCCATTTTTTCCCCCGCCTCTGCATCTATTTTATGCAGAAGGGTAAAGAAAGTCAATTGAAAGTTAATTCCAATGTGTTTGATTAATGGCCACTGGAGGATGCACTCTAATCTGCGCTCTGTTCGCCTGTTCCACTTCAAGCCACACACAGGTAATTATTCCCCGCATTCTCCTGGAGTAAATGTTTTTGTTGCACCTTCGCCTGCTCTGACATCGGGCGTCTTGTTTTCAGGGACCCCCTCAAAAGACGCTGAGCCAGTAACATCCAGGTTTTATTCAATCGGAGCAAGAAAACGCCAGCACTGTTTGTATTGATATGAATTCATTTGTCACAACACTACAGGTGTCATTAAATAACAAATTCCAAAGCAGCTTACTAAAAATTAAAGATCGTATCAATTCCTTGTATGCAATAAAACCCCAGTGAGCAGTGGATGATCAATGAGGGATGAATCTACATCCATCTGTCTTTCCTCCACACCTGCGTCATTCAAGTTAGAGCTTCCGGAAAATGTGGCATTTCCGTGGTATCGGGTCCGTTTCTAATCCGCATCAAAATGTCCTTGAGTAAGACATACCATTCTTGTGTATGTGAATGGATGAATATGAGAATGTAAAGTGCTTTGTGATTGCTGCAGTGAAAAACTTCTTTTAACCATTCATATAGACTGTTCAGTGAACGGTAACCTTCTCTCTGGCTAAGTCGTCAGGTCACTATAGGGTTAACATACACCATGGTTTTAAGCAGCGGGCCTTCATTTGGACGGTCAATATCTAGGATAAATGGCCAAAAAATAGCAGACGTCTTGCTCAAAATATGTTTACAAAGGCCATCACTATATGTCACCATATAATTTTGCCTAAATTAATCACTTTTCGCCAATAAATAGCAAGTTATCGGCTCATGTACCAGTAATGTGCCTGAACGAGTTCATGAACGAATATTTTGGGCGAACATGAACTGAACGTGCTGTATTTCTGCCTGATGTATGTTAATGTCTGCGGCGCTCATTCTAGCGTTTGTGAACGGTGCTCTCACAGTTGAATGTTTTTTAAGAGGGTTGCCAGATTTCCAGAGTCTTCCAGTCGAAATCCCGGCTACAGCACACCGTAAACGGGCCTGAACATGTCGGGGGGGAAAACAGCCAATCTGGCAACAGCAGCCAACGCAGCGCCACGCCACCGCGTGCGTCATCAAAACGCGCTGATTGTGGCAAAAACAAATAGAAGACAGCAGCACTGCCTCAGACTGTGCCTCGACGATTAATACTTCATCTTTCTATGATTACTTAAAATAATTTTATGAAAAGGTCAGTGATGATCCAGGTGGAAAAATCTTACTTTTTGTGTAAACTTTGCCCGCTGGATTTCAAGAAGCAACTGCGTACATCAACAGCAAACCTGACACGCCACATTGAACTAAAGCACCCTCGTAGACTTTCAAGGTATGTGAAGTAACTAAAACAATCAAAAGACACGGCAATGACGAGCTAAAAGAGATCCTCTACCACCCAAATCGCATTAACTGCACACAGTAGTGGCTCTGTTGCCCCCATTTCCAGACTGGTATATTTCCGTTTGCACCTTAAAGACTACTGTCTCTCTTGCTCTCTCTTTTTTTTTTTTTTTTTATAATTCTTGATTAAAAAAGACCATTCAAGCAGCAAGTTATTTTCCTCATGTTTTGGAGAATATACTGCAGGGGTGGGAAGCTGCAGCTGGCTACTAGTGTGACTGAATGGGTGGCAACAATGGGGAAATGCCAGTATTCTGAGGGTAATGGCTTGCAGCAACATATTGGGGGAAAAAAGAACTATAAACTCGTTGAACTAGTTCATTTTAAAATTTGTGAACTGAACTTTGAACCAGTTCATGTAGAAACTGAACTTTCCCAACACTGTCGAGTACACAACTTGCAACTGATTTATATCTGCAGAACACACACAGGTGAGACTAATTCTGTGGACCTATGATCAATCTAACTTTTCATTTACAAGATGTTGACACATGTTTGGATAACTGCACATCATTCATGCTTTTCATTGAAGAATAAAATATCCTTTGCTGTAAAGTGTTGATTTTGATATAAGATGCCAAATTATGTTTGACTGTAACGTTGTAAAATCATGAGACTGAGCTACAGGAGGTCTGCAGAGACCAAATAAGATCTTATATTCAATTAAAAACTAATGAGAGGAGACTAGACACTATTTCACAGTTCAGAGTCTACAGGTGCACATTTTAGGGATACAGATAGAAGCAATGTGCCACCTACAGCGGTACAAGTACACGTAGACATTTGGAGGAGTTGAATCCGGTACAGGTACAAGTGAAAACCATCACCATGGAGAAGAAGCTATTACCTTGAAAGAAAGAAAGACAACATTTTAACAAGGCAAGAAAAGATATACTCACCAAAAATGTCAAGGACAAAAGAAAATATATTACTGTTAAGAAGCATAAACTACAAGTCAGAACACAGTATTTAGAAGTCCAGAATCCTCCCTCCTCCCTGTTCGTCAATCAAAAACAAATTGGACACCCAGATTTTTTGCATGGACACCTCAAACACATTTCTGCCTAAAACCATGACATACAGACATCCACATGCTCACCAAATATTTGCAGATATTCAGAGCTACAAACAGTTTATACACATAGGCAAGGTTTTGAATTGTTGGTTAAAGATAATGTAACATAATGGACACAGCAAACCTATAAAATCCCACAAGATGACCATTTTGTTGATTATAATCAAACCCGAAACTGTAAATCCAGAATTTATTTAAATATTGGCTTTTTGTCACAAAGCTATCTGGATGACATTCTCAATGCAAACACATAAACTCTGATATGACCTGCGTCTGAGACCACACATGGCACAAAATCCGGAAAGTGGAAACTGTGACACTTTGACTGCTTGTTCACAATACTGTATGAGAATCACACACTCAGCAGAAATAATAATCCAATTTATGATTTGAGTGAATGTCCTCTGACTGTGACTGTATGTGTTCTATTCAGATAGACACTAGACATGAATTCATGATATGAAATTACTGATTATTGATGCTTTGCTCTATTGGATTATGACCATTATAAGATGAGCTTGGAAAGCTCATTATGGTGCATTTTATTCCTGCTGTCTGACTGACTACTCTGTCTGACTTTGCCGAGATAAACAACGTCAACATTGGCTTTTCACTAATGCTAATTTGTCTCAGTCAAAGTGAAAATGTAGGATTCATAAATTCCAATAAAGAAAAGTTTATTTACATATACTGTAATTGTGGCAATTCCTGAAACTGAAGTGAATCTGTGGAGAAGCAGCAGTGCTTGGTGTGCAAATGTGCATCTTATGCTGTCTAGAAGGAAGTTCAGTTCAGTTCAAATCCTCCGAGGCATCCTGGCTCAGCTCTCCAACAGAGTCTTGTCGCTTTCACCAGTTTGCTAATCCTGTCTGCATCCTTGCCCTTGATGTTTCCACCCCAGCACTCTGCTTCACAGCGCAGAGCTGCCCAACACAGACTGGCAGAGTGTGCTGAGGTGTGTGTGTGTGTGTGCATGAGCCTCCGAACAATGTTCATACACAGAATTGCACAAGCTCGATGGTAGTGGTGAGTGATTGGAACCTATTTAATTTCTAATTTGCCAAAATTTGATTTGCAAATGTGATTAAAACCACTGATTGACCCTTTTAAAATGCATAATAAATCTCCAAATTGAAGCAGAGAATACATTTTTCCTTGTATGAGAAGGTTCAAGAACAACTAGATTTGATTTAACTGACTGAGCAGCTTTCAAAAATCTTCCATTCCACATCCTGCAGGTTCAAATCAGCCTGCTTCCTCTTTCCATCTGCGATAAACAAGTGGCAGAACCACACTTTAAGAGAAAATATGCTTAATAAAGGATGTATTAAGCATATTTAAAAGGGTATTTTATTTTGACACAGAATAAAAGGAGTTCACTTACTGTGGGACAACTTAATGTAAGTGAATAATGTTTGAAGATATTTATAGTTTCCCACTGAAGCAATTTTCTGTAATTGTTTTCTGTGTGTTTCTGCACTGTGGTGATAATGCACATAACACCAGTGCACGAGGCATCAAAAGCACATTTAAAATAAGCCTATACTCTTTTATAAAGAGTACACACACACACACACACACACACACACACACACACACACACACACACACACACACACACACACACACAGCCTCCCTCAACTGTTCATGACATTGTGCACAGGTAAAAATACGACAGAAAAACCTCAAATGACCTGGCTGGGAGAATGGATGACTGCTAATGAAGAACTTTTTTTTTTGCAAAGACTGAAGGGTGTTTAGAGGATAATTGTTTGCTGCTACCTCTGAGACAATAAAGCATTTTAAAAGCAGAACTGGTAAATAACATCAACGTTGAAAAAAGAAAAGTCATATTCACCCTTCATCAAATGTACCAGTCATTTCATTTTGAATTATACTACCTCAATATATATACAGTGGTGTGAAAAAGTTTGGGCACCCCTGTAAATTTTCATGATTTTCCTTTATAAATCATTGGTTGTTTGGATAAAAAATTCCAGTTAAATATATCTTATAGGAGACAAACACAGTGATATTTGAGAAGTGAAATAAAGTTTATATGATTTACAGAAAGTGTGCAAGAATTATTTAAACAAAGTTAGGCATGTGCATACATTTAGGCACCCTTGTATCTTATTGATTTTAATACCTTTAGCACTAATTATTGGAACTCAAAATTGGTTTCGTAACCTCAGTGACCCTTGACCTCCATACACAGGTCAGTCCAATCATGAGAAAGGGTATTTAAGGAGGCCAATTGTAAGTGTTTCTCCTCTTTGCATCTTCTCTGAAGAGAGGCAACATGGAGCCTCAAAACAAGTCTGAAATGAGCTGAAAACAATGATTGTTCAAAATCATGGTTTAGGGGAAGGATATAGAAAGCTATCTCAGAGATTTAAGCTCTCAGTTTCAACTGTGAGGAACATTGTGAGGAATTGGAAGACCACAGGCACAGTTCCAGTTAAGGCCCGGAGTGGCAGACCAAGGAAAATCTCAGATAAACAGAGACCAGCTCCAAAGACCTGCAACATCAACTTGCTGCAGATGGTGTCACTGTGCATCGTTCAGCTATTCAGTGCACTTTACACAAGGAAATGCTTTATGGAAGAGTAATGCGGAAAAAGCCTTTTCTCTGCACACGCCACAAACGGGCTCGCTTGAGGTCTGCTAAAGCACATTTGGACAAGCCAGCTTCATTTTGGAACAAGGTGCTGTGGACTGATGAAACTACAATAGAGTTATTTAGGCATAACCAGGGGCGTTATGCATGGCGGAAAAAGAACACAGCATTCCAAGAAAAAAAGTTGCTGCCTCCAGTAAAATGTGGTGGTGGTTCCATCATGCTGAGGGGCTTGTGTGGGTGATTCCCAGTGTAGGGACTGGGAATCTTACAGTTGAGGGGTGCATGGATTCCTCTCAATATCAGCAGATTGTGGAGAACAATGTCCAGGAATCAGTAACAAAGTTGAAGTTGCGCCGGGGCTGGATCTTTCAACAAGACAATGATCCTAAACACTGCTCAAAATCTACTAAGGCGTTCATGCAGAGGAACAAGTAGAACGTTCTGGAACAGCCATCTCAGGCCCCAGACCTGAATATTATTGAAAATGTATGGTGTGATTTAAAGCGGGCGGTCCATGCTGGGAAACCATCAAACCTGACTGAATTGGAGAGGATCTGTAAAGAAGAATGGTCCACAATACCTTCCACCAGAATCCAGACCCTAATTGGAAGCTATAGGAAGCGTTTAGAGGATGTTATTTCTGAAAAAGGAGGATGCATAAAATATTGAGTCATTTTTCTTTTGCGATGCCTAAATGTATGCACATGCCTAATTTTGTTTAAATAATTCTTGCACACTTTCTGTAAATCATATAAACTTTATTTCACTTCTCAAATATCACTGTGTTTGTCTCCTATAAGATATATTTAACTGGAATTTTTTATCCAAACAACCAATGATTTATAAAGGAAAATCATGAAAATTTACAGGGGTGCCCAAACTTTTTCATACCACTGTATATATATATATTCTGATCAGCAGTACTCTGCGTAAGAGGTTGGTGTATCATGGAGAGATAATCACTATTTGGAAATAATTAGATCTTCTCTTAGAGTGATTGCTCTTAAGAAAAAAACTGAACGGTGGAGCAGAGGTGGCCAGCTGTGGACTGATTATCCAGTGCTATGCACCAACATCCCTGCAACCTCTTCTCTGCTCCAGTACAAGAGGGGGGATTTTTTTTTTCTCAACCTACTTCAAATTGGTTTATATTTTCACTTTCCCCTAGTCACATACATAGGATTGAACGCCGAGGTCCACCCAACACCCCAGAACCACAGTCTGCTGCCTGAACTTTGTTGGAAGTTCTTCAGTAAAATGTAAATTTACAACATCATCATCTGGATTACATATATTTTATACACCAGATAAAGAAAGACCGTTTAAAGTGGCTTGAGTGTTTACATCATACTGTTTTCTGTAGTAATTGTATTACATACACAAAACACCCACTACTGGCTTGAAAAACGACATTATTTTCTGTGATTCCAGTGTTTTTATGTGTACAGCCATCATTTATAAGAGAGATCACTGTTCTCTTCTTTGGGCTTTGGGCTTTGGACATACACATAGAATGATTCATTCTGGTCCTGGAAATTCAGAGTAGTATCTTACAGAACTGGAGTAAAGCTGTGTATTATACAGGGCTTATTTAGGTTAAATGTACCTATCAGGGTTTTGATATGAAATGCAGTTTTTGTTTCAGAACTATACTAACACTTCGTCAGCACTTTGTCCTGTAAGGGGCCTCTCTCTTTATAAATCAGCAGTTCAGCGTCTGTTAAATTTGTGTCCTGCTGCCGACTCCACGTGCACCTTATGAATTCATTCACATATATTGGTGTGTTAAGATGAAAAAGCCAATAATAGCAGACACATCAGCATGCTACCCACCGAGGCTTGGGTTTTATCTATTTTTATGTAATGAAGAAAGATCAGGAAAACAGCTGGACCCCACTTTAGAGATTGAGCAAGGTGAACACTCTCAGGCAGGGAAAGACAGATTGGAAAGAGTCACAGATTTTTTTCGATCCGACTCCCCATGAGCCTGCAGCAAATGAAACACCTATAGGAACCTTCACTGTGGTGCCTATGGTGAAAAAAAAAATATCTTGGATTTATTAGCCGGTGGATCGTCTGTGCCTACAGATCAAGAATGGACCTGTAATCGCAGAACCACAAGCGATGACTTTATCTCATTGTTCGAGCTTGGGTTGGTGGGTTTCAGTAGAGCTGTGTGGTGTAAGCTGTGCTCCCTGAGGACAACTGGGCCGGGCCATTTCTCCACACAACAGAGGTGGACAGCAGCACTCTGCCTTCCTGTACTGACAGTCACCGATCGAGCCCGACGGTCAACGACGCAGCAATTGAACCGGTGGTCGGATGCCCTTTCAAGCTGATTGAGTAAAGCTCATTATCTTCAGCCGTCACAATGAATCCATTTCATCAGCGATGCGGCTCTCTATATCAACTGTCACAACTCATCTCATCCAATTGAATTTCACAGGGCCCCTTTTTTAAAGGTTGACCAACCTTGATGTCACCGCAGCCTCTTTTAAGCAGATTAACTTCACGTTCACATGAAAGCTGTTATGTTGTCCTTATGGTGCCCACTGTTTGTCAGCTGAATGCATAAAGGGAATAACACCGACACGCTGTGGAAGTTGACCTCTGGAAACAAAATCCAAGGCGTAAACAAAGCTGAAGTCAATTGTCGTGAGAGCTCAGCTTCATTTTGCCGAGAAACTGCTTTGTGCTGTAGCTAATGCTTTCAGATACACAGTCATATATTGTAAAGACACGTTTGCTTGCTTGCTTGTTGTTTTGACCCTGACAAGCAGGATGCAGGTGATGAAATCTCCTCTCTTCATCCCATCAGTGAGATCAGTGCTTCTTCACCAGCCAGTGACCAGAAAAACATATGAAAGAAATGTATCACAAAGTCAAGGGAGAACACTCTCTCTCTCTCTCTCTCTCTGACATATTAAAAGCTTTGAAAACCTTTGAAAATGATTGTAATTCTAGATGTAGATATGTTCAACTTATAATTTCACACTACAGGTTATTGTTCTAAATTTTTTCACAATATTTACAATACACTCGGTTCAACAAAGCACATGCAATAAACCATATACATGTATGAAGTTTACTCTTCAGTCATTTTGACAACAATGGATGTATCAATATAATATCCATCCATCCATGCATCCATTATTCAGAAACTTATAAACCAACATGACACCAGATAAATATTGAGAGTTTGGGGCCCATACAATCATGACCAGATTCCAGGACTTCCTCAATCTGAATATTTTTTTGGTCAATATTTTTTTATCGAGCCATGGAGTATACAACAATACAGTATAAAAATATACAATACCCATTTCTGGTTTACAACAATGAACATAACAATACAAAATAACATAAAAGCAAAGTGAAAATGAACAGGAAACAGGAACCCCTAACTTAAAACCTTCTCGGCCTACCCCTCCCTCTTCCCAGGTACACTCTCTCCATCTAATTGTGGTTACAATCAGGGAGTGTTGTTATTATGTGTTCTCTTTTTGAAGCCACAAGATGAAAGGCTGCCATATTGAATCAAATGTGTGTCGGTTGTCTCTCGGGACATACCTACTTCTTTCTAGGTGTATCAATCTGAATATCTAACCAATGACAGCAGTCACCAGCACATCCTACATGAAGGTTTCAGCAGTGGTTTCAGATAATGACAATTCTACAACCAGATAACCCCAATAAATCTTGATATGTATTAGTGAAAGCGTTCAGAACGTCTCAATGAGAACAATGAGAACACCATGCATCAGTTGAATGAATTATGAATTAAAGGCCATTTTCTGCGGCCTCTTCTTCATCTGTTTGTTTTCTTATGTCCTGTTTTTATCTTCTTTGCTGCTGCCTACCCTCAGCAGATGGTCTGACACTTCTGTGTTTGTAACATTGAAGTTTCCTTTTCCACCTCCCACTGTACTTGGTCATTTGGGAAAGTTGATTTTTTTTTTTCAATGTTCAATAATATATTAGTTCTATGTCATAATAGTTTAATTAAATTAATTAAATACATTTGTCTATGTTTGCATCCTAATGCTCTTTTAGTTTCTTTTGTGATCAACTCCCTCAGAGCCAATTGACAGCATGAACGTACCTTACACCAACAACAACAGCCCAGCTTCTCCTCTTGTTCAGTAGAAAATCGACATAATCACAGAGACTGTGCCCACCTGCTTGTGAACACCATGGTCGCATCCTCAAGCTCAACACCCACGACAGGGGAAGCAACTCACTACAGCCTCAATGCCTGGGGTGAGGGGGGGGGGGGGGGGACTCTATTTATGGCCCCACCATCTCTACAAGCTTGTTTTTTTTATTTTTCAACAAACATTTTCATTCAGCAGGAAGTCATGTGAAGGTATGTTTGGTAAAAGGTTGATGAATGTCAAGGTCAAACTGAAAATGCCTGAGACCGCTAAACTGGAGGTCCTGAAAACGTCACCATGTAGTTTAATAAACACTGATTATTTGTTTTAGCTAGAGAAGATATGTAGTTAGTAATTGTACAGATGAACAATACACCAATTCAGATGATAGAGTTTCAAATAAAGGGGATACTATTGCCAAAAAAAACCTAATTATTTTCCTTATAACGTACTCATTGCAACCAACTGAACCGACTTTGACAAGCGTTTGCAGCTCTTGAGCCTTCTACTCAGGACCCATTTACACAACAATGTTTCAAGTGAAAAGTCTTCATTTTTGCCTTTTCGTTTCAGAAAAAGCTTGCATTTACACAGAACCATTTCGGAAACTGTCAATTTGCATAGAAATGGCAGAAATGTAGTCACCCTGCCAAGCCACGAGCTGGTGCTATGGGTATGGCTCGAAGTCAGGTTTAACTTTTTACATCACCCGCCATTGTTGCTGGTAGATTTTTAAAGCTACAAGCCAACCAATATTTCCACCACATTTTTTTTTCTTGAAGAAATAAAACCAGATTCTGAGTGCCTTGGGAGTGCCTGAGTGCATATAATCATTTAACCCACATTTTGTCATAAACTGTTGCAATATTTAACAAGTTATTACAAAATGCGGCAATGTTACAAAATGTGGCATTATTACATAGTGAGTTGAAAATATATTACACAACATATTTCACCATTATTACATAATGTAGCACGACAGGGCCTCAGTGTGTTTTGGGATGTGTAAACTGGACTGAAATGAATTTTTAGTTATTATCATCCGAAGAGAGTCTCTTCACCAAACCTTAAGCAATAGGATGGAGCAGCTAAACATTCTGGAGACAACTCACATGTAACTTGATTTGTGTAAGTAAGTATATCTACTAAAATGCATGAACTGTGTCCTTGGCCACAGGAACCACGAAGTTGAAACGCTGTTTTCTAAGCATCATAAACGGATAAATATTGATCTGCGGACACAAGTGCTGCCAAAACTGGAGGCAGGCAGTGTTGCCTTTGATCGATCTGTCGGGTATCACAGCATGCGAAGAGCTGGTTGTCTTTGCCTATCACTTTGCCCTTTCCCACATTGACATTGTCCTTCCAGGGACGTGTTGGGAGCATGCAGGTGCTGCCTGCCAAGGTATTTGTCGAGCTCCAGCATTTGCTGAATGCTGGAGCTGTTTGCGCTGTGATGTGCACGCACTCCTGATTTCCTTATCTGATGCAGAAAAGATTTTCTGCAGGAGACTTTATTTCATGCACGGGACTTCATTTCATGCAATACTCGTGCCACATATAACTGCCTCCGCTATGCATGACTGCACAAAGGAAGTGGACTAATGCCAGGGACACAGTGACCAAAATGATTAATTACTTGCTGAATTGCTGGGGCTGATAGCTTTGTGATACACCGGGATATATAGATTTAATATCAAATGGCACATCTCCCTGTCATAATTGAGCAATCACAAGACCAAATCAGAATTTCTCAACAATTCAAGTCTTAAAACAACCTCAATGTTATTAAACAAAATCTGTCATCAGACAAGTGTCACAGTAATTAACAAATGAACACAGTTGTTAGTCCACAGCGATGAATCATGAATCATATCCTGAAAACAAACCACAGTTTTATTTCTTAATGTGTACTGAAAGCATGTTGCTCAGAGGCAGTGTCATTTTTTTCTATACTCTCCCCCATTTCTGATAGCTAAATGCTCTTTATACAACCAAACAGAGACTGGGAATATCAAGGAGAGAATGCATAATGAAAAGCAGCTGAGGATTCCTTGATAGCTGGGGAGCAAATGCCCCTGCTGGGCTTACTAATGAGTTTAACTTGAGTGCTCAGCCATAGACCCCCCCCCCCCCCCACCCCACCAATCCACACATTAATGTCATGCAAATGTGTGTTCGCCATAGAGCCCCAAGTGAATACCAACACAACACAATTCCCATAATTCCAGTTTGCCGTTACCGTATGGAAATATCAGCTGTCCGTATGTCACTTGGCACCGAGTTCTCTAAGCCTTGTGTGCATAAGCAGTGGTGTGCAGTCAGGGGCAGCAGGGCTAGCACTGCTTGCCCTGTCAAAAATTATTTTTCTTGTTTTTTAATAATTAAAAAGTGATTCTGAAATCTTTGTCTGGAATCAATTAGTGACTCTAGCAACCTTATCCAGAAGACAAGCGGTTCTATTTTCTGTCCTCTAAATGCATCACAACTCCTTTCCTCTGCTGGAGCAAGCAGAGGAAAGCATTGCTAACCTCTGATTGAAGCTGGATGCTGTGATTGGGTTAAAATGTTGAGTGACAGTATCATCAGCCAATCAAATTTTGACGTATTATTGACGGAACACCCTTGGGCAAGCAGAGTTTCTGGCGCTCGCCTTGGCGTCGTCATTGAAATTAGCTTGACTGATTGGCCCATGGGCAGGTGCGTGACAACACACATTTATGATCGGCTATTCTGGAGTGTTGGCGGCTAATTTAATAGCAAGATCGGATGATACCATAGCGGACCTGCTTCTAACTGCTGGCCCTGACTGAAACACCACCGCACGCTACTGTGCATAAGTCAGAGATGGACAGCCTGCCGATCTTGAATGAATAGTGCCTGTCTTATAACCTGAGCCTGTGACAAGTTTTCAATGCAGCGGCTAGAGTTTACTTCCTTTTGACATTGAACAGTCACAAACTGGCCAAACCCTGATTGCTTCAGGCCGGCACTGAGCTGCATGACCCTTCATAGGACTATAATCACCAAGTAATTTATGCCTCTTAAAGAGGTAAGCAGCAAATTAAGGTCTTTTTTTTTTCTTTTTTTTTTTTTACAGATATAGACGTGTCTATCTCTCTTGTAAAGGCTCCGAGCTATAGAAAGAACTTGGCTGTGTAGGGCAAGATCAATAACCTGGGAAAGCCGATGGATTTCTCTAAGCCTCACTGTTGTGCCGGGATTTTGATTGGTTTGTTTTATGGGTTTAGCTGGATGAGGCGCTGTAAACTAATAGCCCCGAGCTGTTAAATATTACAGGCAAAGGCAGAGATGAAGACCTTAAGCTCCTGGGTGCAGATTCAGCTGTGGATGGCAGGTGTCCACTCAGCACACTGGGCCTACAACACCACACACACACACACACACACACACACACACACGCACACACACACACACACACACACAAGGGGCTGAAATGAATACCATCAGCAACAATCTAGAGGAAATTATATTCAGCAAAAACGTGCTATAATCAATTGCTGTGGATCATTTTACCTCACATGCCAGTCTTAACAATGTCACCTGAGGCAAAAAAAAAACCTAAAAAACATCCACTCCCCCTGTGGAAGCAGTTTCCTTTAGATGATTCATTTGGCTCCTCTTGTGAAAATGAAAGTGCTTCGATTAGTAATGTGAATGAATGAGCATCTCTTTGTACGTCTTTTTCAACTCATGCATGTGTTCACTCAACAAACTGACCTGCGTAACCTATCGGCACTCTTCTGAGCGGCGGCAGCCATCGTCACTCCTTTACAGTAGGTGTGTCCATACTCACTTTATCCAGATTAGGACTGAAGGATTATCCCGGCCAACAGCTGGCAACAAGGAGCAAAACACAGGCTGCCAGTCCGTGCATTAACGTTTGTCCGATGCCATTGGAGAAGAAATGGCATAAATAAAGGAAGAAGTTGGACCAACAAGGGACGGCCAAGTCTTGGCCTATAAAACCTATAAAACTTGTTGAACACAAGAACACATTAATTTCTGGAAGGTCGTCTGTCTGAACACAAGTGATCCTTGTACAAGCTTTTGCAAAATTCCAACAAATAGTCAAATGAGAGAAGTTGTTTTTCTTCCATCTTGGAGAAACAAGCGCGGCAGCAGCCAGTTCACAGCAGGCGAGAGCTCAGTGAATTGCTCTGCTTTTAATGACTTGTCAAAGACTTCATTGTATGGAATTATAATTGTACCACGATCATGAGCGAGCAGTGTGAAATGTCGAGCAAAGTAAAACTTAATATGAGCAAACATTATTTCCAGGGTGAGAGAAGAAATTAATCCAAGGCTTGACAACCTACTGTAAAGGAATGTTTTTTTTTTATGAATTTGTTCTCAAAGAAAGACTTTTGGGGGGAAAAAAACAAAACAAAACTGTTATCATGCTCAATTTCTAAAGATTGCAATATATAATGTCAAGATCAATAAGATTCTCATGCACTTCGCGCCACACATACACACACATGCAGGGATATATAAACAACAGGAGTGATGAGGGTGATTCAAAAGAAGAACAAAATGCTGTCTGGGTAATATTAAATACCTCCAGGGTTTTATTTTTCTCTTCCTTGAGGTATTGTGCACTTTGAGCCTTCAGGTTCTCGTCCACCTCTGCTTTCTTTCTACTACCAACTGTATATTTATGTCCACGTGTAGCTATCCATATAGGACCATGAAAACAAGATTAAATCGTCTTTGGTTTTCCTTTGTTTTGCGACATTAAAGCGGAAGACAAATGCCAGAGTTTCCTTTGACAAATTTAGTCTCTGCAGACAAATGGACAGCTTGTGCGAGGATTCATCTTTGTCGCTTAATGTCAGGATGTGTTGATCGATTTCAGAAGCCAATGGTGACGGGGTCCACGCCGTGGAGCCGTCTGACAGACACCTGCACATGTTTATTGATGACGAATTGAGCTTTGACCACAAGACAGAAAATTGGCATGAAACAACATCACATATTATTTATATTATGCGGGATGAGCTGTTCTCCAGTCCATAATAACTTCATTACTCACATTTTGGACTATATTCATCAAATCCGTCTTCTTTGAAGCTCCAATTTTAACGAACATCAGTGCGTCGTATCAATGTCAAACAAAATTCCAAAGGTTTCATTGACTGCTCTGTCATATGGAAAAGAAAAACATCAATAATATACTCTCACGAAGAACATCACTAATCCAGTAAACCTGTGTATAGCAGGTGATGCAGTCCAGCTCAGGCTGCCAGCTGGTGTAGTGGTCAGCAGTCACAACACATCGACCTCTGGTCTGAGTCTGGTTCTTCGGGGCACTTAAGGGTGGCATTTGCATATCCTCCCTATACCAGCATGAGTTTTCCCTGGGTACTCCAGACTCCAGCAAGCCTAAATAGACATTAATCTTAGAATTTCATCACTTTTTCAATATGCTCTGAGAGATGTTTTCCACCAGGATTTCACTTTTTTCTGAAGCATTGTTTCTAACACTTTTTCGCTATTAATAGCAGGACTCTTTCTGATTTTCATCAATCAAAAGTATAAAAGAGTATGGTAGTATAGATATGTGAATCATATCCACTTTGTTCAGTTGTTGCAATGTACTTGTGGATTTCATCAATGCAACACAACATACATTAACATAGAATCTCCATAAAAAAAGTTGCCCTGACAGATTTTAAATGAGTGATTTATAGTCTTACAGTTTTCTACAACATGCAACAAAAAAAACACATAAGTGAGATTTCTTGCTCTGACACATCCTTCCAAATTTGGGATCCATGTTTGAATTCTCAGTCATCTCTTGAGTGAGACTAACATGAATCCAACAACATACCCACAATCCTTTGCTGCGAAGAGACAAAAGTACGTTGTCTTATCGAGGTCCTATGACTTACAATGAACTCCTTCGTTAAAATCTATATCTTCTCACTCACTCTTTAAAAAGCAGCCAAAAACATATCTTATCTTTTCTTGAATATCCGATCCATTACGTATTACATGCTTTCTTCATGTCCCAGATGATCCTTACTCTGTCTCTCTAAATGTGTTTATTTTAATTGGTACCTTTCTTCCTTGTCATTATTTGCAACTGACTACTCTGTCTTCTGTCTCCTTATTTTTGCCCATTTTACTCATAAAATGAAGATAATGTATGCACTTCACCTCCCTTTTTTTCTTTCTCTCTATGTCTATTTGTTAACCATACAAAAATGTTTTGTTATAACAATTGACAGGGGTGGAACACTTGTACAAGCCAAGCGGCTTCGTTTCCTCCATGCACTACTGAATATGTGTGCTAAATAAATTAATAAAAATAATAATACAATGCTCCCCCTTGAACTGCAACCTTATCGTGGTGGGGGAGTTTGAGCACCCGAATGACCCTCGGAGCTATGTTGCCGGGGGGCTTGCCCCCCCAGTAGGGTCTCCCAAGGCAAACAGGTCCGAGGCGACGGGTCAGACTAAAAGCAGTTCACAAGACCCCATGGACACACTCACGAGGAAAAAGGTGACGTCGCCCGGTTTGGCGCAGCCGGGGCCACACCCTGGAGCCAGGCCCGGGGTGGAGGCTCGCACGCGAGCGCCTGGTGGCCGCGTTCTTGCCCGCGGGACTCGGCCGGGCTCAGCCCGAAGGGACGACGCGGGCCCCTCTTCCTCATCCTCCTGTGGACCCACCACCCACAGAGGCTGCCGTAGGGGTCGGGTGCAATGTGGATTGGGTGGCAGTCGACGGCAGGGGCCTCGACGACCCGATCCCCGGACACGGACTCTGGCTTTTGGGACATGGAATGTGACCTCGCTGGGGGGGAAGGAGCCCGAGCTTGTGAGGGAGGTTGAGAGATACCGGCTAGATATAGTCGGGCTCACCTCCACTCACAGCTTGGACTCTGGAACCCAGCTCCTCGACAGGGGCTGGATACTCCACTTCTCTGGAGTTGCCCGCGGTGTAAGGCGGCGGGCTGGAGTGGGCTTGCTTATTGCCCCACAGCTCAGCCGCCATGTGTTGGAGTTCACCCCGGTGAACGAGAGGGTTGCGTCCCTACGCCTACAAGTAGGGGACAGGTCTCTGACTGTTGTTTCGGCCTATGCACCGAACAGCAGTTCAGAGTACCCAACCTTCTTGGAGTCCCTGGGAGGGGTGCTGGATAGTGCCCCAACTGGGGACTCCATTGTTCTCCTGGGGGACTTCAACGCCCACGTGGGCAATGACAGCGAGACTTGGAAGGGGGTGATTGGGAGGAACGGCCTCCCCGATCTGAACCCGAGTGGTGTTCTGTTATTGGACTTCTGCGCCAGTCACAGCTTGTCCATAACGAACACCATGTTCGAGCACAGGGGTGTCCATAAGTGCACATGGCACCAGGACACCCTAGGCCGGAGGTCAATGATAGACTTTGTGGTCGTGTCATCTGATCTCTGGCCGCGTGTCTTGGACACTCGGGTAAAGAGAGGGGCAGAGCTGTCAACTGATCACCACCTGGTGGTGAGTTGGATGCGCTGGACTGGGAGGAGGCCGGATAGACTCGGCAGGCCCAAACGTGTTGTGAGGGTCTGCTGGGAACATCTGGCCGAGCCTTCCGTCCGCGCAGCCTTCAACTCCCACCTCCGGGAGAGCTTCTCACAGATCCCGAGGGAGGTTGGAGACATTGAGTCCGAGTGGACCATGTTCTCAACTTCCATTGTCGAAGCTGCTGCTCGGAGCTGTGGCCGCAGGGTCTCTGGCGCCTGTCGTGGCGGCAATCCCCGAACCCGGTGGTGGACCCCGGAAGTAAGGGATGCCGTCAAGCTGAAGAAGGAGTCCTACCGGGCACTGTTAGCTCATAGGACTCCCGAGGCAATCGACAGGTACCGGCAGGCCAAGCGAGCCGCAGCCCGGGCTGTGGTGGAGGCAAAAACTCGGGTCTGGGAGGAGTTCGGAGAGGCCATGGAGGAGGACTTTCGGTCGGCCTCGAGGAAATTCTGGCAAACCGTCCGGCGCCTCAGGCGGGGGAAGCAGTTCTCCACCAACACTGTTTACAGTGGAAGTGGGGAGCTGTTGACCTCAACTGGGGACATTGTCGGGCGGTGGAAGGAATACTTCGAGGACCTCCTCAATCCCACCACCACGTCTTCCATTGAGGAAGCAGAGACTGGGTTCTCAGAGGTGGACTCGTCCATTTCCCAAGCTGAAGTCACCGAGGTTGTTGTGAAGCTCCTCGGTGGCAAGGCACCGGGAGTGGATGAGATTCGCCCAGAGTTCCTTAAGTCTCTGGATGTGCAGGGACTGTCGTGGCTGACTCGTCTCTGCAACATCGCGTGGCGGGCGGGGACAGTACCTCTGGACTGGCAGACCGGGGTGGTGGTCCCTCTCTTTAAGAAGGGGGATCGGAGGGTGTGTTCCAACTACAGAGGGATCACACTCCTCAGCCTCCCCGGGAAAGTCTATTCCAGGGTACTGGAGAGGAGGGTCCGGCCGTTAGTCGAACCTCGGATCCAAGAGGAACAATGCGGTTTTCGTCCTGGTCGTGGAACACTGGACCAGCTCTATACCCTCCACCAGGTGCTTGAGGGTTCGTGGGAGTTCGCCCAACCAGTCCACATGTGTTTTGTGGATCTGGAGAAGGCGTTCGACCGCGTCCCCCGAGATGTCCTGTGGGGGGTGCTCCGGGAGTACGGAGTCCGGGGTCCCTTGTTGAGGGCTGTTCGGTCCTTGTATTCCCGGAGCAGGAGTCTGGTTCGCATTGCCGGCAGTAAGTCGGACCTGTTTCCTGTGCACGTTGGCCTCCGGCAGGGGTGTCCTTTGTCACCGGTTCTGTTCATCATATATATGGACAGAATTTCTAGGCACAGCCGGGGGCCAGAGGGGGTCCGGTTTGGGGACCACAGAATCTCATCTCTGCTATTTGCGGATGATGTGGTTCTGTTGGCCCCATCAAGCCTGGATCTCCAGCGTGCACTGACACGGTTCGCAGCCGAGTGTGAAGCAGCTGGGATGAGGATCAGCACCTCTAAATCCGAGGCCATGGTTCTCGACCGGAAAAAGGTGGCTTGCCCCCTCCAGGTCGGTGGAGTGCCCTTGTCCCAGGTGGAGGAGTTCAAGTATCTTGGGGTCTTGTTCACGAGTGGGGGAAAGATGGAGCGTGAGATCGACAGGCGGATCGGTGCAGCATCTGCAGTCATGCGGACGTTGTATCGGTCCGTCGTGGTGAAGAAGGAGCTGAGCCAAAAAGCGAAGCTCTCGATTTACCGGTCGATCTTCGTTCCTACCCTCACCTATGGTCATGAACTATGGGTCATGACCGAAAGAACGAGATCTCGGATACAAGCGGCTGAAATGAGCTTCCTCCGTAGGGTGGCTGGGCGTACCCTTAGAGATAGGGTGAGGAGCTCAGTCACCAGGGAGGAGCTCGGAGTAGAGCCGCTGCTCCTCCACATCGAGAGGAGCCAGCTGAGGTGGCTCGGGCATCTATTTCGGATGCCCCCCGGACGCCTCCCGAGGGAGGTGTTTCGGGCATGTCCCTCCGGTAGGAGGCCTCGGGGCAGACCCAGGACACGCTGGAGGGACTATGTCTCTCGGCTGGCCTGGGAACGCCTTGGGGTGCCACCGGAGGAGCTGGAGGAAGTGTCTGGGGCGAGGGAAGTCTGGGCAACTCTGCTCAGACTGCTGCCTCCGCGACCCGGCCCCGGATAAGCGGTAGCCAATGGATGAATAATACATGCATGATTGATTACGCCAACTTCACTACCATAACTGTAAATTGACATGCAGGAAATTAATTTTAAACACCGGAATGACACGCATACCATGGGAATTACATTTTTCTAAGATGAACATGTTTTTTTCTGTATTTTCTTTAATCTTCCAGTAATGGTGGCACATCTATACCACTTAAAGTGTCATTTTTGAAATTGAAATCAAGCTTGAAAATCTAAATCAAATGGTACATCCATACAATGTTAAACTTTAACAACCAAAACTTTGGCAGTAATATGTCGGTTTGTTAAGTCTTGCTTTAAAATATTGGTTTGGCACCCCTTGTTTACTATATTTTCCAAGGAAACAGTGACTTTTAGCTTCACTTTTCCCTGATTTTTCTCTCTTTTTGTCTCTGTGTGTGGGTGCCAGTACCATTTCCCCTGAGCTCCCGTCACTCAGGTAAGATATACAGGCTTGCTAGGACACCATAGATCACTTGGGTAATCACAGAAAGTGATGAAATGAGGAAATCCAGGCACATCTAATCGATACCAGCTCCGAAGCATGAATTTCTCGTTTTTGCTTTTGGGGGGGAAACACATCATTCTGGTCCGCGGCATCTATTATGTGTGTGACGTGAAAAATAGAAATTATTCACCCCCTGGGGCCTCTGTGGGTGTGGTAGTAATAGCTTTGCATCAGTGTGTGTGTGTGTGTGTGTGTGTGTGTGTGTGTGTGTGTGTGTGTGTGTGTGTGTGTGTGTGTGTGTGTGTGTGTGTGTGTGTGTGTGTAGTAGGGATGAAAAAATTGCATGTGTGAAAGACCCAAACTTTGTAGATGGCTGCACAGACAGCGTGTCGTCCTTCATTTCCTCTCACAGTTTCATATTCGGCACAAACGCCACACAAAATGACTCTAACTGTGAGCCCTACATAAGGTTCTTGCATCTATCCTACTTGTATTCCGCTGCACACTTCACAAAGTTATACAAAGTAGAACGGCTTTATTGAAAAACAAAACTTGTATTTTTCAATCTGTCTGCTGCCAGATCGCACCTTATATTATCTGACAAATGAAATAAAATCAATAATGCATTTATTTTCCCAAACAATTGCTCTTGGGTGGGGAGAGAAAAAAAACAAAAAAAAACAGTCATCGGCTTCAAAAATAGTTCAACTTGTACAATAGCAGCTTTTTAATAAGACTAAAACATCAATATGCTTCCTTTTTTGTCCTCTTTTTCTTCTTTTGTCTGAACTTGTCATCAACAAGAGAAGAAGTATATTTTACACATAATGTTCTCAGAGCTTCAGTAGCTGGCGAACGCGATAAGCACCTACAGATGTGACACCACGGGTGCGAATCGCTGTCTCAAGGGTTTACGTGCCATTCAGGCTGACGTCCCTGAAACCAGAAGGCAATTTTCCTTGTCAGTCTTCGATTGATGGGTTACTGCCCCGGAGAAAATCTTGCCGTGCACATTCAAGCACATACATCGGAAATCAATAGTGTGCAAACGAGGAAATACACACATGCATGCTGCCTTACTGATGCACACAGGTGCAGAGGCGTGCAGCCAATGAAATACAACATGTCGACATATGGTGACAAATATAATGGGCCTCACAGGATCCTGGGAGTGCGAGAGAGACGGTTTCCCCTCTCAGACACTCCAGTGCAAATACAAGCTTGATATTTCAGCGAGTGTGACATTTGTCTTCTGCTGTCTTCAAAGTTGCAATAATAAATGCCAATGGGTGTAACTTTTTACTTTTATGTTTTAAAACTAGTGTTGTCAATCGATAAAAAAAAATTACTAATTAATTGTCCAATTTTTTGTAATTAATTGCAATTAATCACATTGTTTTTCTACTGAAGACTGAAGCTTATAATGGATATTTATTCAGTGAAAACCATGGAATTAATGTTGACAACACACAGAGACGACATTTAAATTCAAATACTATTTTTATAACGTCCTTTTAGCTTTGTATGAAACTGTTTCTCTCCAAGATCAGCAAAACAATGAAAACAAATAAATTAATAAACGTCCAACATAAATCTGGGTTTTGTTAGAGTGCAGGTCCACCACTTTGACAATTTGAATATTTATAGAAACAAAGTTGTAAACTTATTGCATTAACACAGAGGCAATAATATACTGTAAAATTTGAGAGAGAGAGAGAGAGAGAGAGAGAGAAATGGCAAGCACACTCACGCACACACATACACAGTCTACACGAGAACCAGGGAAAGACAGAAAGAGGAGAAAATATTTTACTTGCAAGCATTTCCTCCAGCTTTAGTAGTTTGGTGGCCACTGGTCAGCCAACATGGCAACCTGCTGTCTTGCTGCAGAATTACTTCTGTGGATCTGAAATTCGGCTTTTCAAAGTCAATCTAATGAGTTTCACTTTCTCAGTCAGCCGTCTGGTAACTTTTAAAGTGAAACTTTCTGCCTTAATATCAGTCCACTCGAAGGTGTGTGAACTATATCGTGGCTTTCGGAGGGGGGGTCTCCAGAGTTGATCAACTCCCTTTGTGGCCAACTCTTCAAATGTTAAAATACTGTCATTGTTTCTATCTGTGTCTTTTTGTCTGTTATTTAAATCCTTAACGGATCCTTAATGATCAGTCTGGACTCTGACTGGGATTGCGGGGCTCACGACTCCGACCCTGTTGGTCTTGTGCAGAAGGCATTTTGAATCACCAGAGATCTTATCAGATTCTTTGCAGTCCAGTACTTTAGTTTGATATAGATACTTTAAGGGGATATTTCAGGAGGGGGAAACATGCATCCATCGAGCACGCTGTCATACCGGAAGTCAAATTTTATATATTTTTTTATAATGGATCAATAGAATCAAAATACACTGACACTGAAAATGGGTGTTTATCCCAGTAATATCAGTAACCATGATGCATTACTTTGTAATGAAATAAAAATACCTGATGGCTGATCATTTCACAAATTATAATTAGAATTACTTTAAATGATATTTCTATTACAGTTTCAATCAATCAATCATCACAATTAGATTCAAATCTATAGTGTGTCAATTCTCGATAATAAGTATATAAGGTATCAGGTCAAAGTACACACGTGCGAGAATAAACATATGAAGGACTTGCATACAAATACACATCACGCTGGCTTTATGAATCCCTGAAAGAGCGTTCATGATGTTTAAGGCTGCTGCAGGTGGATGTAACTTCAAATATAATGGGCTGAACCTTTTTCATGCCACCTGCAGAATTCCGTGTACTGGTTGAGTTTCCCTTTACTTCAAAGGACAGTTTTCTGAGCTGTTATATATGATCCAGTCTTTTTACACATTTTCTTCCCCTCCATTGTTGTATCTGGAAACGGTTAAATGATGTGTGAATTCCTGCCCTCTGCATCTGCTGGGAATTATTTTACTCATGTATGACGTCCACTCTCTGTGTTGGTTACTTATTTGGCCAAAACGCAGGATCACTCCTATCAAGAATCTGATCAGTCTATTTATAGAGTGCCATATGATGACTCTCAGTCGTCACGCCATTTGGAGGCGTGGCAGGGGTCAAGCTCGCCATGAAACAGGAAGTGAGATGTTGATAGACTGAACGTGATCAGATTGACCTCAAACGTGAAACATTGCATCAGAGCCTGGCCCTCATCACAGCCATACAACAACTACGACCAGCAGCCTTGGCGCCGCCTGCTGGAAACAGGAAGTGGAGTGAAAATAACCTGAACGTGCTCGGTTCTGCCTCAAATTTCACATGTTGCATCACAGTCTGGTTTTCATCACATGAATCTCAGTTTTGGCTCCACTTGAGGGCGTGGATGTGCCCACGCAACAGACTTTAATATTTACCCTTAACCAGGAAGTAAACTGGAAATACCCTCAGCAATGTCCGTTCAGGCTCAAACTTTGCACGAAGCATGAGAGTCCAGACTTGATCACAGCCTGAAGACAGCCATCCCCCGCGTCTTGGGAGGTACGCCGCTCTCGAGCGGCTCCTGCTCCGTTGGTACAGCCTGTCGGCCATTGAGAGGGCGGACAGACTCCTCTCCCTGCCTGGTTTGGGAAACAGCTCGGCTGTGGACCTGATGGACAATATGCTGTCGCTGCTGGGCTCGGACGAGGGTGAATTCCTTTTCCCTCACGTTTTCATGCTCCAGCTCCCGCCGCCCGTATGCGCAGCCTTGGCTAACTCCCGGTGTTTAGCCAAGGGGGACTCCCCCACTTAGGATGTGTTGTGTTGTGCTGTTCTGTTTTCTGTTTTTGGCAGTTGTGAAATAAATGACAAGTTTACCTTGAGCTCCAGCGTGTCCTTTAACCTGCCAAATTGGATATTATTTTCCTTCCTCCTTTTCTCCTCTCTCTGGTCTCTTCCAGGCTCAATCTTTTGTCAAGGCTCATAAAACGCCTATAACTTCAAAACAGTATAAAAACTTTGATATTTAAGACGGGAAACAACGCAAGCCAATATGAACGCCACACAACAGATCAAAATCGTGTCCAACTCGTGACATTACGCACAGGCTCCGCCCACAATGGCCACGAAGGAGAAGGATTCCCCGATTTCGTCGGCTGGAGATTCGAAATTCAAATAACTTTGTTATGGGACAATAGTGGTGGGGCAATGTTGGAGAAACCTTTCTAGTAGTACCTGAACTATCGTTTTTTGCATAATAGGGTGTTACATTTCCCTACACATTAACTTCATGTGTAGGTTTGGCACTGAGATACAATAGAAGCCTGGGAGTCATTTCAATGACAAACATGGGCAGATATAAATTCAGCATATTAAAGTTGCCAATGGTTTGTTTTGGAGTGCAGAAGAACATGCAAACCAATCCAATCATCCTACAAGCCAGAAGACCCTCGGAGAAGGACTCTTACGACTTCAGGCCGCCAGAATGGAAAACTTTGCACCAGGTGATCATTTACTTGAAAAAAAAAAAAGAAGAGAAAATGTTTCACCTGTTTGTTTTTGCTCCACAGCAGGTAGTGTGACTTCCTGCAGACGAGGAAACATATGTGAGGAGATCAGTGTTACGAGAAGAAACAAAGCGCTGCTTGACTTCTGTATTCAACAGATCTGGAGGTTTGGCAAGAACCGACAAATTGTCACAGGGAGCTTTAAATAAGGAACAATGCAAGCATGTACATAGCAGAGAGGTAATGAAGCACCTGATTCACATCAGATGCTTCATCACCTCTCTGCACATTAAAGAGCAGGGAGACGAGAGGTGACAGATTGAAGTAGAACAGGCAGGAGCTTGTGTCTTGTTGGTTTTGTTTTGAGTGAATGAAATACGTGGACTGAAAAGTCAGCATCTGTCTCCATGTCGCCTTTGTGTGGGAACCTGATGGTGTCAAGCATCTTCTGTTGGAGCCGTGCATGATGTAACTAAACTAATATTCTAACTAAACTTCAGATTATGTTTACAAAATGGCTGCACTTCCTACACTACCAAATGCATCTACATAAATAAATTTTTACTAAAGTAATCTGCTAAAAGTATCATAGATCATTATCAATTCTTTTATTCATGCTAGTTTGACACCTTATAGCATAGAAGAGCAATTTCAATAAAAGTTAAGAGCCATTTCATCCCGTCATGTTACTACAATTTATCAATTTATATTTATTGAATTCTCAGAAAGATTTTTACTGCCTGTTATATTCAGCACACAAGGAATATGCTTTGGATATTTTGGGACACATTAAAGTTAAAACAAGAATAAGAGACAAAGACACTTACAGTTACATAATGAATGTTCATTTGAAGGCTTCATTGCCTCGTTAGAGAGCCGTTCGCCGCATATTATGAGCGGGCTTGGTCTGTAGGAATCACCTGTCACGATAAATCCATACTTCAAATAGAACTCCTGGTACTGTCTGTTAAAAACTTTCTTTTTCTAGGAAGTTGTAGGCTCTTCTTCTGTCTCTTCACCGGCCCTTTTCCCCTTCGAAAAGACATTTTCCAAAGACGTCTGTTTTTTGTTCATGTTGTTAGCTTGTGGGTTAAATGTTTGGCGCTCAAGTGACCAAGATGAAACAGAGAGAATCCGGTCATTTTTCAAAATAAAAGATTGTTCAGACTCAGATAATAAATACAACGGAAATAATTAATTATTTCTTGGGCGGCCCAGTACCAATTGATCCGCGGCCCGGGGGTTGGGGACCACTGATCTACATGACGGCTCACTGACAGAGGAGCAGGCTCAGGTGGATGTCCAGAGAAGAGCTTCTTCAAGCTCTCAACATTCTGTTGAACCATTAGGAACAGCAACAGTTTAGCTACAACTTGAGGAATTTGCTTGTGTAAATCAAAGTCAATCAAATTGTACCTTTAAAGCACTTCACAATGACTCTGAGTTAGCGTTGCCAAAGAAAGTTTGGCCAAGTAGGTTGTGTTTTCATCCATATATCATTGTATGCAGTAGCATGTGGTGGTGTTTGTCAGTGGTGGTGTTTATGGTAAAAAAAACAAAAAACAAGCTTTCATTTACAGTAGTATGTAGTTTGTTTTTTAAGTTGCTGATGAATCAAAAATGTCACTTCATTATAAAGTTCTGTGGGTTAGACAATATTAATGGAGTGTCTCGTAACGGAGCAAAGCAGCCTGCCGACCTCAGCCTGTGATCATAATTCAAAACAAGACATGGAAGTGAAGTTAGTTACAATGATGTTGCAAAGAAAAGTGTGCAGAAAACTGCTTCTAAATTGTATATCTCATGGAGCGCCGCACCTCTCCTGAGAGAGCCACGGGTCTGCGATCACGGATTCAATTATCTCATTCCCTTGTATCATAATCAACTTCAGGAAGCGACATATCTTTCCCACGTGTTTTTAAAAAACGAATTCTCTAGCCACAGTGGGGCTCCGTGTTCGCTGTAGATTTCAGAAAGCCGGTTCAACCTCTCTTCTGCCTTGCCGGTAGCGATAACTCCGGCCGTGTCTGGCCGCAGTCTGGCTCCGCTCTGGCCCAGCAAAGAAGTGGAGACAGTGTGGCACCTGTTTAGCCCTGGTTTTGGCAGTGCAAAGACAAAGAACTCATGCCAGGTCTGGCCTTGGTTCTTTCTGGTGGAAAAGTCCCCGCAGATGAGCTATCGCCATGGTTGCCATGCGTCTGTGTTTTTGTCACATGAACAAGAGCCTTCAGAGCTGTAGTTATGTGTTATAACCCAGCTCAGCTCAGAGGAAGCTGTAGGTGTAGGCCAGGGGTGGGGAACCCTGGTCCTCGAGAGCCGCAGTCCTGCATGGTTTAGATGTTTCCCTGCTCAAACACACCTGAGTTCTCATGATGAGGCTCTGCAGAAGGCTTGATAAGGAGCCACTAATTGCTGTCAGCTGTGTCGGTGTGAGGACACACAGAAACCGTGCAGGACTGTGGCTCTCGAGGACCAGGGTTCCCCACCCCTGGTGTAGGCAGTAGCAAGAACCAGTTATGTTTGGGTGAAGTGAGGGTTTTATTGGTAGTACTCGGTGTACAATAATCAAATACACAATACTACAACAAAGGAGGGCCAAATGGGTAACGCCCATTAACTAAATGTTTTGTCTAATATAAGGCAGCTTCTTCTCGAGAACGCCTTTAACTAAAATTCAACTATCACAAATTTAATAAACAAAAGAGCAGCCAAATGGAAACAAACAAAACCACTAATTAACACAAAACGAAACAGTCGGTGCCTTCATGAAACTGTTTGACCAAAGTTTAACTTATACACAGATACCAAGCAGCAAAAGTGGAGCAGAGTTCATACAGTCGCACAGCAATCCAGAACCCAGACCAAGGTTCTCTGGGCAGACTGAACAGCCACATCCTGCATCAGGAGTCTGCTGGAGCTGTTAAATAGTCTCAGCTGGTGGGCGGAGCTGAGCCAATCAGCAGTCATCTGCCAATCAGAGGGCTCCACATCAGGACAGGAGAAGGAGGAAGCTGGTGAGGATACCTCCTGTCACACAGCACGCTGTAGCAAACACACACACAGAGGCAGAGGCAGAGGCGAGGCCAAACAGCCTGTGGGCTGTAACATTATGTCTGCTGCGTGGAATTATTTTACGCTAATGGAGGAGAAAAGTAAAACAGTTGAGTGCAACGTTTGCAAAATGAGTGTCTCAAGGGGTGACGGCAAAACTTTTGGGCTTTAACACAATGGACTTCTGTAGAAGCATCATGGAAAGGAGTACGGAGACTTTTTACAGGCGAATGCAAAGAAAAGCGAACTACAGCAACCAACATTGCAGGAAACACTACAGAAAAGTGCAAAACTAGCTCCAGAGAGCACCAACGTCAAAATGATAACAGAGAAAATTGTCGAGTTTGTTTTGCTGGATGACCAACCACTTTGTCTAGTGGAAAATGTGGGTTTTTGAGGTTTGGTACAACATTTGGAGCTGCGCTATCAGCTACCAAACCGGCACAGCATCCCTGATGCACTAATCCCACTCCAGTACAAACAGGTGAGCGAGTTCATCTCTAAGCGTTTGGAAAGTGCAGTCATGTTTAGTTTCACAACTGACATTTGGATTTCAGACGTGTGTCCGGTGTCCCTAATCAGTCTGACAGAACAGTAGATGGACTCAAATTTCCCTTTGCAGAAAGCTGTGCTACAAGCTAAGCAGTTTCGTTGCTCATACACAGGAGAGGCAATCGCTACAGCAAAAGAAGAGCCACTGAATGTATGGAAAATTGAATTGGGAAGAGCAGAGTCCATGTAATCTTGCGGGACAATGCCAGTAATATGGTAAAGGCAATTGATCGTCTTGGGGTTGCCAGTTTAGGATGCTTCGCCCACACATTGCAGCTTGTTGTTAACGGGGGTGGTTCTCCCCACAGTGTCGTGTCAGTGAAGCGATGGCTGTTGGAAGACAAATCGTGGGTCATTTCAAAC
This sequence comes from Blennius ocellaris, assembly GCF_963422515.1. NCBI lineage: Eukaryota > Metazoa > Chordata > Actinopteri > Blenniiformes > Blenniidae > Blennius > Blennius ocellaris. Next base: position 24,200,677 of record NC_137656.1, read on the forward strand.
ACTCACAGTGTGCATACGTATGCCGCCAAAACATCTGCAGCAAGACACACGGACACGTTGGAACAGTGTGTATTACATGATCAAGAGCCTCCTTGCAGAGAAACAAGCCCTGCGTGCATCCACAGCAGAGTACGACCTGCCTGCCACACTGATTGCGACCCAGTGGCGGCTACGAGGAAAGGCTGTACAAACTCAAGCGCCTTTTGTGGAGTTGACAAGGGAGGTGAGGTCCTAATCTGCTTCTGCATCTGATGGCATCCCCATTGTCCAAGTCCTGAAACGCTTTCTTAGTCGACCAGACGAAGCAGACGAGGGAATAAGGACCATGAAAAGCACCCTCTTGGAGGCTGTGAGAAGGTGTTTCACGCACCTGGAAACTAAGCCAATATACTTGGCTTATATATATCCAAGCTATAAGGACAGGTATGTGTGGTTTCTTTACTTTATTTAGATTGAGTGAGTGGATGAATGACAGAGAGATTCACATACACAAACTGAATAATCCCACACATATCGGTGTGTATGGAATTTTTTTTGTAAACTTATGCACTGTTATTCATAATACGAATGGATTCAATCACTGGATATTATGGCAGGTAAACTTTAAACCATGCATATGTTTATTCTTATCATTCCAGGTACTTCTCAAATGCAGAAGCCTCAAGACGGGGAAATGATGTGCTAATGGCAGAGGTAGTGAAGATGGAGGAGGTGATTAGGAGGACCAGAGCAGAAGCCTCGGAGCCAGCAGCGGGGACCTCATCCACCTCAGAGCCAGCAAAGAACTTGGAAGCATTTTTGATGAAATCATGGAGGAAGGCACACCTTGTGTACGCGTTGAAGTGCAGACCTACTTTAGTGAACCACCTATTCTGCGTTCAGACAATCCACTGCTGTATTGGAAGGTTAACCAACCTAGACTGCCCTCCTTGACAGCTGATGCATTTCTTTGTGCATCTTCAACAAGTGTGGAGAGCGAGAATCTCTCTCGGCACAGCCTCTAACGTTATTGACGAAAAGAGGAGCAGACTGACAGCTGAGAAGGCTGAAATGTTAATCTTTTAAAAGAAAAATCTGACCCTCATGTTGCAAGACAAGGCAACTTAAGGCAAAAAAAAAAAAAAGTAAAATAGCTCTCGTACAATTACACTGGTTGTTTTCCTTTTGCCAACAAACATTCCCAATAAATATGGCACCATCTCGACAAGTCATCTGTGACATAAGCCAGATTTGTGGAGGGATTTTGGTGACTGGTCAGCCTTTGTTATTAAGTGAAATTGTTCTGGGGCTTCATTTATAAAGGTTGCTGAAGCACAAAATGGGTCACGAAAGATGCGTACGCCACTTCCCACGCAAAGTTTGTGATCTAAAAAAATAGACGCTAGCGGGAAAATATGTGTAACGATACACAAACTTTGAACTTTGCCCACACACATTTTGGAGATGTGGAACCTGGCAGTGCTGATTGCGAGGTGGAGAATTCAAGCTAGATTCATCTCATATGTTTATTGTCTTCAAATATCAGATTAACAGATCCACATAATCATAAACAGCCAAAATGCAGAGCGCTGGATAGAATTGATTAATTATCAACTGCGACAAATTGTGACAGACGTGTGTAAAGCTGCAGTGTGGATGCACTGGTGTTGTGCATGAACTGATTCCCGTCCACAGGAGCGCACACTGACTGTCTGTCACTGGAGACGTCTGGTCTGTTCCAGCTGCTTTAATTAAGATTTACAGCTATGAGGTACAAAGTATACTAAACTGTATGTACAGGGTAAGAACTAAAGTGAGACTGGGAATGTATCATGCAAAAAAAAAAATTGATAAAAGAAATTTACCAGTGGGTTACATGAAAAATAAAGAAATTATATATTTTATATTTCTGGCCTTTCTGCTCATTCCCTAATTAAAAACCAGGCAAAACATTTCAGCCTATAGCACATTTGCGTTCATGAGAACTCTAACTCTATTGGCCCATTAAAACCACCAGCAGCTCCACTTTGGGCCAAATGATTGGCAGGTTTCAGAAAGTAAATGCAATGATATTTGGGGATGTGCACTCTCCATCACAGCCTGTTAAATGTCAGGCTAATTATTTCAGATGACGATGTTGAAGTGGATTCCTGCCTTTCTTTTTGATTCGACTTCTGCTTTTTCTGGCTGCTCAGTCCGTGAAGCCTCAAGAATTCTGTCCATGTTTTGCTGCTTTTCCTCACATCACTGATTGTGCCCCTGTAGTGTAGAATTGGTCAAATAGTTGCCTGCAGAATCAGTGCTGTGTCGACTTGTTGCTTTCAGAGCTTGACAACAAGGCCGTTTCTCACTCCTCTCTTTTGATCTGGAACAAGCGCAGGAGTCCAGTTTGAGTCATTCCTGCTCCTTTAAACTATTGGCAAGGGGACTTGAACAACCGCTGGACACTTGTTTCTGTTTTATAGTATTTCAACTTACACAGCTTGAGAGATTGATTTCACTGCATTGGTGTTATTTGACCAGAGAAAGACAGTTTGTCGCTTGATAGTTCTGTGAGTGTTTGCTGTGGCTTATGATTTTTATACTTTTTTTTCCCTCTGCTAACATTTTCATTTTGGATTTGATGTTGTTGTTTTTTTATATGCCTTTGACATCATTTGTATTTTTCTTGTTGCTTCATGACAACTTTGTTGGTTTGTTGTCAAATATTTTATAACTCTGGATAAACATAAACATAAAACATAAAAGAATTCCCTGTAACTGCTTTTGGGCCCATCAGGAGGCTTTCTCAAAAAAATGCATTCACGTGTATTCTACAGTTTTACACACAAATTGTATCCAGAGACTGTTCAGAAAACGCTGTAAAATGCACGGTACTTTTATACAATAAGCAGGTGTAGCTCATAATATTTCATGAGGTTCAGTCCATTAAAGAACAACTGGAGGTACAGTGAACCTATAGCCTCAGTCTGCACAACGAGCCTATTAAAACACCAGCCATAACCACAGTATATGAATTACTAATCTCTTTTACTGGTCCAACGGGGTACGTTTATGTGACAGAATGAAATAAATAAATGATCTGGAGTTTATGGAAACTGTGTGCAGTCAGCAAGGAAAGAGCTGAAGTGTAGTTTCATGAAAGAGAAGAAGGCTACAACTTCAGGGGGAAATTACTCAGAGTTCGCACCACCTTGAAAAGCTTCTGTATCGCCTGCAGGGGTGTTCAACTATGGAATAAAAGAAGTGTAGAATTCAAACAACTACCAAAAGGCAATTAGGGTTTGGATACATATGGTGTCACATTGATTGATTGATTGAATGATTGATTGATTAATTGAATGATTGCTGAATGATAAATGTATGTCATCTCACTATAGATATATGGTGTGATTGCGGTTAATTAAGTTAAATTCAAATTAACACAAATGTTAAAGGGGTAGGATTAAATAAGTCTGTACTTTGTCCGACTCCCTTTTGACCAAGTAAGCTGGTGCCGAATATGAAAAAGGGATCTGTTATCGATAAACAATTTATTTTTATTTAGCTTTACTCGGTTTGATGTTTTTTTCTTTTTTACTTTTTTGCTTCTTTTGTTTCTTCTGAGTTTTTTTTTTCAAAATTAAATTAATTCATTCATTCATTCAAAAATGGATTTGCACAAAATGATGCGGACCTGTACAGTTTTCAGTACAGATTGTTTCCCTTTAACACTTTGAAAATCATTTGGAATTTTGGCTCTATAAAAAAATGTACAAGTGTGCACCATGCTTTGTTCTACGGATTGCATCAAAATAGGTACATTTGTCTTTGGAAGATTATCTCTTTATTGAAATAATGTTTCTTGGGAGTTAACAGTCTGCATTTGTGGGATGATCAACAGCTGTGCATGGAATCTCTGAAAAATGTGATAGCATGGAGCAGGCCTTTAATGTGCAACAATAAAACTAAATTAACAGGAGCTCACATTTCAAACAGAAGTGATTGAAGAAATGATTTTCTTTTTCTTTTTTTTTAAGTCATTTAAATTCTGACAATAAAACACATGGCATTAAAATGTAGATTAAGATAGAAGATGGATTATCTCGCTGATTACAAGCAGACACCACACAGCTGGTCGCATTTCTTACTAAAAGAGTTTTCGTTCAATGTGCCTTTTTCTGTTTGAATTGATTCTAAATGCTTAATTCATCATGATCAATCCACCAGGACCAGTTTAACGGAGAGAGACTTTTTTTTTTCTCTACTAAGCGTGCCTTGTTTGCTGTTTTCTTCACTGAGACTATTTCAAACGCTTTAAATAAAAGATTGCACAGCTGGTGGGATATGCCAGGAGAAAACTAGTCCTAATGATAATATTACACAAAGCGACCATGTTGAATTTAAGATTATTGAATAAAAATTGTCTCCACTTGCTCATCACTGTTTTCAAAGTTCTATTGGGTTTTTTTTTAAAGGGACATTTGGACTGATTCAATATGAATGTCTCCCATGCACAAGAACTAACGCTGCTTTTGATTGGACCTGTTGTCAAGCTATCACCATGTTACATTCTAGATTGTTTTAGTCTTGATGTTAAAAGACTACTGAGTGTTTTCTGCCCTTTGGGTAAATCTTTTTGAGTCAAACAGCACACAAGTAGCCCCTGTGTGTGTTTAGCTCCTATAATGACTCATGTACGGAGGAAATAACCCCGAAATAAACTGAGCGGCTGATACAGCAGGGAGTGCGGGATTGTTACTCACAGACTGCAGACGCGAGAGGGAAGGCTTCAGTGACTAATATGTTATTGGTATCAGAATAACTTGCATCAATACACACAGGAATACTCCATACGATCTGTATCTGCACTATGTTCGTGGGATAGTGGAATAGCAACATCCGACTATTTTTCATCAGTGAAGTTACATTTCTTTGATGTTTGGCCTTTTGCTGACATTAATCAAGTGTGGTTGACTGGTAAAGGTCGTGAATGTTTTTCAGATGAAACAGCAGCAGCAAATATGACTTCAGACAACAGTTTTGACCGGCGAGAGACAGTGGATTAATCAGTACGTGTATTTTAACATAGAGAATTTTATTATAGGCAAATAAGATTAACATTTTCTACATATTGTCCAAAATGTCTTTCATTGGTTGAAATGAACACTAGATGAACAGTGATTCACAACAAAAATATAAATTCCATGACCTTTAAAGCAGTTTTATTTACTGATATCTTTTTTTTTTTTTCCAATAGAAATCCTCCCAAGCAATCATCATTGTGCTTTGTGTGTCCCTCATTCTTCTAATTTTATTTTATGCAGTTATGTCATGATTTGGACCATTTCTTCCATTTCTCCTTTTCCAAAAACCATCTGCCTCCAGTCAGTGCTAAAAACATTTTTTGTGAGAGTGTGTTCTTTTCCCCTCCGATACATGAGCTCATGTCTTTACACTCCTGCAAACATGCTTTGGGGCTGCGTCACCATGGAGCTGCAACGTTTGAAATTACTCACAAAGTTTTATAATTGTAAGCATTATTATTATTATCACTCAATAGTTCAAATTCATGGATATAGTGGAATTATAAACCACAACATTGAATATATATATATATATACACCATTGAAAGCCACAAACAAGTTCTTACCAACGACTGTTCAAATTTTTTCAATGAGGGTGGTCAGGGCTACATTCTGATTGGGGAAGTCATAATGAAATGCTTTTGTATTTCAATTTATAGTTTTAAATTATGCAATTAACTCACGACAGCTGTCTAATCATTCCTCAAATATATTGAAGCAAAATATGGAACAGCTGGTTCACAATAGTGCATTATGTTTTGCATTACATGGAAGCCAAGCAAATATATTTTTGATAACTGATGGAGAAGGGTAGAATATTCATCTGAAGTGATGAGACATCTTTATCAAAAACAGTGAAATATACTTTAAGTCCAGTGTGTTATGTTGTTTTTAATCACATTTAAATTTCTCCACTGTATTTTTAATACCAAACTAAACAGCTTCCCGTTTATAACTAGATGATCTTTTCCTCAGGCCTGTTCTGTTTCTCTGTGAATTTATTGTCATTCTGTTCAGAACATTTTACACTAGAGTAGTGGCAAGAAAACCAATAACCGGTGTATATTTTAACTGCAGGGTTCAGTTAAATCTCAACTATGTTTGACATCTTGCACTGTGTAAGGCTGTGTGATATAAGAGATACTTTCTTTGTTTGACATGTTTATTGCCTAAAGAATCGATCTGTTTTATTCTTGAACAGAGCACTCTTTGCTTCCTCCCACAGAATAATTATCTAGCACTACTTTACAAATAAAACTGTTAAATCTGTTAAAATCTAGTTTTTACTCCTCTTGCTTGCCTGCCTTTTCTCCCACTGCAGATTCTAACAACACGCAACATCATAGTTCTTTTCTTTGGTTTTACATTTCTTGCTATACCACCCTACCAGTTAACTGGTGCCCCTAATGAAGTTTATCTGTATATTGGTACATATGCAGTTCATAGTAAATTTCCCTTCAACTGCTCCCTTTACATAAACTTCCACAGCAAAGTGGTTTTCATACTGATCCAGTCGCCCACTAATCTTAACCCTCCTACATTCAAAGACAGTGAAGTCATAATGGATGGGCATGTTGAGCGCTGACCTGTCTGTTTCCTTGTTGGTTGGCAAGTCAGACCTTAATTGGATTTTGTATGATCAAAAGACGAGGCACATTTTGACCCTTCGAAATTACATGGTCAAACTATGCAGGTTGTTAATCTCTGAGGATAGATTTATAGTCAGGGTTGAGTAGACATTGCGAGACATGTTGCTGAAACCGGACTGATGGCGAGAAAGTCTGATGTAAATTAGGAAAGCTGGGACTGTTGTTTACTCCCCCTATTATGTTATTGCACTGTATTAAACTGTAACACACAAACACACACGACATGCAAATTCCACACAGAAAGGCCCGAGCCTTATTTGAACCCATAGCCTTCTCGTTGTGATGTAAGAGCACTAACCATTGCGCCACCCTGCAGTTTGTGTTCTCTTCTGCAAAAGGCTCCAATCAATACCGCCAAACAGTGTGTTAAAAACATGCATAATGCAACAGTTTTCTTGACATTTCACTGTATTTCACACCAGAAGCTGTCATTAAAATCGGCTTTATGTAGATAATATAGTCATTTTTGATAGTAATTGTTTGGTTTTGTGAACATATAGACATTTTCATAATGTATATTCCGCGTCGCGATAAAGAAAAAGTTTAAAATTCTAACTCAAAGATTATTATTGCACTATTTTACCAGTCAGGTCCACTCAAGATGATATTGAACTGAACTAAAATGTGTTTGACACCCCTGATCAAGAACGTGTGTGCACCAGCGAGAAGAGACAAAGCAATCGTCGAACAGTGTGATTTGAAGCCGGGTCAGTTGCTACTGGCATCGATGTGTCAACTCATTACAAAAATCTGTCTAAGTGGCTACTTGCAACAAGTCATTGCAACTTGCAAGATACACTTGTCCGATGCCTTTCCTCTTACTATATTCAGATCATGACATAAAATGGAGGACAAGGTGAAAAATGGATCATGTTTAAAGAAGCATGAAGCCATTGGAAAAAATCACAACAAATATTTACTTTTTCTTATCCTGAAGCCATAATCGGCAACAACTCTTCATCCTCATGGCGGCCTCTGTCTCCTCGTCTCAGTGCTCCTCACTATCCCCTCCCACTAATACAACTCAGGGCAGGCAGCCAGTCCTCAAGGACCACCATGCTGCTGAATAAACCCACACTTATTGATGTGGTGGGGAAATCGTGGTTTTCGAGGCCTATTGGGCGGGCGACTGCAGAAGGCACCACTGGATTAGAGGTGGCAGAGGGCTGCGAGAGTGAGAAATGGAAGGCGATTTCCTGCACAGGAGCTCCACTATCAAGAATATGTCAAGCTAAGGGAAACAATCTTTCCATCTGCCATGTCTGATGGAAGGAGAGTTAGTCTGGAAACTCTTTGAAGATGAAAACGAGGCGTTCTCACGTGATTTCCGGCCTATCAATAGCATAATTCAAGGTTCGAGCGTTGCTGGCTGAAAGGTTAAGGAATCAATTTGTGTAAGGGTTAAGATGCTATTTGATTTGGAATCTCAAGGGCATGCTGCAGGGCTTGTTCCATCTTCTCTGCACATTACCCAGAGTGCATCAGCGTGTCATTACACCTCGCAAGGATAGAAAAAGGGAGAGGAAGAAAAACGAAGGCGACAAAGAACGATAGGGAAATGGAGGTCTACAACAGGCTGTTGTAATGGCACCGGGCTTGCAATTGTAAATCCATTCGCGTTGAAATTCAATCACCACAAACCTCAGAACTCATAAAGGAGGGCAGAAAGGAGACAGAATAGTTTTCTATCTCTCTCTCACTATCAATGAACCATTAAGACGTAGCAGCTGGTTTTTCTCAGCTCACACTCGGCTATCCAAAGGGCTGAGAGGGAAGGGAGAGGGGGTGGGGGCGTCACCTCAGGGCAGGGGTGAAGGCGCAGGTCGAGGGGAGGGCGGCCGAGCTGTGAGAAAAATCTCGTTACACCTGAGTGGCTCAACCTCTACTACCCCCCCAACCCCACCCGGCTGGCCGTGTCCTTCATGGCTTTACAGTCGACTGGGCACCGCACCGCAGGGGGTCGGGATTGTGGCAGGTGGCAAGCTCAGGTATCCTTGGCTTTCAAGTACAGAAATGAGACAGTTTCCAGCATGTCAGCAGAAAGGAAACTGCCCTCACTCAGGTAGATGTGCACACTTAAAACATTTAAAGAGGTCGTCCGTATATATTTTAATGGCAGGAGAACTCGTCCTTAAATATTTGTCATGACCTCATTTCATTCCGTTGTGTTCTGCCTTCGTTTTCAACATTTTGTCATAACGGCTGGCACTTTCAGTGGTGAATGAATCAATATACATTGGATTAATTTAATTTAGTACTTTTTTCAGAAAATGCATTTTCTGCTCTCATCTTGGCTCTTAGTCTTGATTACTTCATAAGCCATCGCCTGGAGCGTATTTATTTTTAGGCACAATCTTTTTTTTTTTTTTCATTCATGTGGGCTGCAAACGTTTTTAAAACGTGGATGACCGTTGCTCAGAAGTGTCCTTGGATGTCTCTGAATAGACATAATAGATCCTTCCCTTATGTGTCTATTCCTGCTTCTGCTGAAATTAACATATTTCCTAAAATCAAAACCGATTGACACTTTTTACAGTTGTATTCAAAATATGTATGAAAGGGATTAAAAAACCTGGATTATGTTTATATTTGGGTCGCTTTGTTTATGTTCGCAGGAGCATATGGGATATAATGCTGTTAATGCTAAATTATGTTATGTATTTAAATACACACTGCAACTTTTGTTCCACTGATGATTTAGCAGTAAAGTTTATTTTTTTTTATATTTAGCACCATTAAAATGTTGTTTGATTATATAAACATTGGACTTGCCCTCCATTTGTTTGTTTTTCAGATACATTTTTTTTCTCAGAAATGAACATGAAAATACTGACAAAAGGCATACTCCAGTTTTTCTTTATTATTATACTGTTGCTGTGCTCGTGTTTTCAATCCCTCGAGAGGACTGCAGCGGAGGCTTGCCTGACCCTTTGAGAACCACTGGCGTAACGTTTTCTCGATCTGCAGTGCATGTCTCACTGTTGCATGTTGTTTTGCATAGAAAATACATATTGTACTATTGGGAGCTCCTTAATTGCAGGTGGCACAGGATCAAATTAGTTATAAAAGCTCCTGGCAGAGCCTTATTCAGCACTCCTAACCCAATAGAATAGAAATACTTTATTCATCCCACAGAAAAATTCCCCTGTAAGCAATGCTTTACACAGAATAGAACATGCAGACTAAATAGAAAAGAAAATTGAATATCAAATAAGACAGGATAAAAATTAAACAAGTAATTTAAATATTAATATGTACAAGGCTTAACAGTGACTAATATAAGCACAGAAATGTACGGAGTCCATCTCCACCCAGGACAGACTTCCAGGACACACACACACACACACACACACACACACACACACACACACACACACACACACACACACACACACACACACACACACACACACACACACACTAAGCTGTATATAGGTAGTTAGAGTATTTTTTATTACTTTTCATTGTAAATAAATACATTTTAGAATCATACTTGCTGTGTTATTAATGAGCACAAAGGTGAATAAAATGTCGACCTCTTCTGTGTCAAGAACTCCAAAATCCTTCAAGCTTCAGGTAATTGTAATTAATTTAACTATTAATTCAAATTCCAAATTAATTGTTTAGTATATGTTATGAGACTTATATAACTGAATTGTCTATCATTTCCTGTTAAACAGGTGGTGCTCCCGAGGTACCTGATACAGATCAGATGAATTTTCAATAAAATAATTAACAACTATTGTTGATCATTATTTCCAAATGTGTCTTGCCCCCTTCAGGTCGGTGGAGTGCCCTTGTCCCAAATGGAGGAGTTCAAGTATCTCGGGGTCTTGTTCACGAGTGGGAAGAAGATGGAGCGTGAGATCGACAGGCGGATCGGTGCAGCGTCTGCAGTTATGCGGACGTTGTATTGGTCCGTCATGGTGAAGAAGGATCTGAGCCAAAAGATGAAGCTCTGAATTTACCGGTCGATCTTCGTTCCTACCCTCACCTATGGTCATGAGCTATGGGTCATGACCGAAAGAACGAGATCCTGGATACAAGCGGCTGAAATTAGAGATGCTCGGAGTAGAGCCGCTGCTCCTCCACATCTAGAGAAGCCAGCTGAGGTGGCTCTGGCACCTGTTTGGGATGCCCCCCGGGCGCCTCCCTAGGGAGGTGTTCCGGGCATGTCCCTCCGGTAGGAGGCCTCGGGGCAGATCTAGGACACGCTAGAGGGACTATGTCTCTCGGCTGGCCTGGGAACGCCTTGGGGTGCCACCGGAGGAGCTGGAGGAAGAGTCTGGGGTGAGGGAAGTCTGGGCAACTCTGCTCGGACTGCTGCCTCCGAAACCCGGCCCCGCATAAGCAGCAGAAAATGGATGGATGGATAATTATTAATCATTATTAATAGCCAAACTGCCTCAACCCAACATAATTGATACCCCGTAACCCTTATGAGGTAAGAAATCCTTGCATAAACGGTGCATTGTGCGCAGACGCAACATCATCTGAAACACCCATACAGCGTTGGTCTCTTTGAAGGATCTTCTGTGAATCAATCGATCTATGAGGAGAAAATGCAGAGCTCGACAAACTCAGATTGAGTTCGCAAGCTGTGATGAAAGAATGTCTGTTCTTGGTTTGACAAGAGTCATTGAACCGCCTAAAGGGATTTTGATGAAATTATAAAGTAAACCTCCTCCGGATGTTTGCAGCAACAAGTACATGAAGTCAGAGGGTGCCCAGCCCTGCTTTCATTCAGTGGGTTTGTACATATTATCCGATCTCAAGCTATGTGCTGGAATGATGTCTCTGAGTTGCATCAGTAGTCTTTGTAGTGGTACTTGAGCTCACAAAGTCTGTGGAGAAGATGGATTTCTCAGACAAGAGAAGGATTCAGCAAAACTAAATGATAATAACAATAAAGAACATAGTTTTTATCAATTACTTTAGTCGGTGATCTGCCACAAAAAAAAGCTTCACAGTGAGCACAGCAAAAAAATCAAAGTAAAAGATGTATAAAAACCAAGGCCAGGAACATAAAAGAAAGCCATCAAAGTGAGGGTAGACGAGACTGGTACATGAAAGGATGCCTGCTTAAGGATGTGTACATCTGTCGCTTCAGGGTCTGAGGCAGACAATAACAGTTTTTTTTAATTCACTGCCTTTTTCTGAAGGCAGTCATGAATTCTAATTGCTTTGAGTGCAGAGTTGGTAAAACAAACAGGATTTGGGTTCAAAGTGCTGGGTCTTTGCTTCATGATGTTGGTTTATCCTCCTTTGACATACCTCCACATCCCAGGATATAAAAGAAAGCTAATGCCAAAATCGTTGTCTGTCAAAACATCCGTTTTCACTTTTATACTCAAATAGAGTGTGATAGAGGTACATGTCTTCAGTAGTTTTACTATCTTGTATGAATTATGTTAAATGACATAGCTGCTCAGAGTTTCTACGAGGCTCCTTGATCGAGACGCTCTTGTTGTTTATCAAACGTTGTCTATTCAGATCTGCCCTTGGATGTCTGTAACGTGATGGCTAAGCCTTCAGAGCATTTTACTTTGCAAACAGTCTAAATTAACTGGCATTTTCTTTTCACCCTGCTTTGATTTGCTAAGCTGCTGGCACCAAATACATAGAGCTGTCTGGTTTTATATCCAAATAGAAGCAGGATTTGTTGGGTTTGTTTGTCACTGCAAAGTGTTTCATCCTCGTAGAGAGATCAAATAGCAGCAAGGTTTTTCAATTTGCCGACACCCTACTACTTGTATTGATGAGATTTCATGCACAGTCGATGGTATATCAACTGTGTGCTTAAACTATAAGATCTTTATCGACTCAAAAAAAACAACTTTTGTTGTTATTGACAAGTCTTATCAATGTGTTGCAAAGTGGCAGCGAGGATTAAAGTACTCTTTTTAATTAGTACAAAGGACAGCACTTGAGATAATATGCTTTCTAATGTCACCGCAGATCGATAATTTGAAGGACAGATGAGCATTTACTTTCCTGTAGCATTCAGTCTTTCCAGAGATTAACAGACGCTTCTTGTTGTCTTGTTCATTGGGACTCATCTTCAGTCTCAACTGTTATTATCTTGTCACTGCTCTGTAAATTATACCCACACAGTACCAGAGGTCCCCCTTTCAGCAATACAAAATTACATCAAGAGCCTTAGATCCTTTATTAGTTAAGCTACAATAAAAGCACATGGTACTTTTATTTGGCTGTGGTATTTATTCCCCACCATTCTGTTTCAATATTTTTTGCTCGGGCTGACACGCCAGGTGGAACATTCATAGTCAAAGCTGGAAAACAACAACACAGCTTGATATCAGCACAGAAGGTGACCAGGTTGTCAGCAAACCGCAGCATCGTTGCCTGCCTGGAGCTCACAAATTCCAAAATAGTACATAATCAGCTGTGAAAAATGCCAGCATCCATGCTGGGACACATACAATAACCCCCGGTATGAGGCAGGTGCGAGCAGGAGGGAGTTCTCCCGATTGTGGTTCTGCTGTCCGTCCTAACACAGCAAGTTTTCATTATTAGTAGGGATGCATCGATACCATTTTTTGAAGGAGGAGTAGAAGTAGGAATACTAACCTTTAGCTACTTGCTGATATAAGTACTTTTTAAATGCCATGAACTCTTAGATGTATTGGGGGGTCAAAGTTTACCCCAAACTTTCTATATTTCCTTATTCCAGGTATTCCTCATGAAACATGTTTGTGACGAGCTCATTTGCTTTTTTTTTGCATATAGCAGGCAGTGCAAATAAATACATAGTGCGACAACAGACTACAACTACATCTCTGGGTAAATAAATACCAGTAATAGTAAAAATCTGAGAATAAAACCATGAGTCAGCTATAAATACAACAAAGAATGAAGGTCAAAGATTAAAAGATGTATAGAAATGGTGCAAGAGGCAGGGATCAGCAGAGTTTTTTGTATGTTCAAATGATGGGGGGTGTTAAAAAGTAACTAAAAGTAACTGGTAATCTAACTTAGTTACTTTTAAATACAAGTAATCAGGGAAGTAACTAAGTAACTAGGGATCAGTAAGTTTAGTTTTTGAAAGTAACTGAAGTAACATTGTTTCTCATACATTTAAAGAATTTGCAGTTTTTGTATCTTGACCCCTCTTTTTCATAGACACAGTCAAAAATGACCCCAAGCTTTTCTTGTGGATTATCAAGTCCCAAGAACTTTTGATTCTCATCAACTGTGACTGTCAGTCACAGGCCGAGTTTAACACCGTCCCCCCAATAGAGGCATGGGAGCTGTTTATCACTGATATTATATTTGAAGAGGTGCTGCCATGCACAAACATGAGGGACAAAGAGTAGCAACAGACAAAAAGAATGAGTGTAAACATATAAGCAAAGATGAGCTCATGGCCTTTATTGGACTGACTGTTCTTGCAGGAAGTAAGAAGAACTTGGATGCACCAATCTGTCGGCTCTTCAGGAGTCCTCTAAATATCCCAGCATACAAGGCCACTTTGTCAATTGGAAGATTTCAAGAGATTCACCATTTGCGACGCTTTGATGACAAGCGGACTAGAGCCTACCGACTGGAACCAGACCATGTGGCAGCCTTCAGCTACATATGAGACTGTTCCTGGTCACCTGCAGGTGGTGGTGGTGCGTGAGCCCCGAAACTCTTTAGCATGTAGCTTGTAGCACAAATCCTCCTGAAGCCACTGAGCAGTTACACTAAAAAACAACATCAGACTGACTCTGCTGCTCCAAATGTCACTTGCTTGTGTTTGCTGGCATTGTACGAACTAGCTTTTCCCTTTTCCTGATATTTTGGCAAAACGTAATTTACTGTCTGCCTTAATATTGTCATTCTCATTAATAGAAAATCAAACTACATATATATATATATATATATATGTGTGTGTGTGTGTGTGTGTGTGTGTGTGTGTGTGTGTATGTATATATATCCAAACCGCCTACATCTCTTGTCCTTTGTCCACCTGCTGGGTTCTATTAGAGATCTTTGATGAGTACAAGTACACCATGCAGTATCAGATGCAGCACTGGTATCAGTAGTGCATACCTAATTACTTGTATTATTATTTGCGGTCTATCATTTTGATTAAGATTTTTTTTTAGTAAGAAAGGCATGTTAGAAATCAAGCTGAGGTACTCGATATAATCTAATGTAATCTATATTCCTTGTGCTTCATAATGAGTACCTGGTAAATCAGCAAAGGTTCAATGTGGCTAAAAACTATTGCACAACTGTAGTATGCCACTGCAAGTCCTGAAGTCACAGTTCATTGCTGTCATGTGACAGCAAACTCTAAAATAATTAGGTCTGACAACTTTAGAATCAAGAGGCTATTTTTGTTTCCCAGATATCATGAAAGTGCAGATGTATTATCAGGAGAGAACAAGGGGTATAATTACAATTTAGAGTGATTCAGATTTGTTAGATTAGCATTTTCTTTCAGCATGTATCTCCTAAAACAGGAACTGATTGCAAATGTTGTAACAGGTTTTCTAGAACAATCATTTAGCAGACACTTCAGTGGGACAATCACTGTTTGCCAACAGCCAAAATGTCTTGCCAAATACATCTCGTCTCCTTCTGCAGGTGGACTCGTCCCTGAGATTTCAAGTTTTCTTAAGGCTTCTTTCAACACGTCCTCATGTTGAGGAAGCTCGGCACAGACTGCGAGAAGTCTCTGCCTCCTGAGGCGATTGAAGAGAGCCACACTCTTCAAAAGCTCTCTGAGAACTGTTGGTACACTGTCAGGTCCGCGGTGATGGGCCAGTGTTTCCCCCGGAGAGCGGGAGAGAAATGTGCAGCCATGTGTAAATTGGAGAAATAGAAGGCTGTTTAGGTACAGATGTTTTTCTTAGCTAAAGTAACTTTAAGAGTCCTGTTCTGATCCTGACCTCTCAAGAAAGTAAATGAACTTGACTTTGGTGACGAGGGCACCTCCTAATATAGAAGCAGTACAACATTGGAACTCTGTGGCCTTGATGTGCACCATAGAGAAATGCAGTTTACGGTGTTTTTGAAACTCCAGTCTGCCGTAGTACTTGACGCATTCATTGGAAAGTAGTCAATAAATGTGAAGATCTTCAACTTTACTGTAAAACTGTGTCATACATCCTCTGCTGCAGATCAATAAATTGTGTTTTAATTATCAGCCTGCCATCAGGGGCAGAAGGCTGCCCAATTGCAATAAATAAATGTTTGGATGCAAATATTAGACCTATTGGTGGCAGCCCTGGACTTGTGTGTCAATCATTTCAATAATTCATCCAGCAATTTGTCAAGCACACCGAGATCAACTGCTGGGTATTTGGTGGTAGGTTTGAGATTTGCTCGTACAATAGGATGATTAAAGGCCTTGTCTTTAAAAAGAACAGTGGCTTTTATATGT
Organism: Blennius ocellaris; assembly: GCF_963422515.1. Lineage (NCBI taxonomy): Eukaryota > Metazoa > Chordata > Actinopteri > Blenniiformes > Blenniidae > Blennius > Blennius ocellaris. The sequence goes on from NC_137656.1 coordinate 24,216,765, forward strand.
GATTCTGCTTATTTATTGCTGCAGCTGTAAATAATATGATATCATGTGGGCACATTTCCCTTTTATTGTACAGACATGAGGTTCTTTCACATTATGGATTGCAATACAGTGTCCGATATGACTGTACAAAACAGATTTTTTTTCTTTTTCTGCAGAGCCACCACATTCTTTTACTTTTTCTGGCGCTCCAGCTGTCACCCCCAAACTGACCTCTGCTGCGCCATGCACAGCCCCCACCCATACTCTCACTACATCATGACAGATTACCATGTTCCCAGCAGCACCGCCAAATTGCAGTTTGTGTCACACTGCTTATTATTGCTGCTTTGGGCTTTCTCTGCACACTCCTGTTTATATTTTCATATTTCTGTAACAGACTCATTGCAGTGCAGGTCTATTGAGGACAGTACTGTGGAAATTTGGAAATCATGATACAGCCAATTCGGTTCAATCTGATAAAGTGAATACCTTATTGTATTCCGTCACAGTGTATGTTTGTGCCAAATTCTATTAAATTGAATTTTGTAACAATTCAACCTTACTGATGTATTGCTCGACTTTATTTTTTAAGTTTTCTTTACCCACACTCTGACAACATGGCCACAAAGGCATCTCTCCAAAGAAAATAAAAGAAATCCTGACTTTTTTCTTTTCTCATTGTGCCCCTTAGTGACAATCTGACACTGGTGGAAAGACCTTGACAGCTTTTTTTCCTTTACTCTTCTTTCTTTGGCGAGTGGAAATGTGCTCAGAGTGTAGCCTCTGGGGTTGAGAGGAGGGGATGTACTGCAAAACTCACCTGGGAAGACTTTGTGTGTCACAGCAGGAGCCGCACAGTTGCTGGTCAGATGTCACCATAGTCAACACACACACACACACACCCCTTCTCTCTCTATAGACGGCTGCATAAAAAGAGACAGAGGGAACGGTAGAGGCTTGGAAATGACTGTGTGATCTGGCATTTGCCTCCTTGGGATCACAACCTGTGTGATCTTCCACCCACACACTCACACATGCACACAAATGACAAACAGAAACTTGTGCCTCAAACCCCAATATTCAGTCGACTGCAGAGTGCAAATAAACACACACACACACACACACACACAAAGCATAAAAATGAGCCTGCACTCTTACAAGGGATTACAAAAAATTTACTCTTACTAATGAGTCTGTATTTTCCCTCTTGCCTTGATGCTGCATTTCTTTTTTGCAATTTCAATGACCTTGTTTAAGTTAGTAATCTTATCAGAAATAAGCATTTCATCCTTTTCTCCACTGGCATGATTTAGATCAATTTATGTAAACATCCAGAGACCACACAACCGATATACCATGCTTTTCTTACATAAATAAATGTCATTCTACAAACTTTATCCATGCGCAAAGTCTTAACTTTTTAACAACATTACTTTGCTTGGCCTGATATACCAAGGTGCTGCATGAGGTGAACTAAATGACATGTTCATGCAAACAGACTGTGCTTCAGTTTGTTTGGGTTTTGCGAGTGACACCTTGAGTATTCAAACGAGGTATTCAACGTTGTTTGTATGAGAATGACCTGGAATGAGGTCACCTCCATGTTCAGTTTTTTTGTTTTTGTTTTTGGCAACTTCATTAAAAAAGAAAAACAAATTCTGATCCAAGTTCATGTTTTTTTATTTTTTCATGAGCACTTCCACACAGTGATGAATTTATCATCCATCCATCCATCATCTACACTCTGCTCACATTTTAGGCTCATGGGATTCTACATTAAGACCCTGTTAACATGGCAACGCCGTTTCATGTAACCACCTCTATTTTGGCTGATCAGCTACACGGCACACCGTGTTAGGAGCTTAAAAAAGCCTTGTTCAGAGAACTCATTCCAGTCTAGCAATTTGAAAATTCCACCACTGCATTGCTGCACATTTCCTGAAGATGACAACGTCATCGCCCCACCTCTCAACCCTATAACCCCGCGGCCCCCTCCACCATGTCACTTAACAAGAATAAAGGTGGACTACATGCTCCGATCGTGCTCCAGAATCAACTGATGCTATTTGGTTAAATAAGGTCATGTGTTGGATTTCTTGAATATAAAGATGAAAAACAAACTGGACTTCTGGACAACTGCATACATGTCATCGTGATGAATCCACGGCAGATTTATCAGGCTTCTTCCTTGTTTTCACATGCCCTGTGTCTATGCCTCAGTTTTTGTTGTATTTCAGTGGTGAGTTATGGCACCACCTATTGGCCTGGCATATGTACTACATCGTTTTGAGTCGTTTGCCTGGTGTCGTGTGGACGCAGACATTTCCTGCACTGACGCCATGTGGACAGGGAACTTTCAAAGAACAGCGAGAGACATAAGATGGGTCGCCAGTCGCCCTTAGGACAAAGAAAGAGAGACAGACAATCACACCCATGAGCAATTTAAAATCACTAATCAGTCTAACAATCATGTCTTAGATTGTGGGAGGAAACTGAAGCATGGGAGTGGTACATTTGATATTTGTCAAGGATCATCACATTGCTCTCAGAGTGAATTGTCCTTACTTCTGTGATTTTGCAAATGTATTCTTTCATGTTCCATCTTCTTTCACTGTGAGCAAAAAAAAAAAAAGTTCAATCCTTCCTTCAGTTTACTTCTATGTTTCATTCTAAACAACAAAAGGTCAGTCACATCCAGCAGTATATCGTTGGTGTTGCATTTAAAGTATATTAAAGACTGCATTTTTTTTCCTGGCAAAGAACAGTATAGTGATACATTGTGGCTTTTCAAGAAGTCTTCTCAGGTGAACGTAATCCAGACACATTACGTTTTTTCCCCCAATTGGCCTTTTTCACTCTCCTTTCCTGCCCTTTGAGTCTCCTCTCACTCCCCTTTCCTCAACCCCATCAGCTCAGAGTAAGCCATTCCTCAGCTAGGAGCCAAAGAGTTCAGCGGTGCCAAGCTGAGTCCCTTAATAACCCCTCAGCCCCATGGCCTGTTTGCAGTGCCAGCCCTGCTGTGAATGACAACTCATATGATGGTGGGCCCCGCAGAGACTTGTGGTCCACATCCTGTATGAGCGAATGAGGTGGGACTGGTCAGAACGGTCCTTCTGTCCTACCTGTGGTGAGGAAAGTCACATGGATATGGCTTTAGAGTGGATTAGAAACAGACTGGGGCATCTCAGTAGATAATTGCATGGAAAATAAGTACAATTTCTCTCACCCCCACGGCGTGAAATCACCATAATACTCCTGTGTATTTTAAAGAATTCAAGAATAGAGGATCGAGCTATGAGGGTACAGGCGGTATTATCATGTATTTTCTTTTCAATCCAAGAAAAATAAACTCAGAATACTTCAATTTCTTTAGAATATTACCACAGAGAAACATTTTCCTGCCACATCCATCTTATAATTAACTTGCTGTAAGTCATATTCTTTCATGTTGAGCTTCAACAGTGGATGTGTTAATGACTCAGTGCACTTTACAGTAAAACTGCCACAGCAAACCAGGCTGCATTTGTTTCACAGTACGGCTTCTCTTTGTTTCCTTTTGAATAGCTTGGATAGAAACCACAGTGCTACTTAACAATGTAATAAAATGGAATTCAAAATCCATGTCAGCAACTCTCATGAACAAAATAAACCCAATGCATGTGTCTTTCGGAGTCTCCTACCAGGTATAGTTTGAGGCCCTGGTGACACGTTGGCATTTTCAAGAGAAACGCAAACATTTTCTTTGCATTTTCAAGGGTCTGTTCACTCCATACAACTTTTTGAAAACGCTTCTCTGTGTGGAAGGCTGAAACGCTGCTACTGTGCATGCCCATGACTGCAGTAATAAATGGTTCTTTTGTACATGTAGATGGACAGTAACAGTAATGGCAATCTTTGCCTCCAGACTGTTTTCACTCCCAGTCCATATTCTTCTGGAACTTGGTAATTTTATAGCTGAGAGTCACCGGGAATAGTAATCCAATGTGTCCATCTGTCCCTATGAATGCCCATGTACTCCCATTGTTAATACTTATAGCGTGTTGTGGTTTCATTACAAAAACAGTCAACATCAACGTCTCGTGGACCAACATCAAAACTACAATGTTTTCAGCATTTCTCCCATTTCTGCTTTCATTTTCAAAAACTCAAAAGTTTCTGGAAAAAAAAAAACATAAAAATGATGCATGTTCACTTGAAACTTTTTTAAGTTACTTTGCAGTACTACTGGTCACCATTGAACAGGTTTGTATCTGTTTGGACAGTGAATTTTTTTTTTTTTAAATCAACATGCTATATTTTCATATTTAACCACCAGTCATAACATTTGGTAAAACTTTACCAAGTTACTGCAAAATCCTAATCAGTGATCCAGTTGTAGACATGGTTGGAATATTTTCAGACGGTCTTGAACAGATTATCAGAAAGTCTACTGAATATTGTAAAAACATCTGGTGGGCAGCGATTCACTGGGCCAAGATGTCTTGTGGATGTCGAAGGTTGGAGTAAAATGGTTGGACTGATTTGAGATGACATCAAGGCAAAACTGTATGTGCAACACAATAGACCTTTAACCTTGATAGAAGCTGGTGATATATGAGAAACATCTCAACATCCATGTTTGTTTTGCTGATTCACGAGAAAGTAAACCTCATATATGTATGTTGGACAGAATTAATATGATTTGTACAATCCCCTAAGGAACAGACATAGATTCACTTAACTTGTAATCTATTTTTAAAGTCCTGTTGCTATGTTGTCGATTAAAGCCCAACAGTTTTTTTCCCCTCGGAAACCAAATTTTTTCTTAACAACCAGATTGTTATTATACCACATTCAACAACCATGAGGTAAAATATGTTATGCAGTCATCAGTGAGAAAACCTGAAGAAGTTTCAGCCGAGCATCAGACAGAAAAGCAATGCAATCTGTGACTTTAGCTTGGTCGTTTGTCCCAGACAAGAGAAAGGATGCGCTGATTCAGGATGTGTTATGGATGCCAGAGGTCAGAGGAGACTGGATTGACATCAGGGTACCAATAATTCACTGTAGCCAAGGTATGGATAACAATCTCTCTGTATGCATGAAACCTTGAAGGCCAATTTGATGATTGATAAAACTCTGATGAGTTGTCATTCTGTGCTGCAGCATTGGGAAAAAGTGCCCACTCATCATAAACAAAATTAAGTAATAAACCCATCTCACATTGTATAAATCGTTCACTCTGCTCCGACTTTTACGTTTAATCGGAACATTTTGATCTCCTTTAGTACCAGTTGACCATTGTTTATTCCCATCACCTGCCCGGGCTGCCATCCCATCAGGAACAGCCTGTTCCCGTCTTCTTCAATTATCTCAAACTGGCTTACTTAACATGAAAATGAGGTCATTAAACCCAAACGACCTCTACCTGAACGAATCTCAATCCAGCAGAGTGCCTTTGGTGTGTGATTGAATGGGTGTGCACTGCAGCCATTAATAAATCTGCCGCCACGACGATGGCGCAAAAATTTCAATATGGACCAAAATTTGCGAATGATGAATAAAATCATCTTGGAATGCCAGAGGGAGTCCAGCCAGGTACTGCCCACTTGTGGGGGTTAGGGGTTGCTGTGACTATTGCATGTATATAACAAGTTTAGGTTTCTTCATCTTTCATCTGGAGCACATTAAGCCTTTCGTTCCCTCCCTCCCCCTGCCGGCCCGCATCAGAGTTCATTTTAAGTTGATTTAAAATCTTTTGATGCCTTATCTCTTTGACCTTCTTCGTCCTCACACTAGTAGAACCTTTACTCTCAACTTGTATTGCTGTATTGTTGTACCTCTGACAGGCTCTTCCACTGTCTGTTTATAAAACACCTTTTCAAAAATGTGGGACTTTTATCTTGTTTTTATTGTCTTTGATTTATTGTGTTGTGTATCTATGTTTAGAACTTTGTCCATGTCCAAGGTTTTGTAGTGACAGCTGGGGCCAAGTTGGCGGCGTGCCTTCCGATCCCATTGGTTGATGGTTCAATTCCCCATCCAACTTGCCTGGGGTAGGACACTCAACTACAAATTGCTCCCAGTGGACATTGAGACCTTCACATGGCAGCCGTCACTATTACTGTCTGTGTGAATGGCTGAATGTGACTAACAATGTAGAGCTCTTGTACGCATGTGCAGAAGAAGTATTTACTACGGCCGTGGTGCTCGTCAACAGGAGCAGTGTTTCAGAAAAGTTACGTTTTCTCCCCAGTTTCCAGAAAGACTTCAAAAAGTCTCACCTTGGGATTTCCATTTTCAGTGGCTCTGAGTCCCGTTGTCATGTAAACAGGCACCAAACCACAACAAAGGTTTTGAAAACATTGTGTAAGCTGGGCCTGAGTTAGGTCAATTGATATTTTAAAATGGTCTAGAAAAAAAAATGTTGACTTCAGTATTTGTAAAATGGCCACAAACATAGAAATGCGCCTTGTTAACTTCACAGCAACTGTCGTGAAAATCTTTATTACAGGTATAAACTTGAATTTAATTTAAAGAATTTAAGCAGTTTCATGACAATATAATTCCTAATTGATCACTAAACAACGTGACTAGTGCAACTCAATAAAAAACAATAATATTTACTTAAGGTTTACCATGTTAAAAATGATATCTGGTTGACATCATTATGAATATTTGATAACATTACACAACAGCTAAATAATAATAATCATTGATTTCATTATACACATGTGAGGATCCTGTGAGTGTCTTTTACTTAAGTGCTGTTTCAGTGTTACACACTTTGTGGAGGGACTCGTGGTTTCATGTGCCTCTACTAAATTTTCTTGGTGAGAATAATAATGCGTTTTTGGAGCAAAAAAATAATTGATCTTTATCTTTGGGATATCAACTGGCTGCAGGCGGCAGAAACTGTTAGAAAAACAGAGACTTTGTAAAGTAGAAGAGAGGTCGTGCCTCAGTCCTCCACCTCCTCCTGCCCCTCCCCCCCACCTCCTCTTCCTCCTCCTCCTCCTCCTCCTCCTCCTCCACCTCCTCCACCCCCTGCTCATCCTCCAGTAAAGCGCCGGGGCCGTGTGGTGATGGATCAGGCCATACGCCTCCCAGGCTCTGCGGGGGCTGATGAATTCACCTCTCCTCCTCTCAGCCTGATCCGACCTCAGGCTCAGCGTGAACCGCTGCACCTCCACAGCCCTCCATGCAGGACCGCGGAGCCCCATGGGCAGGACAACATGCGCCTCACGAAGCACCGAGACATGCAGTTGTTTAAGAGGAACTGTATTTTAAACCCTTCACTTAACCTTCAGGCAGTCAGTCTGAGATTAAAACTCACGGCATACAAAAACTTGAGAAGAGCGTGTTGTATTTTTCACTGTGCTAAGCTGGTGGCAGATGACTAATGGTAGTTGTTTGTAGCTTTTCTCTTGTTTTTGATCCCTATCACTGAGATAAATGGCAGACTGCTCTGCCCCTGTACCACGTACTATCACTCTGGTGTGTTTCACAAAGAACAACTTCAATCGCAAGCAAAACAAAATTCAGTGTTTACTCTGAGGAACATTGACGTTCAGTAATATTGGATGACATGAAGGTCCTTGCAGAGGATTGTGTTTTATTTCTCTATCTGTCTCAATCCTCGCTTGTTGAAAACATTTATTTCCTCCAAACTTATAATTGCATATTGATGAATCATGTCAGGCATAATTAAATTGTTGTGCTCAACACTGAGAGAGTTGCTGCTATGTTTTGCATTATTTTCCTTCCAGTCTGTTCACCCAATAGATCAGGGGTGTCAAACACAAGACCTGTGGGCCAAATCCAGTCAGAAAGAGGCTCCAGTGCGGGCAGTCAAATCACCAAGCAAATAGTCAAAATGTCAAAGGAATTACAACTAATGTTGTGTTTTCTTTATTTTTTAAGAAAGGCAGACGAAACACCAAGAGCCGAGCTGAGACATCAATGATGCTGCCATGGTAGTTGGCTACCTCATTGCTATCAAGTTCGTCTCAAAGCCATGCTGTCAGAGGGAGTTTGTAAAAACATGCATTATGCAACAGCCATAGGAGAAGTTCTGAAGACATTTCATTGTATTTAGAATCAGGAAATATCATTAAAATCAACTTTATGTTGAGATTGCAGTAACTTTTGGTAGGAATTGTTTGGTTTCACAAGAATATAGACATTTTCATGACATATACGCCACACCACAACAAAGAAAAACTTTAAAGTTTGAATTTAAAAGCACTATTTTACCACCTTCAGATGGAATTGGGCCGTATATGGCCCCTGAACAGAAATGTGTTTGACACTTCTGATATTGATGTGATTTACTCGATAACATGTGGCCATTATTTTAACTTTTTAACAGTGGCACACTGTTCCTCATTTCGGCGTTTAACACAGACTTTAAACCCTGAGGCTTGGTGGAATTTCAATGAATGCTCTATAAAGAATTAAATTTCCAGTTTTTACTCACAGCAGTGATTTCAAATGTGAAGGTTTTGGTATTCAGCGCCGTCTCCTCCAAGTCTCCCCTCAGCCTGCAGTTAACGGCTCCTTTCTTCAGGGCCCACGGATTAGTCTCACTGGTTTTATAGGTGTCTTTTAATTAGCCATTAATGAAGACAGAGCGGAAATGGTTCCACTGATCAATTGTGCACATAATTAGATCAGGGATTTTAAAGCGAGAGGCAAAAAAAAAACCAAGCAGAGAGGAAAGAAAGAGTGATTACATGTGAACATGCAGGTGCTGGAAGATCAGTCCAGTTGTCACATGCTGCATTGAATAGCCTCCTTCAGCTCGTGCTGGCAGCTTCCAATAAGAGTTCCAATGAGAGAATAGCTGCAGGACAACCCCAATCCTTTTTTTTTTTTTTTTAATCCTGGCTTCCACGCTTACTACCACCTAATTGTCCCAATGAGTCAGCTTTCATAGAGAATCCAGATTCTCTCGGTTATCCTTCCTTAGGTAATTCATGTGGAGCCCAAAGTATAATGCAGTATTTCAGTGGGTGCCTGGAGGCTCAGGAGTCTGCCCACTGTGGCGAGATGATGGGGGAGCTCAGAGAACAATGAGAGTTCTAATGGGTGAGTGATGCACTGGATGGACGGATGCTGCCCCCTGCTGGCCTGGAGTTATCTTCCCCCGCTCTTTTATTTATCCATTATGTATTTTGCCGCTAACTGTGTATAATATTTCCACTGTCGGAGGCTGAATTATTCAAATACAATACAAGCATTTTTAATAATGTGTCACCACAGGCTTGCAAGGGAACCATGAATACATTAAGGTAACGTGAGTTTTAGGATTAATTAAATTGTTTTCATGTCAACATTTAGTACAGACATGAAACTAAATATAAATTAAAGAATGTCGCCCCTGCTTTGGAGCTATTTATAATTCCCGTTTTATTAATTAAAAGGAAAGAGAACAGAGGATGAAAAAGGTGACAAAGTACAGAACTTATCATTTTCAGTCGCAGACAATGGAAACAACAGTAAACATTGTAATTCTTAAACAATCCTACAAATAAACTTGTGGAAAAACCCATTGTGGCTTTGTGTAAGCATGTCAGATTATCAAGCTCTAGGAAATGCGATTAAATGAGCCACATTTAAAAAAAATAAAAACTTGGATGAACTTGGAGTTCTTATTCATATTTTCTCCTGTGTTTTTAGAAAACTGTGTGACATTACTTTGATAGTAAGCCATTTCTGCTCTACGTCAGTCAAATGTTCTTTCCTTTTTTGTGTCTTTTGGCTCATAATATTGATGATTTTTAATCTACTAGTTTTCCTTTTTTGTTTCATTTAGTTGATCTTTCTTCATCATTATCTTGAATCACACTAGAAAATATAATTCTGCCAAATAAAATAAATCAAATGTTATGTTACCAGTAACACGGCTCATGAGTTAAGTAGTTGTTAATACTGTCACTTCTTTTCCATGCAGTTTGCTTGTTCTTCCTGTGGGACAAAGTGTGTGTGAGCATCTGGAGAGACCAAAATGATGTTGACTCTAATTACTGTGATCTCGTATTTCTCTCCAGTGTTTGTCCAGTGATGGAAGGGTGGTGCTGTACACGGTGTATGTCCTCCTGATTTCAGCTTCCATGGATGGATGGTTCGAAACAGCGAGTGCACTGTGATGTGAAACAGCCACTAGAGGTCAGTGTCGCCTCAAAAACAGTTTAAGAGCTCAGCTGGAGGTGTCGTTTACTGGAAATAGTTCAATGTGTTACATTTTGTGGACAAGACCTTAAACCTTTGAGATCAGTATTACAACTTTTTATTTCATGTCACTTGTGTTTATTTACTTAAAAATTCAACTATTTGAGTTTTTGCTCTCTTCTCAGTTGCATGTATACAAACGTGTTCATGCACAATTCAGTTTTTTTTGTTTTGTTTTGTTTTTACATTAAAATATATTCATTTAGTTATATATTTCAGATTTATTTAATTAAACCATGTGGTTTTTTTGCCAGGGCCAGAATTGCATCAATTCAATGCACTTGCTCACGTTCTAACAGATGGAACTAAGTTAGTGCTTAATCACCAACAGCTACTTTTGAAAAACCAAAAACAAGTTGGTCAAGTCAATGATCTCTTCTGTTTGTCTGCTTCTCGCCTTGCAGATGACTAACAGTGAGGTTTGTGAGGAGTCATTTTCAGTCCCAGCCTCATTAAATTGTCCTGACAGTGTTGCTGCAGCCGTGCGGTGCACTTCCACCTTCTCCGTTCTCTGTTCCTTCCACCCACCGCCAAGTCTGTTGGTGCAAAAATGTTTTATTCAGTGTCATGTACTATAGTGGCAAGGTCTGCCTGCATGTGTGATGTTGAATCTGAATACATTTGACACTGCAATCTGAATGACTTAGGTCTAAATGAGATTAGGGTTGCGATGCTGCGCCTCTCTGGCTGTGTTACATTTAATAGCTGTTTGTTTAACTCACCGGGAAGAAAAAAAACATTTCACAATTGATTTACACGCCAGCGAGGTGTGAGGATGTTTTCATTTCCCCTTCTGAGAGTGCTAGTTACGGCTCGCTGGCAATGCAAATACGGCTGGGTTCGTCCTGGGCTTTAACTGCTGAGTTCATGTGCTCTTGTCAAGCTTTTGCTGTGTTGTGCATGTGCCAAAAGCAGCCCAGATTAACATTTTGGGATGGTGGAAATTCCCCTGTGAGCATTTTCTGCTACACGTGCATGCCTGCCAGAAAAGCCCACTCGCACAGAATCGCATCGGCGTCCAAAAAAACCAGGAAACTCTCGGCAGTGAAACAAGGCTGCAGAGGGACCATCTGGTGTTCAGAGGCTTCCCCTTGATATCTTAAATTAGAGGGGTTTTAGTTGCATTACCGTGACACCACAGTGTGCTCTTGTGGCCTGCGACTGTGGTTTGTCCTCACATCTATGCTTCATGCTTGCCTCACATGGGCTAACACAAAGAGAGACGTACAGAGCTTTGGCAGCCACACAAACATGGAGAGGCTCACCCAGACCCACAGGACCTTGTCCTTCCCAGTCACTGATTGTTTTCTGGAAGCTTCGTCGCCTGTGCAGCACCAGTGCACTGGAATGGGACATTACTGGACATTGGGTAGAGGGAGATGGGGGTATGTTTTGGTTTTTTTCCAGGCTGAGCCAGTATGTTGAGGTGTCGTCACACAATGTGGCCGGCGTCAGCTGCCCCCTTTCCTGATTACTTGTCAGTCGTATTGGTGACAGTGGTGCATAGACTATGACAGAATCAGAAAAGATGCAGTCTTTTTAACTTTATTGGCACAAAACGATTATATCAAAAAGTGATCAACCAAATCAGTAAAAGGTGGATATTGAGACATTTGTTCTTCAGTGGTATTCATGTCTGCACACCCAGATAATACTCAAAATAATTCAATGTCGAAGGTGATGGACATCTGAAACTGCCAGCTATGCTGCATCAATCAAGATTGTCCACATGCAGCTCAAGTTCATCTTGAGTGGACCGGTCCTTTGAAATAGTGGCACATCAAGTTTCAAATTTAAATTCATGAGGTCTTTTTTTGTGGTAGCTCATAGTTTATGTGGTGAAAATGTTGATATTCTGACAAAAAACAAACAATTACAACGTAAAATGACTACAATCTCAACATGAAGCTAATTTTAATAATACCGTCTGGTGCAAAACATAGCGAAATGCCAAAGAAAACCTCCTCCTATAGCTGTTACATTATGCAGTTATTTTAGAAACTCAACCTGGCAGCATGGCTTTGAAGATAATTTGCTCACAATGAGGTAGCGAGATTTCTCAGCTCGCATCTCAATTTTGTGTTGGGTACCTTACACTTAAGAAAAATGTCTGAAAAAGTGTTTACAATTTGCCTTGTAGTTTGGCAGGCATGGAGCCTCTTACAGGATGGTTGTGGCCCACAGCCCTTATGTTTTACACCCCATGACGTAAGCAGATTGACTGGATGACATAAATCTCGTTACACAAAATTTGTAAACCAAGGTGAGTCATGTAACTCTTAAATTGCTTTTAATGTCCAGCAAATGTATTTACATTTTGGTCCATCTCGTTGAATACCACTCGAAGCCAATAACAAGCAAGTTCAAGTCATGCCTTTGGATGGTGAGAGAAAACTGAAGTACTTGGAGAAGGAGAGCATAGCAAGAACATACAAACCCCACATACTCTGATGAGGCGGGAGAGCTAACAAGTTTACCAATGTGGTTTGAGCTTGGTTCAATTATTTTTTTCCTTAAGTCAAGGAGTCAAATTTAACTTGATTACAAGATTGACAGCAAACAGCAGCAGTGAGAGTAAAACATCAGTAGATTGGTCCCCAGTAATCATGCATCACACTGTGCATTTCATCAACGTCTTGTAGGAAAAGTCTTGCACTTATTGCCCACAGACTGTTGATGTTGTTTCTCTGAATCAACAAGCAGTCAAACAGCCTCGGTGTGAGGCTCACACTAGAAACCACATTCATCATAGCGTCAGGAAGTGGAAAACCCAGCATAATTTTCAGTCTCGGAGAGGAAGTGGTTCAGACAAACTGTACAATATGACTAGATAACTCTTTCTGCTGCATGGGGACCTTTGAGTGTGAAAATTTACCAGAAGCGAGACATTATGTGACTTTTGTTTACCTGAGTTTGAGCCCAGAGACTGAAATAATGTGTACAGAATGAACTTTTTCTTATCAAAAGTAAACAAAAAGAGGGGAATATTCAGAGAAATGTAGACGACGCTGGAGAAAACAAAACTAACCTTTAAAATACTTTTCTACTGACACTTTCCAACAGCTCTCCTAAGTATGGCTGTGCATGAGCGGATGGATGAGGAGTATCTGAAGCTGTTCAATTCTTTATGTCATCTGCTCCATTTTGAAGCTTCAAGTTGGCTGAAACACTGGAATCTCATTTGTCTGGCGCTTTTCCACTTCCACATCTCATCTTTTACTTGGTTTCGTGTCTTTCTACACCTGTTGTTTATGCATCGCATGATGGAAAAGGGATTTTCTTTGTGTGTTTGTGTTCCATTCATTCAGGTTTTCTTCAGACTCATAACGGTACATAGTGATGAGGAAAATAAGAGTTGTCTCTTTATGGAGCTATGTAGCTATGTAGCTAGCAAGCCAGTTCACGTGTTGGCTCCATTGGTTTGTTTTGTTATGAATATCCGAACACGTGCATGCAGAGAACAATGTACCATAAACACTATAAACATGAACAATGGCAGTACGCAGACATTAGTATGGACTGACGATAAAGTCAGATTGCTATTCCAGGTGACTCTCGACTCTAAAACCACCAAGTCCCAGGAGAATATGTACTGGGAGTCACGACACTCTGAAGCCAAACATTGTTGTTATTGTCAGTCTACTCAAGCATGTGCAGAACGATTTACCACAGCCGGTGTGCAAATGCAGACTCCGTTTCAGCCATTTACACAGACACTGACTGCGAGCGTTTTCAAAAATCTGCATTTTCCCTCCATTTCCACAGAGACAGAGTCAGAGATGCCCTATTACATTGTTTTAAGGGTTAGGGTTAGACAAAGCCATTCTCAGCTTGTGCTCGTATCAGGCAAGATTTGATATTTGATTTGATATTTATGTTAAAACTGAAAACACAATATCAACAACTCTCAAGTCATTGAAGTCATCGTATCTCAAGTCAAGTCTCAAATCTTTAACTTCAATTTTTAAGTCGAGTCTCAAGTCTTTAAATTTTTTTGTCAAGTCACAAGTGTTTTTTCTTTTTTCAGTTTTGTTCTCCTTTGTATTACATTCACTTAGTGCTGCTTTCTCATGGTAAACATTGTTGCTTTGGTTTTTCTCTCCTCCACGTCTCTGTCACCGGGCAAAGGGGACCGAACACCAGTGATTTGTGTGTAAAGCGGCAACGGCAGAGCGAAGCGTATAGAGTCATCACCGTACCAATGAATTCCCGTGCCCTGCCGGCCTTCGCAGGCTGGGAGCAGCAGAGTGGAAAGGACAGCTCTTTTCTCACTGAGTGCAACACAGCGCTGTGCAGTGAGGGATGCACGGACTCCCACAATCCACTGCAGCTCCATTACTTAGTCAAGAGTTTGCCGAGACACCGTGCGGCATGTGGACGCTCGCGTTGAGCTCTTATAAACGCAGCGGCGAGGAGTGATCAGCAAATGGAGAGATTTACTGTGTCCGAGCCCAAAGACTCAGACTGTTATAGATTCCTTTACCTTTCAGGAGCAATTTCACCGCAAATGGGATTAAAACTAATGGTGTTTGACACCACCCGGTCCAGCACATTGAATCCATCGGGTTATATCACGCTGACATTTCAAAAGGTTGGCCTGTTTGTGCAGCGGGCCGCTCAGAGATGCAGGGCTGGGTGACATATAGTGGACCCTGGGGACTGAGCTTTTACAGCCAGCATTAGAGATGCTGACCCCCCCCCCCCCCCCCCCCTGCTTCCTCCTCCCACCACCCAACCCGTTCCATTACAGCAACTTTTATAGACACTAAACCCACAAAACTACTAATCATAACACTCCAGTGCACGTTTTCCTCTGCTTTGCAGATTGGCGATGTTGTTTTTCTTCTTTTGTTTCACAGGTCAGGGCCCTTTAGTGTGATCATGCAGTGAATTTGTAAGTAGTCTTGTCAGTGGAATAATGCTCATTATCTCAGTTGTGGGCAAAGTAATATTCTCCCTGTGTGATCTGTTTACCTCATGAAGGTAAATTAAACCAGGGAAAGATTTTCTTCCTCTTTGGCGTTTAATTTCAATTTGTATAAACAAGACTCTTCAAGGTCAGTAAATGAAAGTGCCGTGTTTCGAATGTGAAAGGAGTTTGTTGCCTCGGGGATCCTGCGCTATTAAAATGTGCTCATTCAGTAGCATAGTACAGTACTTGACCTGAATAATAATTTTAGCTTTGCCTCTCTTCATGCTATGAGTGAACGTGCTCTCCTGAACTTGTCTCTTTGTACGAGCTAGTTTGTTTGCTTTTTAACCGCAGTGTAAAAAGGAAACAAACCGTCTCACACTGTGATGTTGCATCACCCGTTTAAATGCAGCCGAGCGATGCCTGCAAAGTGGCAGTGCATTTAGCCTCTGTTATTGAAATGAGATTTTTCTCTTTCATGTGGAAAGGATTCATTCTGTAAGCTTTTACACAGTAAATTTGTATAATCTTGAGGGTAAGTAGACAGAGATATCATCCTTGAGGCTGCAAAGCAACAAGGAGCATAAGTCAAACTTTATAGCGCTTGCTAACCCGGGTTTGTGTTTTACAAATGGTATGCTTAATTTGTGGCTTTGTCTTCTGTAATTCATAAATTGCATGACAGTAATCTTCATTAGAATGTCCAGGCTGAGAAAGAAGTTATGAGTTGAGATTCACAACCTAATTAAATTTACATACGGCTTTGAGGCCTCCCTCACTCTGCTGTCGTCGCTCAAATTCAAGTCTGTAAACACCACTTTTCAGAAATCATTACTCTGGCACACTAAACACTTTCCACTCGGAGAACAAAGCCAGTCGGAAAAAACGGGAATACATTAGCAACCGAAATGAGATCATAAGCGGCATTTGCGAGGCGGCTGTGAAATCACAAAGCAAGGATGAAATATCTGAGCCTGTGGAGTGTTCAGAGCTGGCAGTTTAGCCGCTGTGAATGATTGAACTAATATTTGGAGTTATTAGTTCTGCAACATTTTCTTTGAGAATGAGCAGTGTGGCAGGTCCGGGATGACATGGTTTATGCTGCTGCTGCTGCTGCTGGGATCTCTCAGCCAGCAAGTGCTTCCAAAGACACGAAAGTGATGAAAATCACTCCAGAAGCACTCTTGTGTATTAAAAGGACAATTTTGCTTTTACATTTGAGGCAGTGCTGAGCAAACGGCTGCTCACCCCATGAATAGTAAATGTTAACGGGTTTCAGCATCAGAAATATGCAAAGCAAGTTCAGAGCACCTAAACAGATGCAGTAAATTATCAGTTCACCCAATTAGAAATGAAATGGGCTAATTGTTTTCTTTTTACCTTAGTGCTTTTGTAGGTACTGCTATTTTAACCCTTTGAGCTCTGAATTGGAGGCAGACATAAAGCTCTGCAAACACGCACCAGTTTTTGTATTAAGGGGGAGATATTTGTGTGTGTGTTTTCTGTGTCCTGTGTCAAATCAACTATGTAAATACAACTGTGCTGTTCCGACGGCCTGATTGGCCAAACTCAGGAAGTACCCTGGTTCATAAGAAGTTTCACAGACATTGAATAACAAGACCATCAATGTCAAAACCAAAATGTAAAGTATATGTTGTGGCTAGTATAGACAGACATTAACAAACTGGAGTGCGCTTCTCCCTTCATAACACTTGCAATCAAGGGAAGCTTTTATCTTGATGCACCAAATGGAAACACCATGGCAGAACAACATGACACAAAAAAAACCAACTCCCATAATGCATTGCAGTGATAAGCTACGTGACGCTACAATATGTTTCGGCTAGTAAGTGTTAATCTAACAAAGTCAAGATGGCAAAACACCATTAAAGAAACTTAAACAATTATTCAATCGCATTCTCCAGACCCTCCCAACAAGATATATCTCATGACATGGCAGCGCATCTGTTGTTTATGTTGGAAACACACAGAAAATGAAAATTCTGACCGGTACAATGAAAATACATAGAAGTTTGGGGGAAAGAAGGACAACAAGAGGTGAGGAGAGGAGGAAAAAAGACAGATTACAGACTAATTACTCTTAGGAGCACAGTCTGTAATTAGAAAAAAAATCCACTTTGAATCCACACTGAAACTAAATTTGACTCACAGATGTCAATTTGCTTCAGTGTCAGTGTCGAAAAATGTATTATAATTGTATTATAATTAAAACAAATAATCTACCACAATGTCTCTGTCTATCCTATCCTTTCCTTTCCTCTATCCCCTCACCCCAACCGGCCAGCAGAATGAGTTTGGTTTCTGCAAAGGTGTCTACCTGTTAGAGGGAGGATTTCTTTTTCACAGTCGCAAAAAAGAAATAAATAAAAAATCTGCTTGCTCATGTGGAGTTGTTGGGTTTTTCTCTGTTAAAAGAACATAGAATTGACTGTGTTGTATTTGGTGCTTTATAAATAAAAATGAATTGAATTGGACTGGATTGGACTGGACTGGACTGGACTGGATTGGACTGGACTGAATTGAATTGAATTGAATTGTTGTAGTCCATCTGTTCGCATATGTACAGAAGAACTAAGTGCACATGCGTAGTGGTTGCATTTCCATGGTTTCCATGGAGTTGTCACCCAAGCATTTTCAAAAAGCTGTGTTTTTCCACAAAGATGAAATTGGAGAGATTTTGAAAAGTTTCATCTTGGGAGCTGTTTTTAAAATGACTGGAGGTGCATTACCAATGTTGTGCCTGAACGGGTTCAATGAATGCTCGTTCATGAACTCGTTCATATTTTGGGTGAACATGAACTGAAGGTGCTGTATTTCTGCCTGATGAATGTTAATGTGAGCGGTGCTCATTCTGGCGTTTGTGAAAGGCACTCCCACAGTTTGATGTTGTTTAAGAAGGTTGCCAGATTTCCAGAGCCTTCCAGTTGAAATCCAGGCTAAAGGCCTTAACATGTAGGGGGAAAACAGCCAATCTGGCAACCGCAGCCACCACAGAGTCACACCCAGCACGTGTCATCAACACACAATGCATCATGGAAAAAACAAATAGACAGCAGCACTACCTCAGACTCTGCCTCCACGATTAATACTTCATCCTTCTATGATTACTTAAAATAATTTTATGAAAAGGTCAGTGATGATGCAGGTGGGAGAAATCTTACCTTTTTGTGTAAACTTTGCCTGCCGGATTTCAAGAAGCAACTCCATACATTAACATCAACAGCAAACCTGAGACGGCCCATTCAACTAAAGCACCCTCCTAGACTTTAAAGGTATGTGTGAGTAACTAAAAAAATCAAAAGACACTGCAATGGCGAGCTAATAATGGGCTGCATATTGTACTTTTATGACCCATTTTCTGGAACTTTTCTTTGGGCAAACAAGTCAGGAAAAATAATCGATTCACTAAAAACTGAAAAGTGACATAGATAAATAGTTTTTAAATGTTTTGCACCTTGAAAGTGGCACTTTGAGATTCATCTTAAGTTTCTTACCTCAGCCTGGTTCCTCCGTCAGATTGTATTCGTGTTCAAACAAGAATAATGTCGACACATCTTCTGGACTTTGTTGTTACTGCAGTTCAGAATGGTCTCCTGAAGGGTTTTACATTTTAACTTGTAATTTGTTTATAGAACCTGCCTGGTATATTTCCCGTTTCTTTTTGTTTTTTTGTTTTTTTTGTTTGTTTTTTTTAAAATAATTTCTCATTAAAAATACCATTTAAGCAGCAAGTTATTTTCCTCATGTTTTGGAGAAATTACTGCAGGGGTGGGAAGCTGCTGCTGCCTACTAGTGTGACTGAATGGGTGGCAACAATGGGGAAATGTCAGTGTTCTGATGGTAATGGCTTGCAGCAACAAATTGGGAAAAAAAAGAACTATGAACTCATATTCGGAACTGAATTATGAACTATGAACTGAACTAATTCATTTAAAAATTAGTGAAATGAACTTTGAACTAGTTCGTGTAGAAACTGAACTTTCCCAACACTGTCAATTACCGTCTGAAATGTCTTCATATTGCATATTGCAGGGCGTGATCCTATAATGACATTCTCCATCGAAAATTGAAAATGTGTTTATATAGCACTGTTGTAAGCTTTTTTTTTTTTTTTTTTTTAATAAACAAATATTAGTTCTTAAAAGTCACATTTGTGTTCTTCAAGGGTTGCACAAACATTTAGTGGTTTGTCTTATGCTTCATGCCGAGAAGGTTGTGGGCTTGAATCCAGTCTGAGCCTGTTTGTGTGAAGTTTGAATGTTCGGGCTTTAGAAGGGTACTCCGATCCCATAGTCGAAAAAAACATGAATTTGAGGCTAAATGTTGACCCTAAATTTCACATACCGTAGGTTTGTGTGTGTGTGTGTGTGTGTGTGCGTGCGTGCGTGCGTGTGTGTGTGTGTGTGTGTGTGTGTGTGTGTGTGTGTGTGTGTGTGTGTGTGTGTGTGTGTGTGTGTGTGTGTGTGTGTGTGTCCTTCTCTGTGTTTGCCCTGTGATTGGATGGCGACCTTTCCAGGGTGTATCCTGCCTTCTCACATCGCCGGCTGACATCAGCTCAGAGTTGGTTGAAGTGGTATAGAAGATGGATGGATGGAGGTTTTTCTTCTGACTTGCAATATCAGTCGACTTTTACAAAGTCTTGAAATGAAAATAAGTGGAGTGAGTCATTCTGGGGCACGGGGTTCACATTAGGGGTTAGTGTACAATCCAAGAAAAAGTTTAAATGTCATGTCTCAGTCATGGGAGCAACTCAATAGTAATGGAAACTCAGAGCAATGTTGTTTCAGTTCTAGCCCAGTGGTAGATAAGCCAATTTAAAACATTTCTGTCAGGACTGTGGATCAGAACCAACCCTTTAAAAGCACAACTTCACACAGTGAATAGTAACAGTGCATGTATTTAGTGACATGCATCTCTGTGTGGTCTCATGGTCTGGCTCTTGTGTGTCACTGGCCATTAGTGTAGCAGGTCATCTATAAGGCCAACTTGCAACCAGTGGGCACATGGACGGTTGATGGGGAGACCATGAGGTTTTTACCTGCACACCTCTAGATACTGGCAGTTTTTATGATATTTGAATGAGTTGCTTTTGGACCATTCTCTATTCTTACTATTGTTCACACTGGGAAGGTTCTGTGCAACTCTTTGGTTTTTGCATAAATGCTCAACATGCCTTCCGTTTACCTCAAAAGTTTAGTGGAAGAATATCTTGCAAGGTCGCACTGCCAGAAGTCGCATTTGCTGTCATTTCTCACAGGTTCACATTCCAGTTTTAATAACGTGGTTAACAAATCCTCACTTGTACTTAAATATTATTTGCTGCTTTTGAGACGAGTGCGAGTCTTGTGCCTGATGGCTCTATGGCCCTGACTAGTGGTCGGTGGCTGCATGACAGGGGTTTGAATGAAACACTCATTGATTTAACCAATTCGTCCCTGTGTTGAACAGCGACGAGGAGGAGATTAAATAATTTCCTTAATTAATTGTGGACCGATGTATGAAAGTGTGAGCGTGCAGGTCAACTAATAGCTACAGGACGAAGTGAAGCATTGTGGACTTTCAGCCTGTGTCGCACGCTTCGCAGAGGAAAGCCTTCAAGTGCCATGAAGTGATTGAGCTGAACTGAATCATTTGGACTCTTCAAAAGTGGCAGGGTCTGGATAACTACTACTATATTCTAAAATAAGGCACCTTTGGTAAAAGTGACAGGCAAATATATTATTGTGATAAACCTTAAAGGGAAAATCCATTTAAAACTGAATCAGATCATTGGAGGTACAACAAGTTGTTCAGTAAGATACCCGTTTGTACACACACAGACCAGTTTTATTTCCCTAACATGAAATAAGCTTTGGAATAATGATGTGTAATCGACCCAATATACCTCTCGTGTAATTCTTTGAGATAATTGAGAAGCTAAATTAACACACGCACCAAATGATTAGTAGGTAGGAGAGAAACCGCTCTCAAGCTGCTATGGCAGAGTGCCTCTTGCAGACTCACTCTGAGGTAGCAGCCGAGGCTTTTAAGCCATTTTGCTATTAGTTTGTAAGTGCCATTAAGAAGCTCTTCTGAGATTTGCTCCCAATTTGGCTGCAAATAAACACAAACACACTCGCTGTGCTGGGAGTGTGCGAGAGCGCGTTGCTGCCTCCTCGGCAGACGAGGCCCCCGATGGCTCCCTCATGGCTGCACACCGCAGGCACTTGAGGGATGCGTTGACTTAAAAGAGGAGTCCTAATCCCCGAATAATGACAAGCAGTAAACACTCAGCTGCAGCTCGGCAAATACCACACAGCTGTCTAATGGCAACTTGGCAATGGCAACCCTTCAGCCGTAGTGAGGATGTATGGATGCATGGGCAAGCGCCATTTCCCGTGCCCTCGCATGGAAAGCTGCGGCTGCCACTCTTCCCCCCGGTGTACGGGCACTTTGCTGTTTCATCTCGATAGAGGAGCCGCGCTGCTGGTAATTCATGCAGCACGTCTGGGAGAACAAATGTTCTCATTGAGCAGCACCCACGGGGAGCTTTGTTTCAAGCACGGGTTGGTTCCAGATCAGAGGAGGATGCAGTCGTGTGCAAGGACACCAGGTGGCAGTCCAGGTCTGCTTTCTCCAGAGCCCCCTCCCCACCTACATCCCAAACGATGATGTAATCCTTTTTGTTATATCACATGGCACAAACAGCCTCTTTGCTCCTCTCCATGTGGATACTCTTTGATTTCCAGTGATTGCTGATACCATTGTTGCGGTTATCTGCAGCTCCTGCGCAGTGATCTCATATTCATAAGAAGCCTCGCAGTGTCTCTTTAATGAAATCAAAGTCGGCGCTGATTCTGCAGCGCGGCGCTGAGACAAGCTCTCCCAGCTGGCCACAGATCCACCGATGCTGCTCTCTCGTGGATTTTAAATATGGCTGTGACCTTAACAGTAATAAAAAGCAATTCTCACAGCACTAATCCTCTCCCCCGGTCTCACTAGCTCTTAACCTTTTCTGCCACCGAATAAGTGAAGTGAGTAGCAATGATGTGAATAAGCAGCCCCCCCACCACAAAACCAGTCCCCATCCCCTCCACTCCTTGCCACCTACCCACCCCCTGTTGAAAAAAAAAAAATAATAATCAGTGCCTAATAATATTGGCTCAGCAGCGGATAGATTACGGCAGGAGGAGAGCATCTGCTGGAGGGAGAAACAATATGACGGCTTCCTCTCTGGGGAGCAGTGGCTGTAAAAGACAATCAGAAATAGACAGAGGAATGGAAACGACCAGGATCTCTTGAAGAAACATGCAAGCATCATAACCACAAGTCCCCAGAGAGAGTGCAGGGAGGGATGTTTTCTTTTTTCTTCTTCTTCTTCTTCTAACAGGATTGTCACTCTGTACTCATTTAATATGTGTGCCACTTATTTACCGCACAGTACCAACAGCATAACACAGCTTCAGTCTATGCTAATTTGAGATGAAGGAGACAAGATGGCGATAAAATGTGACACCAATGTTTACTTTGCAGATAATTGAGTGTCATTGCAATGTCTACATCCTGCTAAATGTGAATATAATTCCTTCTGATGTGAACTGGCATGGAAAACATTGCAGCAGATGTTTTTATACATGCAAAGTATGATCCCTTTAGTTATTTCATTCGAGGTTAAAGGTCACGATTGGAAAGAGATTTGTATTTTTACTCGGCCTGAGGTGGTGGGAGGATGTTTTCAGACTCTGAATCAGGGGCATATTGCCAGCTGGTAATGGAGCATGTGATGTCAGAGCTGCGGCTAATGCACTTCACATGCTTTTTACTGCCATTGTGTGTATGTGGTAGTGATTATAGGGACATGTGTTAGTTCTAAATCTGAAAAGGGAGAGCAAGATTTTAAAAGAAGGAGATGAAAATGAAATTTGTGGTGTAATGCAACTTTAGCTAAAACCTAAAGACACCTCATTTAATAAAGCCTTGTGGGGATACACCGACCTACATGTAGATGTGTGCATAGAATGTTCATGAATACATCTTCATTAATTTTGTGTGGAATGACAATTACATCCACAAGCTTTACATTGTCAGGTTATGAGAACTTGTCATCCATGTGGTGACAACATTTAGATCACCATGTCGAAAAAGCTTTATATAAAAAGAACCATGTTTTAAAATCTGGTCTCTATCAGGTGTCAAACATAAGGCCCGTGGGCCAAAACCAGCCCACAATAAGCTTCAATCTGTCCAGCCATGAAAGCCAGCTGTCTCTTTGCTAGCAAACTAGCATTATCCTCAAAGCCATGTAATCCGAGGGGGTTTGTATAAACTGCAACAGCTATATGAAATGTGTTTTGGTTTTTTTGGTGGGGGGGGGGGGGGGGGGGGGGGGGGGGGGATTTCACGGTTCTATCAAAATTGTCTTCATGTTGATACTGTACTAAATTTCTCTCCTATTTGGTTGTTTTTAGCAAAAATAGAAACATTTTCACCACATATACTCTGAGCCACAACAACAAAAGACTTCAGAGAGTTAAAATGTAAAGGTTGATAAGGCACCATTTGACCAGTCCAGCCCACTTACAGTAAAAGGAAAAGTGGCTGTATGTGACACCTGAGTTAAAATGTGTTTGGCACCGCTGGCATAGTGTAAGGATTAGGATTCTGCAAATGATGAAAAGTTTGAATTTAAACTTGATTCGACATTTACTTCACATCACCTTAGGGACAGGCTCTGGTTAGGTTTATTTCAGTTTAGTTAGAGCTGAGTTCACAGGGGATCTTTGGTCTATTTCCACACCATGCCAGCACCACGGTGAAGTGTGATTGCTCATGAACAGTTTTCACTATATTCATACTTTTCTGCCCTTTCTCTGCAACATGTCGACCCATGGGGATGTCAAACGTGAGGTGGTTAAACCAACCAGCTGATCGATATCTATGCCGGGCTTGAGCGGTAGGCGTCGAGACCAGCCAGGCTAAGCTAACAGCTAATTGATGAAGTTGGTTTCTTACTTGTTCATCTTGGTGGAAAAGACATTAAAGCACTGTGACCATGACACAACAGGACAGGGGTTCCACCATAATACCAGCTGTGTTATTGATGTTATATACTTTAATATATAAATCACTTAAGTCGCAGGACCAGCCAAATTATAAAGAAAATTACAACGTGGAGTCCAGAAAATACGGTATTCCCTGCACATTTGATACATTTTTTGGCCAACAAATCACAAGTTACTTTTTTCCTGGAAATCAGTGGTGTTTTGGGTTGGTTTCTCCAGCTGTTCAACGTTACCTATCACAATCCCTCTCAGTTCTTCATGCTTCCTGCTGGCAATTTCCGCAGAGACAGTCAAGCGTTTCCTGTTGTACAATTAACATGATCATTATCACAGGTCACAGAGATATCCATTCACTTTACAAACCCACTTTCCCCAGAGTTTCCCAGGTTTGTCCAATCCTAGTTTACTATGGCCCAGGGCGGGATGCACCCTGGACAGGTCCCAAAGTCATCACAGGGCAAAAACAGAGACAGACAACCACATACACTAATATCTCAGGGCAATTCAGGATCACCAATTATCCTACACACAGTGGAAACACATGCAAACTACCTACAGAAAGGCTCGGCCAGTATTTGAATCTACAAGAACTAGAGTAATAAAAATAACCTACGAACCCCCGTGAATTGGACTTTTTTTTGTGTGTGAATGATCATGGGAAATCCTCAGCATTGCACTGTTTGCAGGTCACACACCCTGCGAGAGGTTCACAAAAAAATCCTCAATCAAATGAAAATGAACTGATATGATTCACACATTTTTGTTCATTTGGAATAGAGCTGCTTTTTCTTACTTGTGATTATATTGGTAGCTGTATTTTATTGTGTTGGCTTCCTCAGCAAACATCCTGCAAAATTGCCTGTATGTACTCAATCAAATCTGCATCAATTTCTCTTTTTATTACCAAGTACAACTCGTACCGGAGTACAATACAATACAATACAATAACACGACTGATGTCGAGCCGGAGAACAAGTTGATCAAAGCCACATAAAAGTGCTGCTTTTATTAAGAGATACTGAATACGCTTGTTCCTCAGTCCTCAGCAGCGTTTTGAATGTGGCTCCTTAAGTAATTATTTAATCCTCTCAACTATAGAGTGTTCATATCACAAGTCAAGTAGTTTGCTATCTATCAGTGTTAAAAAGCCCATTGTCACATCAGAACAGTTTTTTTTGTGTGGAATTATCCTGCCCTGCATGGAAAGAAATACTAAGTGCTATTAGAGCTTACTGGCGCCACCCTTTGTTCAAGTTTGCTTTCTATTCACAACTTCAGGGTTGGCAGAGCCAACGCTCAATAATATCATCAACATTTCCACATTTATCTGGACAAAAGTTAAATACTGGGAAAATCAAATCACCACGAAAGTGAAACATTTATTAGATCTGTGGCTTCCACAGCAAACATCAACTGTTTCATTAGCTTTGCAGTAAGACATTAGAAAGCATTTAAAATCCCTGAGTGTTTTAAAGCTATTATGAATTCATCCATTTCAAAGCTCTAAAGTTATATTAATGATTATTTGCCGAATGATAATAAGTTGAAATGGCTGTGATTCTCGAGGGAAAATTCTCTCTTTGTATCTGTGTCTGTGTATCAACGGCTTTCCCTCTCACTGGGACTCGCCACCCACAAAGGTTAATGAGCTTAAACACAGCTCAGAGTGAGCTCATTAAACAGACCACAGAGACTGGAGACAGAAGAGGACGGGTGGGGGTGATGAAGAGGGAATAGAAATAAGTGTGAAGGTGTCAGCGATTCTGCTGCTGAGGGCAATCAGGAAAACGTCGCTTTGTCGCTGTAAGCCATCTTACTGTAAAGGTGTTTACAAAAAGCTGTAATTTGTTTCGAGGAGAATCAACTCGTGTTTTGTCTTTGATGACTTCTTCCCACAACAGGACATAATGTGCGAAAATATCATTAATAAGTAAGCTTGTTGGAATAAAAACAAAGCTGGGGTGACTCAGAAGAGGTGGATGCCAGCCTACACTTCTCCTCCTCCGACATGTTGGCACCCCTGTCTTCAGTAGATCCAGGAAGTGGAGGAGGAAGACGCTCAGACTTACACTCCTATGTTAACACCTACTTAAGAAACTGTTAAGTAGAAGGTGTGAATTAATGGGACAAAAACATGATTAGCTGGCTGGATACCACATGGAGTGGCTGCTCACGTTTCTCAGGGAAGTAAAGTTTATAGGATACGAGTGAAAGGAATTGGTATGAGCAAACTGTGAGCTGGAATCCATTACAGGTCAGGGTAGAGCTTCTCAAACTGTGGGGCCAGCTGAGCTTTGGGTTAGCACTGAAAGAGGAGAAACCCTGGGGGTCGGGTGAATGTGTTTTCCTGAATAGATGTTTTCCTGTCAAATTTTGGCAGGAATTGACATGTTAAAAAAAAAAAAGTGTTAAACTGAAACCCGTTTGCACAATGTTTGAAGCCAAAGTTGAAAATTTTTGTTGTATTTTGGATGTCCGTTTACACGACATGGGCTG
The DNA here is from genome assembly GCF_963422515.1 of Blennius ocellaris. NCBI lineage: Eukaryota > Metazoa > Chordata > Actinopteri > Blenniiformes > Blenniidae > Blennius > Blennius ocellaris. The sequence goes on from NC_137656.1 coordinate 24,243,426, forward strand.
TCAGAGCCACTGAAAACACAACTTTTTGAAAACACTCCGACTGTGTCTCCATGGAAACCGGGGAAAACGCAATTTTTCTGAAACACTGACACCGTACAACCACACGACGGCCATAGAACAATGATTCTGCTATCCTTACTGCTAATATTCATACTGTGTGTGTTGTTTCATTGCAAAACCAAACAACAACTCCAGCATGAAAATGACATTGTCAGTGTTTCTACCATTTCGGTGTAAACGGACACCGTTTTCAAAATGTTGCTGCGTAAACCCAAACTTTTCTGAAGTTAAAATGCAAAACAGAAAACGTGCAGTATTACATCACATTGCTGTTCACTTGAGTTAATTCTGCAGGAGTGGAGAAGAAACATGAAAGAGGCTTTCTTCTTCCTACTTATTACTAACTTCTATTGCTGCCCCTCACTGAGTTTTGTTATTCAGTGGAAAGCTGACTCTCCTGTCCAAATTACTCACTTGCCCCTGTGGCTTGTACCCTGATCAAATTCAATAGCTACCTCCATTAATTTACCCCATTTTCTACCCTGTTCACTTCAAATTCCTTACAACTTCAAATAGTGTAGAAGATGGTGAATCAGGTCACAGTTAAATAAGACCTTTTAGAACTGCTCTGAATAAAACTGGTTCACAACCTGTCACAATGCAGAGCTTCCTAAAAGATATAATAATGTTAGTAATAGTATGTTTTTATCCATCTGGGTTCTAACATCAAGTCCATTGCAGCTCACATTGTAAGTGTAGCCACTTTTGACACCTGGTGCCCCTCCCATTACAACCAGGACCCCTCATTCAAGGTCAAGACTCAACCCAGTGCACCACTGCGTGCAACTATTGTCAACAGTCGTCAAATTAAATGATCCACTGAGCAAAAAGTGGCCCAAAGCACATCGAAAAGACGTCATCTCTATATATCCACAAGACGTCCTCAGAGGGGCAGAACTAAAGTTATTTTTATATCTCTTTCTTTGACGTTGTCTGGATGTCTTTCTGGACATCCTATGGACGTTGATATTTGACATCCAGGAGATGTCCTCAGCAGAGCCAGAATGAGAGGTTTTTAGACGTCTTTCTTGGACGTTGTATTCATGGCTTGTATGGCCATAAACTTCAAAAGGAAAAAGGACAGGCCATCAGTCTTACAGAGGACACACACAAACAGTCAATTCAGCAATACCAATCAGAATCACTTGCATTTTTTGGGGGGGGGATGTGGGAGGAAACCAGAGAACCCTGAGGAAACACATGCACACACAAGTACATTCCACAAACACTGGCAGCTGGAATTGAACCCACAATCTTCTCTCTGTAAAGTGAGAGCGCGAAGTGGTGCACCAACGAGACAATTGACAAAGACAATGAAGGGCGAGATGAAATGTTATGAAAGTGGTGAGTTTCTCCATGCAGACTTGAAAAGTTCAATGCCTTGCGACCAAAACATTAAATGGTCATAACTCAGACATTGTGAATTAAACTGCCCATGCTGTCTCCTCTTGCCAGTCATGACCGACGTCCCGCAATAGTTTGATGACAAATCAATAATTATACAGTTGGACTTTCAACTGATTCTGGGTGTCTTAGATGTCCATCATTTTATTTTTATGTGTCATTTGTCAACTAGTTCTGGCTGTCAAATAGACTTTCAGATTGTGGCCTGGTTGGACGGACGTGTCTTAGACGTCTATGGACGTTGCTTGCTCAGTGGGGACAAATCATCAAACTTTTCTCTTGAAACAATGGGAGGACCTTCTGAGCTGCATGAAAACATCAACACCACTGTGACATTTGGATGTTTACATGAGCCAATCATTGTGAGCAAAACATTTCCAGAGGGCCTTCCAAGAATATGTCTGTGTGTCTACCAGCTTTACCTCAGTGTAAACTGGGTGATGCAGTGGGACAATGGTTGTAAACACTGAAATGAATCTATGGTGCGCTGACATTAAACACTTGGGGTGGTTCAGTCGGAGCTCAGAGTTAGAGTCAAAGAAAATACTGTGATATGAGACGAAGACTGCCAGACATCCTGTCCGTTCCTGCTCAAGACGCTCTTTAAAGGTTATTGGTTCAATAATTTCAATATGCATTCAACAGCTTTAAAGAAAAACTGATTTGAAGTTCTCACTACCAAAAGAGATTCCAACTCGAGTGCTCACACATTCAGCGTTTCACTCACTCTTTCCACCAGCTCTCTGAGGGGATTTCAGATGAATGTGTGTCAACACCTTCATGCTATTGTTCTCTTTTTCTGCTATAAAAGTCTGGTCATTCTCTGCAACCAGTTGGTACAGGATACACATTTATTGCGTTTTTTTGTCCTTTTTGATAGATATAGATTAAGATAAATAACTCTTTAAACGTGCTATTGTAAACTGCCAACAGAGCAATAATCAAAAACTATTCATAAGATTGCAAAGTAAGTTCAAGAAGAGCTATATCTTCACATTGCACTGTTGCTCACAACAAGAATGTACCTGTGTGTTAGCAGTCTGTTCTGGGTGTGTTTCGTCTAGTCTTTTTAGTAGAAGATGCCTTGATGCAGTCACACTTGAACAAGGAGACATTTTAAAACAGCATAAAATTGGGTTCCGAGGGAAATGACTCCAAACTCATTGTCACTCATTGTTTCTTACAGGATGGGATGACGTTGAGAATTGGTCATTTCTTAAACCTCAATATACATTTTACAAAGGAGCTGCGGCTCACTTGGTGAGTCATGTCATCTTCAAACTCTCCACCCTTGAGAGAGAAAATGGTTCTTCCGATGGTGCGCCATCACCCTTCGGAGCAGCCTTCGCCCTTGATGTTGGTGTGTGAAGGATTGAGTGAATGTGAAAATGTGACGGCTCATGTAAAGTGCAATGAGCACACTAAAGCTGTAAAATTCCTTATGTAGGTACCTGGATTTACCATTTACTTTTTCTAATACAAACATAACTTGTGCAGAAAATAGCATTGCCGACAGGCTCTAATTCAGGCAACAAAAAGAAGCTCTTTGAGTGGAATCGCCTGCTGTTATCAATCAGGTCAAACAAGCTATCTCTCGTGAAGCTGTTCGGCACAAGCACGTTTCCAAAGGCTTTCTGTATGGATCACATTCATGGGTTAGCTCTAAAGTTCATGCATCTGATTTCCTCTGGCTAAATGAAAGTGCCTAAAACACTGCTTAACCCAGTGACTCTCCTCCGGTAAGCTGTCTGCAAGAAACACATGACGATCCCTCCGGGATGAACAACCTGCAGCTGTTTCCATTCGTCTTCAGTGACCACACAGAGATAAAAATGTTTTTTTCCAGAGACAAGTTTCTATTACAACAAGGGCTCAATCATTAGCAGGAGTCTGTTCAAGATCACGCTAAGCCGCAAATGAGATGCTCTCTCTGCCTGATTCTCTGTCGGGATGAAGTTAATTAAGAGGATCATCGCTGCTTTCATTTGTCATTTGATTGTGTGATCCAAACCAAGAGAGTTCAAAGCCTAAAATACTGGCGAAAGAAAAGACTCTTACTGACACATAGTGCATCTCTATTTGTATTCAGAGGAATTTGTTCATTTCTGATTGCTTCCTGGGTTTTTGCACACAACCTCTGTGCAATTCAATGGCTCAAATGCCACCTGACATAGTCTTTGAAAAAGTGAATTTCCGCTGCAGCCACTCTGACCCGAGTAACACAGAGTGAGACTGTGACCACACACACACACGCACACACGCACACACAAACACACACACACACACACACACACACACACACACACACACACACACACACACACACACACACACACACACACACACACACACACACACACACACACACACACACACACACACACACACACACACACACACACTTGCAGTGACCTTCCACATGGATGAAATCGCAGGGCAGCAGGTGAGGAATGTCAGGGCTGGCGGGTGGCAGTCTGCCAGTGGTCAAAAGGTCGTCGTGTTTACTCGTGTGTCACATGCACAAGCTATGATGTGATAGGCAGCTGAGTGGACCTCGCTGACACAACAAGAAGTGAAGTTAATGCTAATAGCATGTGTCAAGAGCTTTCCGCTGGTCTGAATGGGGTGAACAGCTTCCTCACCGCCTCGGACTCCAAATCTTTTTTAAACATTTTGGATAGTTTAATCAGAAATAACAAATTATGAGGAATAAAAAAAAAACAGTGAATAATCAAATAAGCTGCACTCTTGCTTTGATTTGACAAATTATCTAGAAATTTGCCTTTCAATATTTCTTTAACAGAATTGAAATAACTGTCAAGTATAACTAATTTACACTTGATGAAGTTCTCGCCTGAAACCCTTCAGAATATCTGGATTCTGCCTGTTCTGTGCCTGCATTGTTTTTCTCCCGGTTATCCAGCTTACTCGCTGACTCATACCTGTTGGGATAAATCAGATTTCGTCTTACTGTACATTAAAGTATGTGGCAACATGCCGGATCATTTAAAGTAAGAACTGACCACTATTAGTTTTACTATAGAGCTCCTGCCTCATGCTACTGCTGAGCTTCACTGCACACTGGATTGATTTGGACACTTTCCTGCTCAATCCATCAGTGTTATGTCCACGTCAATGTCACTGGTCTCCGACAATGGAGGATGTGAAACACAGTGGTTGTCTAACATTTGAATTCTTGCAAGTTTAATTCCCGCAGCTCCCCTTGTCCACAAGTTGTGGTGTCCTTGAGCAAGAGACTGAATTGTTGCATGGCAGGTGCCTCCATTGGTGTGTGAATGGGTGGATGTGTATAACAGTATAAAGCTCTCTGCAGACTGCTCAAGCAGTGGAAAATTGCTAGATAAGTGAAATACATTTCCCATCAAGGCGATGAAGAATTTATTCATGAACAAGAAAGTTATTGTCTTTTTGTAAAGGATAATACACCAATATAATAGGAAAATGTGACCTGATTAGGAAAGTATCATGATCAGTTATTCAATTTAAAAGCAATTGATGGGGAGAGTGTGTGTCACACTTTCTAATCCCTATATAAGAGCGCGACGGTTCAGTGTGCCTCTGAGATTCTGATGTAGTGTGATAGCATTGCTACAATGGACTGTGTGTGTTTCTTGTTGTTCAAAATCTGTGCTGATATTTTGTTCCATGCATGGGTTTTTCATTTCGTTACCTATTTGGGTGTAAAAAAAAAAGCAACCTGTTGAATGCAGTAGAAACATGCATCTTAGGAAATCTGCCATTTTTAATGAATGAAATCTACATTTCAGGATTTTTTTCTCTTCGATGTTGCAGATTACTGCATGTTGTTAGAAAACCAATCACTCCCATTAAACTCTTTCCTTTCAGTTTCTTCCGATCTTGTCTGTGCACAGCAAACATAAGCTGCTGGGAAATGTAAAGTTGAGTGAAACTTTGGCAGGGGAGACAAAAAAAAAAAGAAATAACACATGTATTAGTGATCATTCCAGCATGAGCACAAAGAGCTTTTCATGACTCCATGTTCCAGGCATGCCTCAGTGGGTGGAAAACAAGGAGGAATCCAACCAGGGTGCAATCAATACTGCAGCTTTTAATATGTTGTGGGTTTTGGTTGACGGGTAATCTTTTTATGGTTTTTCAACAACTGTTCCCACAAAACAAGTCTCCCGTCGGTTTGGTGTCCACATTTTGATCACAGAGAGAAGCGGCTCGCGGAGTGAATGGAGGAGAGTGGTGTCATGATGAGAACAAACAAAAGACGCTCTCCAGCTGTAACTCAAACATCAGCACTTACGCTGGGTTCGGCTCCCAGGTGGTCCGTGGAGAGCCATAATTCAGGTCTCCTTCGACAGACTTGCGGCGTCGACAGCGGAGGTATTTCACTCACAGGCTGACGCTGGATGTTGACTTTGCAATAGAGGGAGCTGTTAACAACCATCGACATAAGGACCACAGACTCAAGGAACGGCTCCCTGGAAAGCTGCACTTAACTCTGCTCACCCATTTTCCAGGAGTAGACTGAATTCTGTCATCTATAAATTTCCACATAAAGCAGCAGTTGTGTTTGTGTGCGTGCGTGTGCACGCACGCATGTGTGTATCTTTTGACATTCCCAGCTACTTCACAAAGCACACTATTAGCATACAGGATGATGTATTCATAGGCCTATTTTACTCTCATGCATAACACAATACAGATCCTCTGGGCTTTCATTAATTAAGACCTGCTGAACACACATTTACACACACATGGTAGCATGTTCTGTAAACTGCCAGGAGAGCTGTACCAGTGTTCATGCCTAGTCCAAAGAAACTGTCTGCTTTTGTTACTGTTAGCACAGCAAAAGCTACAGGGAGAGGGGAGTTCAAAGTTCTCCGGTCTCTCTGGGGATGAAAGGGACTGTCATGAAAGCACCCAGAGCAGCTCATCCATATTGAATGCAGGGAGGAGGTGAATCATCAATGCAAAAAAGGCTCCATCTGCAGGCATAACTCCGGCAAATTTCAACTTTAGCTCCGTTTCCCTGCTATTTTATACAATACTGATTTAGTCGTACTAGAATCTTGCCAGTTGCACTTCTTTCTGTCAACCAAATACTGTATTTTAGTACAGCTAACAGCACAGCCAGCATGAACACTGTGGTTTTTCCACACAGGGCTGTTATTTATCCTGCTCTATCTTTCTGTACCATAACTACCTCATAGCACAGTTTGTGCTTGGAGCTTTTCACACGGAGTCTTCCACGCTATATCACATATGGAGTTTTTATTTTCTCGTATTATTATCTTTGGACCAGTTTAAACAGCAATGATTTCAAGTGGAAATGCAACAAGCTAACTGCATTGTTTCCAGAACATTGCCGTTGAAACTTTTCTGAAATGAAAATGATGCATTTTAATCTCAAAGGTCTAATTTCCTATTGAATCAATCCGTTTTAATTTCCATCCATCCGTCTATATTCTATAGCCACTTCATCCTACTTAGAGTCGCATTCTGATTCCAGCTGACACTGGGTGAAGGACACTGATTGACAAAGACACTAGAGTCCCCACTTAACCTAACATGCATGTATGTCTGGTTACTTGGAGGAGAACCAGTAAAATGCCACAGCAAAAGCTCTAAGCTCAGAATCAACCTGAGTGTTTTCTTTGTGCAGCTGGACTGCTACCCGCAAGCGATTCATTTCGTGCAATGTTGATAAATAAATAGAACTGAAGGAGTGTTCACAGGATGTTGAAGGACGATGACGATGATGGACCTTGTTCAGTGTTTCAATGGTGTCCATGAAGGAAGATTAGCTTGTGTATTTCAAAGCGTATGTTTGTGATAATAAACAATGTTCGCAAATGTCAGACAGCAGGATTTTTTTTTTTTTTTTTTGGAATCTGCACTCTTTGGAAAAATGTTCCATTCTTCCTAAAATTGGGAAGATGTACAAGTTTTGAGTTACCAAGATTGTATGTAAGAAGAAGAAGTGTTTTTATAACGTAACAGTTTGTTCTTCATCATTATGTATGTTTGTTTGCAAGATTACGTCAAATCTTCTGCACGGATTTTGTCGAAATTTTGCACCACAGATAGACTAGATTAGGCCATCGAAGATTCTGTTGAATTTTGGAGGTGATCTGGAAAGTTGTTTTATGTCTGAGTCCGGGTTAACCTCTGGCAGACATCAGAAACCAGTGATTGCTGCTGTTTGAAGTGTGGTCTGCAAATTCCACAAACATACTCACATTCTTTACTGAAGCAGATGTTTGCGTCAAAGAAAACTTTGGTGAAATTACTGAATTACTCACACACCTATTGTAAAACTTAGTTAACGTGGATAAACAATGACATCGGTCACATCGAGGTTCATTATTGTGACTTGATCAGCATTGAATTCATCAACTTGAGTACGTAAAATAGCTTCTGTCAGCTGCTGATACTTTCACTGTAACTCTGAATCTCATGAGCCAGTTTTAAGATTGGAGGGGGTACACAGTGCAGATATTTGTGCTGAATCGGCAAAACTAACACCAGCTCTGCTTTACTGTTGTCACCCTCGGAATGAAACTGTTTGAAAATGTACTGGCAGCTATATACTATATGTTAACTCTTTATTTCCCCACTAAGAAAAAAACAACATGGAAAATAAATGATTTCTTTGGATCTTTTATTTATTCATGGAGGAAAAATATATTTATTTGCTTTAACATCAATCAAAGGTTGTTCAAATGTTGTTTTACAAGATTTTAGTGATACTAAGCACATGACTTATCAGTATAGATGGAGAGGAACATTATAGAAGGGTGGCATTTGTGTTTGTTTCATGTCTAAACATATTTGCTTTGTGTTCACTAGTGTCTGATGTCCCAATCCATCACAGTGTCTGATCTCTTTGATACACCAGGAGCTTCAGCAGATGTTTAATGTATGTCATTTGACGGTTTCCATTCTTTGTCTTATTTGGTTTTGATCTCGGCACACATGTTTTCATATCAGCAAAGTAAAACATGTTTCATCTAACACAAAATAATATGTGTTGATAGCATCAGCAGGTTGAGTTTAATCCTCTGGAAACAACCCACTATATGAATGATGTATTATTGTATATAGAATAGATAAAACATGGATGTATACAGTTCATCTGAATGAACATTGCAAAAAAAACCCAGAAGATATCTCATGTTAACTAAACTTATTATATTTGACCCAAAGCATCAGCGATAAATTATGTAAATATATATGTAAAAGTATGTAAATATATATATATGTGTGTATGTGTGTGTATATATATATATATATATATATATATATATATATATACTGTATATCCTTTAACTCCCTCGTTTAATATAATTAAACAAGTTTGCAAGGACTACTTTCTTTCACCTGTATGTCAACATCTTCATGATTTCAGAGATATTACAGGTGAAAGTATGATGCTTCATAATTAATCCGTGCAACTGCTTGAATAGTTTTGATTCAAAATGTTGCAGTGAGAGTACTGGCAGTAACCAGCAGGAGAGATCACATCACTCCAACATTCGCTTCACTTCATTGGCTTCCTGTTAAATCTGTAATAAAATTAAAAATTCTTCTTTTAACCTATATTAAGCCCTTAAGAATCTGGCTCCATCATGTCATAAAGAGCTCAAACCAGCTCCCAGTTTCAGTTAGGGAGGCTGCCACAGGCTCTACAAAAGCCCTTTTCTGTTTGATAAAGCTTACAGTTACAGTCACAGGTCATCCTGGGCTGTTTTCTAGTGAAGCTGCTGTAGGTTAAGACTGCCGAAACACTGAGATCTGGACTGAGCTTCTTTCCTCTCTCTTTACATGTTTCACGATTGCATGTTGCTAAGATTCTGTGTCTGACTCTCCCTCACTATCTGCTTGTTGCTCTCTGTTTCTGACTGTTCCTTTTGTCTCATTCTATCCTCTTCTGTCAACGGGAACAGCAGAGATTCCCTACCGCTGAGTCTGGTTCTGCAGGTTTCATCCTGTTAAAAGCAAGCTTTTGCTTTCCACTGATGCTTGTGTATTTTACCCATTAAAAGTGTCTTGAGATGATTATGATGTAATATGGGGTAAATACATTGAATTAGCCTGTTGTTGATGTTTAATCTTGGTGTAAAGCAAACCCAGCAGAAAAAAAAAAGGTTTAATTTTCCTCTATTTTAATATTTAATGTCTAAACTTAGTGTGTTTTACTTGTGCACACAACAGAAAAAGAAACTAGAAAACCTAATCAGAGTACCTCAGGTAGTGTTTTGACTGAATAACATGTTCAGGTTGATATGTTTAACATTTAATAAAGCAAGTGTGGTTTCATTGGCCTGCGGCTTTCTCATCCACTGTTTCCATTTACAACTTCAAGGCCTCTGCCAACAACACTCTCCGAGCAGAGGCGTTGAGGTGCATTTGCCTTCCTCATTATTGACCCACAATCCCCCCAAAAGGTTATTATTAGCCGCAAGAAGGGTGATTATGAAAATATGTTATACAAGGGCAGGAAAGCCCTCCGGTCCCGTCAGTCAGTCAGTGGCAGGCTGGATGCCGTGCTGGCTGGAGAGCCGCTCTGGGCCCCACAGCTGTGCTTTGTCTATTGGCAGGATGTGTTTGTGTGTTTGACTGTGTCAACAGTTGCTTCCATCTGTCTTAATCTCTTACACATTAAGCTTTTACAGTCAAACTAGTTCAGTTGGAGGCGTTTGCATGAAGACATTGTCTTAAGGAACGTGTCCGAGCTTTGATTCGGGTTTGAGTTATTTCGAAGTGTCGGGCCGGCTGATTGGCTGCCGCTGCGCTGACATCACAACAGGCGCCACGGAGCAAGAAGCTTGCCAGGATATGTCTGTGACTCACGCTCGGTCTCCAATCTGTAATGTGCCAGTTTACAGCACACAGTCAACAAACACTGGGCTTATACTATATGGCTGAATGAAGAAACACATGGAGGAGGCGACTCGGGGCTTGTCTGCCCATCTGCACACTGCACTTCTCGTTGTTTAAGTTATTTAAACACTTCTCACCATAGAGCTGGTCCTCAAAAAGAGTTTCCAGTGGGAGGAACAGGGACATTCAGAAGTGTTTTGCAACATAAATGTTTATGGATGTGTCAAAATAAAGACTTTTCTTTCAGTTTCATCGGAAAAAAATCTTAGATATTTACAGCAGAAGTGACAGACATAAGGTTTGTTGTCCAGAACTGGCCTGCAAGATGCTCCAATCAGGCTCATCAAACCAAGCAAATTTAAAAAGAAAAAACTTTAATTTTCTAATGAATTTCTCAAGGGTAGCAGATATAACACAACACTGAAACCTCGACTGAAATATCGATGATATTGTCATGAAAGTCCACAAACTAGCATTAGACTCAAGTCATGCTGTCAGGGCGAGTTCTAAAAACATGCACAGTTTTTTTGGGAGGACATTTAACTGCATTTTGCACCAGAAGGTCACATTAAAATTGGGCTAGTGTCGAGATTGTAATTTTCAGCAGCGCCATAACAACGAAAAACCTTTTCAAGTTTTAATTGAAACGGTACGCCACTATCTTGCCGGTCCGACCCACTCGGCTATATGTGGCCCCTGAACTGTGTCAATTGTGTTTAAAGCCCCTGATTTACAGGTATTGTTGCTTAGTGTATTTGTTAGAACTTATTTTCATCCATGTGTCAGCATTGAGCTGCACAGCAGTGAAGTTTTTAGCGCTTTCACGTCATAATGAAAATCTCTCTGGTTCTGTTGGGAGTATGCCTGTTCTGTGCATGCTTAGCTTTTCTCCAGGTGCCTCCTCCCATAATCCCAACACATGAATCTGATGGCTGGATGAATGAGTTTGCCAGTGGTTTGTAAAATCCAGCAGCAGGAGGGACAGTTTCTAGTTTATGTGTTATTCCCCCCAGTGACAACTCAAAGTGTGTGACAGCGATTTATATTGTTACTAAAAATAAATAAATAAAACCCAGACACAATCTAGAGGGGACACGGGGATAATTAAACCCAATCCAAAATGCAGCCAACCCTGAACAGACCATAATAGAGAGACAGCACACCAACGGCAGTCTGATGGGCGATCAATTAACACGCAGCCGCAGTGGCAGATAGCACAGATACAACGCTGCCGCTTCCAGAGTAAATATATAGTCATAGAAACTCTATTCCACAAGTGATTGGTTTGTTTGCTTCAGAGATGAATGTACTGACATATAAATGAAAAACTTGTTTTCATTTCCTGAAGAAACAACATGGTCTTCAGGAGCAATCAGGAATTTAGATACCCTCATAGTGATTCGTTCCGTCTCGCAAGCAGGTTTGCAAAACACATTTTTAGACTGTAAATTAAGCTGTACAAGATTTCTAGACCACTAAACTTAACGTCTTTATCAATCTTTGACATTTGTTGTTCAAGGTTTTTCTTTTCATTTATAGCTTGCGTCTTTTGCACACATTACATATATCAGCGAATGAATACATGTAAGTTTAACTTGTCTTTACTAAAAATAAATATTCAAATTTAACTGCGTTAAAAAAAATTAATTTTGAGGGTTTTTAAACAAAAGACAACAAAAAATATATCCTTTCTTCATTATGATTACACCCCCCAAAAATGCAGGTACCCTCCTACATTTCAATTCTAAGTTGAAAAAAATGTACCTCACTAACAAGACATTTACATAATTGGAGAGAAAAGTAAAGATAAAAACTGATCTGATGTATTTTTCCCAAAAACAAAAAGAGGTTGTTGTTTTTTTGTTTTTTTTTTACCATTCAATGGATTGTAGATGAGGTAAAATGCACTTTATGCATTTATTCATTACTGTCAAACTCAATCTCAAACTGTTTACTCAATAGCTTGATCTCTGAAGTTTCTGTTTCACCAATTCCTCACCACTGGAATTCTTTCTGTCTCACAAATGGCTTCTTCTGTCACTCACAAATCACTGTAAAGTACATTCTCCACTCTCAACACACATTTAGCTTAATTCCTTTCTACTTCAAGCTAAAACAAACTGTGTTTTTGTTTGTATCCCCGACTATACACTCCACACCATCTGTTTACATTATCTCAAGCATTTCTCTCAAACTCAAAGACTTGATTGTGTGCCTTTGCACCTCGACAGATACGGACATCTGTTTTGTTTGTGATGTTACAAATGGCAGCATATTGTTTTCACTGAGTAAAGATTTATGATTTTTTTTTTTTTTATGTTGTGACAAAAACAATATACAATCAGGAAATTGATAGATTGTCGATGTTGGTATATCTACATGAACCAGAGTGCAGGGATTAGTGTATTTCCGTAATTTTAGACCCAAGGTCACATCATTTCATTCTTCAACGTATTTCTCGCTGGTATTTTTTCAAAGTCGGATCTAAACCGAGCCAATTGAGATAACATTAAAAAGAAAAACCTGTCTGATGCTCACTGAAAAATAATTTGTACGGATGGGTTGCAAGTGTTTTAACTGAATGTCAAGCCTCATCGCTTTTTCTCCCAGCTCTAATTTGCCACATATGTTATCTGCAACTCTGCTTCAGTGCCAAGTGAGATAATCGAGCGCCGTAATGATTTGTTCACACTCCACCGTTGGAAATCAAAAGCTGCAAAATTCTGTTAAATAACATCAGTATAAACACAGTCAGTGTTGCAGGGAGCAGATTAGCTGTGTGGCACTTTGATTTCCTCCGTATTTCATGTTTGTTTGTGTTCATTATTCCTCATATCTGTCATGAAAGAAGGTCTGTTTGTTCTCTCATTAAGGCAAAGTCATGTGTATCATATTAATCTAGGAAATGAAGTCACTTTGCAGATGATACTCCATAAATTGACTGTTACAGTTATTACAAGTAATGTTTGTTCAGCTGGATTTTTTTCAATCAATCTTCATAAGAGACTACAAAAGGTTCTCCTACTAAAAGGCATGGAGTGATTAAATATGGGTTGTGTGTGTGTGTGTGTGTGTCCCTCTGGAGGCTGCATGGCTGCCGCCGCTGTTGCTACCGCTGCACCATGATAATGAGCCGCTGGCACTGAGCTGCTGTCAGTCTGGCAGACAGACGGGCCTTTACCCGGCCACTGCCACCTCATGCCATCTGGGTCCCGGCACTGAGAGGGGAGGACAGGGACCAGTGGGGGGAAACACTGGCTAAGGTCATACACATGCTGGCTTGTTGACGAGCTCACTGTTTTGATGGACTGAGCCTTTTTTCTTTTCTTGTTGACACAAATACATTTGAAATAGTACAGATATTTGCACACAATATAGGAAGAAAATGAATGTTTATCCTGGGCTGTTCGTGTAAAGTAAAAACTCACCACTTAGCTGAGATGCAAATATCTTAGAACTCGTTCACACTGCAGAGAAATACGACCCAATTATGATTTTTTTTTAACTCACGAGTGACCCATATCCGACCTGTTTTGTGGCCGTGTGAAAACGCCATTCCGTGTTTTTCACACCAGACCTCAGTCTTGTTTGCATGCGGTAGCAATCCGGATATTTTTCTACATGCAACTGCTCCGTCATTGACGTGTGACTGAAGCCACGGCAAAAAAGCTGTGCTCTTTGTCTTTCATTCTCCATGGGATGAGAATCAATCTGCATGGGCTGACCAGCATTGCCAGATATGGAGGTTTTCCCCAATTGGGGAGTCAAACTCTCTCTCCTTTTAACTTTGTTTATTTTATGCTTTTGTGTGTTTATGATGTGTTCTTTACGATACATGTAATAGTTTCACAGTTTTAACATGATTTCTACACAAGCTGAGATTTGGGCTAGTTTTTATTGAGGTGTGTGGGTTCTACCTTGTACGTTCTGGAAACAGTGAGTCTGAGTGCTGACTGGCATGTCGTGCATGAAGAGCGTGTGCAGCATGACTTCACGTCGTCTTCTGCACTCTGGGGCCTGGAAACATCCGGTCCGATCACCTTCACATGGCAGGTCACGTTTGAAATGATCACACAAAATCGGATGCCGGCAAAATATTGGAATTGAGCATCAAGACCTGAGGTGTGGGCGGAGCTTTAGTGACCAATCACAAGAGAAACAAAACCCTTATAGATGAGAAAACTAGTCCAACTGATTCAAGGAGACAGGAAATAGAGCTGCATAAAATAAAAACACATAATCTTTTTGAGTATTGTGATATGATTTGCGATAAATAATAACTGAAGTAAATGATCAGAAATCATCCAGTTTTTTTAGGCTGAGATGATTCGATTGATCCTGAGATATTGGTGTTGCCTTTGTGCTTTGAGGTGTGTACTTTCTTTTTTCTTTTCATCACATATGCACATTTGCAGTTTGCAGCTGCAGCATTGAAGAAGCAGACCAGTGCTTGACTTTGTTTTTTAATAATTTGATTTATTGTTATGCCTTATATATTTTATCCCGGCCAGTTACCACCAGGCATGATGGAGTGTTGACATAATGAAGTAAAATGACATTTAGAGCATTAATGCACAGTGCATGGAGGTACATTTCAATATATCATACAGCCCCAATAGAAAGGCAACTCAGCTGACCTCCTATTACAATCAAAACAAAGTATGCAGGAGTCATCTGAGCAACGCAAATATTTAACCGTGAAGCCGTTGGGCCACTTCACCAAATTCAGTTATCAGAGGCTGAGCACTTCTCACTGTAATTTTTCAGAGTGCAGTGTCCCTCCCTTGATATCTGCCATGTGCTATTGTTTTGGAAATACTTTCATCAAGCAAATACTTCATGGCAAAAAGCTTTAATCATCTCAAGGTAAAGAGCAATTGAATCTAATGGCAAAAGCCTTGGAGATTCCTGGACTAATGTAAAAATGTAAATAACTTCACTGGACTGATGCAGCCTTCATAATCACTAAAGCTCAAGTCATCCATATTCATTTTTCAGGATGTGGTGGATTAGAAAATGAACAGCAAGGATATGTCGCTGACAAATCTGCGTCAATAACGGAGTATTTCCAGGACCTGGACACAAATCTGTCCGTGCCTGTTAGGTGGATTTAATGTTATGGCTGGTTTATGTGTGTGAGCTGTGTTCTGCAGGGAGTTACACAATCAAACTGCAAAGTGAGAACCATAGGGGCCAATACAGTAAGTCATCTCCTATTGACTAATAAGGCTTTAAACAACTCCATCTGTGATAATCTACTGAGTTTCAGCTAATGCTAACCATATGGACTCATAAATCCAGGCTGAGATGTGCAGCCTGATTTGGGACTGCATAATTGCTGACAGCACACTACAGTGCTGACAAGACACTCCACAGTACTGCGCCTCCATATCCACGCTTCTCAGATCATTATGCAGCCGGCCGTGTAAACAGGCTCGTCCATGTAGAAACGGTGCGAGCGGACCTCAGATCTGTCATTAAGTGCCCCCCACCCCCTAAAGCCAAACCCCCACCTCTGCTTAATTATGCATGTGGGCTGAGCAATCAGTCTGCCGGTACAGTACTGTACACTCCATCGTGCTGCTTCCTTGAGCTCACAAGCTGATTATGGAGCTTTGGCAGTCCAAGCACTTTGAATTATTTAAATCTCTGTTAAGCCTGCCGTACATATATCAATGGAAGAAATGGATTAGAGGTTGACATGTTTTTATCTCTGGCTTTGCCCCCCTGCTTGCCTCTTTCCTACCAACCTGACAAACACGCCACGTGAAGTATACCACGGTGTCTTTCAAGGAAATGGCAATTATCTAACTGGATGTTGTTTTTAGCCTCATAGGGGTTAAGATTATGCCGCTGGATTAGGGATTGGTTTTTGTGCGGGGTTCCCAGCTTCTAAAATGGTCCAGTGAGAGACATGGAGAGGGCTTTTGTGCGCCCAGAAGGGCCCACCCTGAAGAACACAAGGGAGGCCTTCATGTGGGTGGGCTGCAGAGAGGTGATGGATCCCCTTCTCACAAACCCCTGGAAGAAACCAAACAATCAATATCCTGCAGTCTGCCTTCAGTGCCAATAAATGAAAACACTGTGGTGTAAAGAGATGAATAAATAAAAGGAAGGGGCACTCTTTCTTTTCTTTTCTTTTCTACATTGGGGGCGGGATTGTGCACAAAAGCCAAGCAGATACTGCATTTAGACAGACTCTAATAGTCTATCTGTCTCTCAGCGGGGCCGCAAATTTATGTCTGCAGCTATCGCGTTTGTTCACGAGGCAGAAAACAAGCTGTATTTATTCAGTGAAGTGCAAGCAGGTTTGGATTTGTATAAATGTTTCAATTAGGCCTCATGAAAATCGATGGCGTAACATTTGCAACGCCGCTCTTTCCATCTGCAGGTTCGCCGCAGTTGACAGCCTCAGCTCGGGTGTCAAGATCGAGTGGTAAATTTGTAAATAGGTCTTTTTCCTGTCAACTGACGTGAAATTACAGCCGGGGGCAATAGAACAGAGGAGCTGTCTGTCAGGTGGGAAACAGAGGGAGAGCGAGAGGCCGGCGGAGAGCAGCGTGCCCATCAGGGTGGATGAGTGACAGGGGATGAGAGAAGCTCTTCAATCCACTCTCAGGCTGCCACAGAAATGAATTCACATCTCCTCAATTGCACCATTACTGCAGAGAGAGCGAAAGGGAGGCTTTCTCTGCTTTTTAAGCAGTCGGGGCAGAGCAGAAGTGGGCCTTGCTGTGTTTTGCTTGTCCTTAAGTGCCCCATAATGATCATAGCACTATATGTCTACTCCTGTGCATGACTATGCTAATCCTATAAGTGAAATATCCCTCGTGGCAAAGAAGGCTGGCAACCAGTGAATTCACACACTTGCTCTCAGATCTGATTGCCAACAAAGAGACTGTAGATTGTGAGTTAGCACTTCAGCTTTCGGCAGTTATGCGACTGGATATCTGTTGCCGTCAAGTACTAATGAAGAAAGAGTTGGGGAACGCAGATAGGCGTTGAGAGCGTTTCCCGGCGCCTTTGATGTGCAGACATTTTGCACTAGAAATACCAGATTTGTTGCTGCTAGGGGTCCCAATCCCCCCCCTCCAATTCACAGACGAACACAGCGTGAACATGTAGAAGTTACTTGGTTTGTGTCGCCTCCATTATAAGCCCCAATTCCAGAACATGAAATGAAGTCATTTCTGTGCCGTCGTTGGCAGACTGCCCGAAGCCACTGACGCTTTTCTGTCCTCTCTCCTGCTGCGGAGCTCCGCTGACAAGTGACAGGTGATCTATGGCTGCTTGAAGTCGGGGATCTAAATCTGAAACGAGCTTAGCCGTGGCTGGCGAAATGAGAATTGATAATCGAATGATGCTGAATGAGGGGGCCTGTCAGTACATTGTAAGGGAGCTGACGGCTTTAGTTAAGGGAGAAGGAAGGCATAGCAGATGAATTTTGGCAGGATAAAGAATTGCTCAGTGTGGGGAGAGGAGCCGATCCCCCTACAGCTATTTCTGATTTTCTTTGAGTATTTACATACTGGTATGTTCTAGGTAGGGAACTGAAGGAGGACTAAGCACATTAGGATCAGGTCATTTCATACACAGGGTAGGTTAATTCTTTGTAAACCTAACCTAAGGGCCTGACTGAGTAATGAAAAGAAATGAAAGCAGTGGAGTGACAGCCATGATGGGAGAGAAAGACACACACACACAGAAAGTGTGAAGTGACATTCTTATAGGAGGTCATGATCCACCATCAAAGCCCTAATGTTTGAACAGCCCGTCTTCACTTCCTCATGTCAATCTGTTCTCTTTGCTTTGGGTTTTGCGCTATATTCAAGGCACCGGGAGCAATTGATGAAGTGTGATGAATTAACACACTGAGGTGTCAGCCATACAGGGCTATTGTAAAATCATTAATGCAATCTGAGCTGCAGTCTCTCTTCCATGCACAGAGTGAACACGTTTACAAGACACCGTTTTGAAAACCATGTCTGTTTACATCAAAACAGGTGTTTTCATGTAAACAGACAAGACAACCATCTCCACGAGGAGAAATGCTGAAAACAAAGTAGCTTTCATGTTGGACCACTAGTTGCTGCTGTTTGTTTTTGTAGTGAAAACGCACACATGCATGCTGATGGCAACACACTGTCAACATTAACAAAAGTCATATGTGTGGACAGACAGCAAAGATTGATTGTTGTTTTGGGGAAATCTCAACTATAAAACTACCAAGTCTGGGAAGAAAAATGTAAATCAATCTTTGAGTTTTCACTTGAAAACATGTAAATGTAGCCTGAGTTGACCGGTTGCTGTGACATCAGCATTCTACAAAGCCGCTGTTTCCATTTAGGAAGAAAAACTTAATATTTCATTAAATGTCTTTTAAAAGTATCTCATGATCTAGAAATACTTAATCCATCCTGACATGGCGTCTTTCTGTAAGACACGTCACCGTAGGCTTTGTACACATTACTGTCATCAACAGAGGTGAGTAAAAATGTTCTGAACTGTTTGATTGCCTCTCCTTGTCTTTCGTTCATGAATCAGTTTCTTCCCAGAGCTGCTCAGATCCAGATGATACAGCATCTTCCTCCAACTGACTGATGTTGCTTTGATTGAACCTAATGAGTGAATCAGTCTGAGCCGCACTGACAGATCAGCCAATTAATGAGAAATGTTGAATGGAGGAAAAACTAAGTAAAGCATGATTATCAGGTTATTTACTTCTTATTAACTGGTAGTTATTACTCATTTCTAGCAACCCGCACTAGACTGATGAGGAGCCTTAATTTGAATAGACTTTACTGCACAGTGCATAATAATAACAAAATAATCTAATGATTATTATTTAAAAAGTCAATTAAATCATAGTATAATTTGCATTAGGATAGCTTAAACGCATAATTTTTTTTTCTATTTTTGTCACTGTGTTTCTTCATTTTTTTCCCAATAAAAGAGACAAACAAATTTGAACCGAATCCACCCTGAAGAAATAATCCATCAGCATGTCATTATACAAGCTTTCATCTTAACAACAAATGTGGTTATCTTTTTACTTTTTTTTTTGTGAACAGAAAGAAAACGAATATTCTAACAACTGAATAAAGTGAACATCTTATCCAACACTTTAAATGACACTGGACAGACTTGGAGCCGGGTCAAAACATTGATTTAGCAATCACAGAATGTCTGAGCTCACCTTTTCCACACGGAGTTAATCCCAGGACTGACTTGCTTGTGTTGAATTTCGTCCCACTTTCCATCAGGGGCATGTCAGATGCCTCGTTTGGATTCCGTGTGACATCCAGCATTCACCAACAGCGTGTTCTCTCATCAGCGGCAGCATGTCATTTGAAAAAAGCTAAAAAAAAAAAAATAATTACATGATGGTCTTTTATGGCTCCCATTCCAAGGAAAGTTGCTGTAATAGTCCCACGTCATCAGTATTGTCTTCTGGTGCCACATCCGTCCACTCTGTGGATTGACTGTGGTGCAGAGAATCTTCACTGGCTGCCCAAATCTCATATTGTAGTTGCCTTGACCTCATTTTGACATTTCACACCTTTGTCTCATATATGTCTACTTTTCATTAAATCATTATAGAATACAATCAGTGATTCTATTGTTCATTTGTTTGTTTTTAAAGTTTACAATCTTCCGGAGATGATGAAAGTGTTAAAGAAAAATCATTTATATAAAATATGTACAGTAATTATCTAAATGTAATATTATGTAGCACAATCTGCAATGTTACTAACTCACCTTGAACTAACTAACTTTACATGACATTTCAAGGGAAAACAGTTTTCGTCCAGAAAAGTTTCTTGTTTAGAAGGCAACTATTTGAAAATGATGAAAATAATTGCAGAAATGCTGCAAATAATGTCGTTGGCACGCTAGGGCACAAGTTGAAGCATTTGTTTGTTTTTGTAATTAAACCACACACACATGCGTTGGAGAGAACAATACTCTTTAAACATGCACATTCCTATGAAGTAGACAACTAACAAACCTACAACTAACAACAAAAAATTCAGTCACAAGTGGTAGTTTTGTAATTAAAGCTACCATAACAAAAACCTCTGCATCAGATACCGGTGTTATTATTGTTGTCACTCTGTGTTATCTGAACCCACAAGCGTGCCTCTTTTGTCGGCATCAGCAGGTCCCAGGCTGATTGTTTACCGCCGGTTGTAACGCCCATGCAACAGGACTGACGACACCCACGACTGTCTCAAGTTGCATTACAACACTCAGAAGACACTCATGACTCATGACACACTGTGGATATTATGACTTCCAAGGTGATGCGATATGACAGCTCTTACTGCCGCAGATATTTTTGCTTTTCTTGGCCGACGTCTCGCAGTGCCTTTCAGTGTCATACTAGCCCCGCCGTAGAAAGTTGTGCAGCTCCCAGGGAATTGATTGGAATCTGTGAGGAGCTTTGTGAAATCACATTTGAACCTCATAAAAATCTGAAACTCCAGCCGAGGATGGAAACTCTCCTGATATATTGCTCATGATAGTTGTAGGAGGTTTTCTACCCAAGTTTGTCTGATTTGTGACCCCTCAATATCAGTTCACTGCTGCCAAAACTGTTTCTTTTTTTCTTTCTGTCTTTTGGCAGGGAAACCTCCATTGAGGTCACAGAAATCTCCGTTTTGTAGTGAATTTAAATGTTTTTGGTGGTTTGTGCAGCCATAACACAGCGGAGAACATTTAAACTCCTGTCTTTGAGCTTTTTAGTAATGCATTTTTTTGTGTGAAGGCAAGTAGGTTGGTATAGTATTTATTGCAATCCAACAGCAATCTTCAGTCAAATGCAGCGGTGGTTATTATGTTTGATTTATTCCATTTCACCTTTTAAAATAAGCTTCCTTGTTGTGGTATTCATCACACAAAACACTGCAGGTAAAAGTTTTTGGAAAAAGCTTTCATGATGTCATGGGTTGACAGAGAGCTGACGTGGGTCACAATCCTGTGTGGGAGAGCATGTCAAGAAAAAGAAAATATCTGTATGAAAGCAGTTTGTCAGGCAGTCATGATTGAGGGTGTATTCACACTTGGATTGTGTGGACTGAGGCTGTACTGTTGTGTGCTGGTGTAACATCTCGGTGAGAAGATCTCTGTTTGATTCTGTTTTAGAGTTTGCATGTTCTCTCTGTGCAGCTGGCAGTCCAATCTCTGCAAGTTTTGAATAAATCCGGTGGAGATTTAGACCAAGTTGACCCGAGAGAAGCAACTTCTGGTCATGTTTGATCAAAGCCTGAGCTGATGGGTCTATCCTCGCTACCACTGGGCAAAGGGCAGAGTACGCTGTAGACTGGTCAGCCACAGATTCACACCTAAGGTGAAGTTCAATTCATCAATCAACCTCAGACACACGTCTCTGGATTGTGTGGATTAAGCCAGAGAAACGCTCTGAAATATTTCCTTACTGCACACAGAGACATTCCGGTAGGAAGAGGACAAACCACTAGTCCCACTCAGCTACCCCTAGTCAAGCCCAAAAACATTTTTACTGATCAAATACATGAAGCAACAAGCATCACAACCACTTTCTCTTCCCAAGCAGATCTTTGTTGTTGGTGAATGTCAGCTGACGAATTCCTTTCTGTTCCACTTTAAATCATTTGCACTTTTTATAAGCTGCCGCCGAGCTGATAACACATTAGTCACTCAAAGCCATTTGTCGCAGCACAAATCAACAGTGTCCAAGCTATGGAAGTTTTGACTCATAACATGCAGGTATTCATTGTGGATTTTGTTCAGAATAGAATAGAAATATTGTATTAATGCCGGAGGATACATTTTTGAACCCTTCAGGTTTTTGGTCCAGTGATTATCATGGGAGAACCAATGAGAATCCAGTCCCTCTTCAATTGCTGATTTCACCCTGTTCCCATTGAAGATTGATGATTAAAGTGGTGAAAACATGATTTATTGTTTATGCCCTTTGGGAAAACATTCCAGGTTATTATAAATACACTGTTACACTCACTATTCTGGCAGACTGGTCTAACTAGTGTGTAGAGTGTGAACATTACTTGCCCTTACTTGGGGGGGGGGGGGTCAGCTGGTGTTATTGTCATCAATAAATCTATCAAAAAAATGTTGGCTGGTTAATCAATACAAAAACGACACAAAAACATTGAAGAAGCAAGAGAATATGGGGTTTGCCAGGAAAAAAGCATGACACCTGCATCTTGCTCCAGCTCGATCTGGTATGAGGAGGCAGTTTTAGGCATCACATGTACTGTAGCTGATTAAATATTAAAAACAAAAAGCAGGACATTAAGAAACACAAGTAGCACTTGTGCAAAGCATTTTCGTGGACGTGTAAAGGTAAAATGATAAAGGGAAACTTTATTGTTGCATGGACGGCCATGGATTTGTGTTATACGCAGATATCATCTTAATAGAAGTGTTAACTGAGGTAGTTATAATGAGCGCTGCAGTTCAGTGCCATTATCTTTTCCATCATTCCTTCTCAGTGATGTACCTGCCCTTATCAGGCGAGTGAAAACAGCTCCGTCCTCCTCTGCAGTGTCGTTAACAGCACCCCTGCGAACTCCTGATCAATCCACCAGGGCTCGGAGGCTATCCCGGCTAATGGCTAATGAAAGGTGTAATTACAGCAGGTCAGCGGAGGCATTCACACAATGGAGAGAGAGACAGTGACAAGTTCATTTAGATCATTAGAGCTGAAATGTGTCTGCCTCGTTAGACTGTAAGTCACCCGCATTATCCCGACCATCTCCCTTTGTTTCTATTAGACTGGCTGGGTGGTATTTGATGGTGCAGCAGATTGCAGAATGATGGGTGGAGCAAGGTGAGTTAATTTAATTAAAGAGAGTTTAGGGTGGAAAGTAATGAAAAGATGAGGTGCTCAATCAATTCAGAGAGTAGTGGTATTGTAAAGACACTGTTACAATCATTTCTTCCTTTGTTATGGCACGAGGTATTACATTTACACTTGCATGGCAGCTTATATCTTCCCCTTTACATTCACTTCTGCAATAAATGCTGCACTTTCTAGCTTCAAATGCCACTAATAGCAGGAACACCTTGCCTCTGAGGGATCCTGGAAATAGACCTGCAGCTATATTTGTGGCTGGCTATTAATACCCCCAGCTAATTCATTTCAGCTCTCCAGGCACCTAGCTTGGCCTCTCAATTATGGATGAGGGGAAAGTCATTGGATTCTCGGTGCTGAGAGGAAGCTGACGGTAGTGACAGAGCACTCTCAGCAGACACATGACAAACAGGCAGACAGCTGAAGGACGGACGAGGGGATAAGGGGACATCTGTGGCAAAGTTAAAGTCTGAATTATAGCCAACCTATAGACATCCTGCTAAAGAACTCAAAGTTTGAGGAAAGTAATCCAGAGTTTGTAAAATGACATAAGTCAAGAACGACATGAGCATTTTATGTGATTTTAAGTGTCTGAAACAAGAAGGGTTGATGAACATGACAGCACTGAACCCTTCATTATACATATACTGTATTAGCTGGTGTTAGCATTAGCATAGTTTGTGGAAAGCATCATAAGAAATGTTATCTTACCCTGATCTTAGCATAATCTCGCTGACTTTCTGACCAAACTGCTGTGTTTCTAAAGGACTCCTTCATTAGGGATGCAGTAGATCGCACATCAATCGTTTAGCTGAATTTAGTAGTCAGCTAAACGGTTGAATGTGCATCCCCACATTAATCGACACCAGAAATATCTGTCGCTTAGTGTTTTCTCATCAAGAAAACTAAAACTGAGTAGCACGTAATCTGTATTTGGAAGTATTTAATCAGTCTACTGGAGCAATGCGCACTCACACCAACCCTAGCATTTGCATATTGACCTGGACCGAATGATGTGTGCAACCAGTGTTGGACATCTATAAAGCTCTTAACTCGCCCTGTCTGAGAAGATAATGCAGCTCATCGTGACAATGACCCCGCAAGATCTGCCTGCACTTAACTTCACTTGAAGATAAAGGCTTCATAATGGGATCTTTTGAGCCTGAATGCACAGAGCTGGATACTAACCTCCCGGAGCAAAGTGCCTCATACTTCACAGGCATTTAAAATCTAGTTGTTACAGACTGTGATTAAAGGTTTCAATTGGTGCTTGATACAAGCAATATATTCCTGTTTCTGTTTTTTTTTTTTTTTTAAGACAAATCAACTAGTCAGAGTTTTACTTGCTCTGCCTCTGTTTTGCATATCTTCCCTGCATGTCAGGATGTGCAGAACACTTTGTTCTTTTGTAGCATATATTATTTGAAGCGGTGAGAAGAGAAAAGATGGGTTGATAGTGTTGGGGAGCCACGCCTCGACAATGATCACTTTGCACATGGTTGTTAAGCCAACTGTCATCACTACGCTTCAGGGATTCACTCATTAAGTTTTGTGTCTGCTGAGTTGAGCCGAGCCAACTGCTTCCTCTCTCTGATTTCTTTCAGCAGCATTCGGCACAAAACACAGCAGAAGGTGCTACGCAACTGTAAGTTACTCTGTGTTTAATTATAGTTGCTAATCCTTTTTTCTTTTTTTCTTTTCAGCTGGTAGTTATTGACTTTCCACACACTGCACTTTGCATGACCGGGCTTTAAAATCATTAACAGACATGTCTGTAACTACTTCAGAGTGGAAAGTACAGCTTTTTTCCATTGTGACTCAAAAGGCACCCTTTTCATTTCTGTGTTAAACTTTCAAGACAGATCAATGCTAAACTTTAAAGCGGTTATAGAAATCATGTAGCAGAGTGAAAATGAACAATGGTATTGGTTAAACAAGTAATACAATATATGGTGTGCTCCATTACATATTGAACAAAGCTACTTCACCCTCAAATACACAGGAGTCTTTAGAATCCAAGTACGGCAGTGCTGTTCTGTCGCCTGCATTGGCAGTGAAACTCACACGGTTACATCCAAACTCATGCATTCATATTTTAAACTTAAAGTTTCAAAAATAACTGCTCCTTATTCAAACTCCCACATTGCAGTGATTTTATTAATGATGCTGGTTTATAACATCGTAACTGTCCCCAGGTGAAACTAGAGTTGCTAATTAATTCCTCATCATTCATCATTGTACTCTTTAACCATCTGTACTGAGAGCATCTTAAGAGTCTTATTTAAGACATTGTTTTTCCAATATTTTGGTCAAGGATTACTATCCGCTCATGATTAAATGTATACATTTGGGATTGAGGTTGTGATGACCCCACTTTGCACTTTCTGAAGGGTTTTGTTTTTCTTTTTTTTCTTTTATGCTTTCGGTTGTAACTGCAGAGCGAAGCGAGACTAAAGAGCGTGAGAGGTATCAACTGTACATCACAGTATCACATGTACACTATCATAGATTCCTATCAAGCATGCTGATTTCTCCTCCTGATATCATGTAACAACAAAATCGTGCGGGTTGTTGAATGCTGACTGGTTTAGATGAATATATAAGCCTCCAGACTTCACAGCACAGTTTCAGGTTTTTGTGGCTTCATATCAAATCAGTGGAGGGGCTCATATTTGCTCTATATTCTCTTCTGGTTTTAAAAGAATACAAAGGCGAGGGAAAGAGAATGAAGAGCTGCTACAGGATAACACTGTTTCTCTACCTCCTGGGAAAAACTCAGCCGCAGATGAACCGTGTTACATTTTTCAGAAAGACTAAATCCCTCTGAAGCATTCCTCAGCTGGGATTCTCTTGGTTTGCCACCAACGTATTCATTACTCTTGTGAGCGACAAGGAGAGCGTACGGGTAAATTGGGTTTAGCTCCTGACCTTTGGGGTTTGATTAATGGGCCCTCTGTTCTGCAGCTCTAACAGAAGTCCAGGGAGCTGCTGGGCGTTGAAGGGGCGTAGTGACAAGCTAAGAAACTCGGCACAGACCCATACATCCTGCATCCAGTTATTCATCTCAAACTGAAAGGGCTGGACCCAGTCAAGGGCTACTGACCTGATCTGAAGGATGGCCTCTGCCCTAAGAATTCATCAAACCAGCCAACAAGGATTTGGTCATGTTTTTATACACCTCTCCCAGCTTGTAAAATATGACATGCTTCAAGATAATCATTTTCCTGCACACTCTTTTTGAGTGACACATCAAAAACTCATCCTCAGTGGCAATTTTCCAGCATTTTGATGGACACAGATTGCATATTTCAGGCCTGATCTCCATTTACTATTCGTCATTCATTGTGTTGTTTTCATTTTTTATTTTTTCCCCCATCTAAGTGTTCAGGGACACACGCGCACATCAGAGCTCGACTGGCGCAAAAATGTGATTAGCAATGGTCCAATTTCCAAATCGAATCCAGCTGACAGCACAGAACCGAGAAAAGGCAGCGGGCCTCCTTAAATAACCCTGCTAGGCTTTAAATTGTATCTGCCACACATGAGGAATCAGAGACCAAGAGCCAGATAATCAGGTTTGCTTCCTCTGCTCTCCTATTATGACAAATTAAATAGGTCTGGAAGCCACATTTTTCCGAGCACTGGGTTCTTAGCTTGTTATTAGCTAACAGACTGACAAATTGATTAGTATTGATTGCAGCCAAAGCCCTGCAGCAGCCACCCATGTCTGCGGTACGCTACAAGGACCTGCAGGAAAGGTCATAACATATTCAGAGGGACAGACGGATTTCCTGTGGCTGTGAGGCCGAAGGCAGCAGTTTGTGCAGAGATGTCATGCACGATGAAAGCAATAAGTGTGTGTGTGTGAGTGTGTGAGTGGGGGGGGGGGGTGCAACATCATAAATACAATAAATGTGCTTGACATCCTCTTGGCTGTCTAGGTTTTGATACATTTCGACACGTAATGATGATTTTACTGCATTTCTTGATCTCAAATATTTAGCTGATTCTGTTTATTCTTACCTATTTAGTTCTCAATGTCAATATGAAGGTACACTGCTGGGGAGTCTGCATAAGATATTCACTTTGAGTCTTGTGCGGATGAGAGGACTCTTCAGGTGAGAAGTAGCCGTTTGATTGCTTTACTCGAGGCTGATCATGTCAGGCATGAGAACAGGAATACACAATGAGAACCTGCCATCTCATCCGGTATACAAGTCTGATTTGCACACCGGCAAATGTGTGTTATACTCTTGTAAGTGCACATCTATATCAGCGTCAAGTTCTGCGCTTCAAGAGCCAGTGAGGATAACAAAAGACTGGAGAAAAGGCTGAACTGCTTGTTCTCTTTGCTAAAAAGACTCAACAAGACAGACTAATTTCACCCTTGTCTGTTGCACTGGTGTCTCGTAGGTGGGTGACTTCTATTTATATATTTCTATTTCATGCTGCTTTTTAGTGCTGCTCCAAAACATTTCAAAGAGGAATTTCTGTTCCAACATGTTTTTTGACAGGTTTAGCTACTTTATAGGTTAAGGTGTTATATACACAACATAGAGCCGCTCCATGGTGAAGCGGTTAGCACTCTTTTCTCCGTGAGAAGACAAAGGTTGGCTTTGGGAGATTTCCTGTGTCAAGTTTTATTTGGGTTTTCATTCACTTAAGGTAGGTCCAATCACAACTGATGTATTTTGTGCTAAGAGAAACAGCATTGTTATTAAGAAAAAATAAATAAAAACTACGAAAGCACAAAGACATTATTATAGTCTATTTCTGTTTGTGTTCATCAAAAATACTTTCATTCCTACAATACTTGACTACACAACAACGCGTGGAGTTTGAAGTTAATTATTAGGTCCATGGTTGCTTCTGGATGTGAGCGGGAACGTGTATGACTGTTTGTCTCTCCATGTTTGTTCTGTAATGGACTTCTGATTCATACAATAATAATGTACGAAACACATATGAACATATGAGATAGCTTTAATTCATAAAACAAACATACATATAATGATGAAATGTTTGGAGACTGTTGTTTTCCACTTTCAGTGAGAGAGAACGCCCACACTTGACTTCTTATTTCATTCCAGTCTTTTTACCCGTTACTTAGTCTCTTTGTGGAGATGTTTAATGGACAGTGTTTTCCTCATGGCAAATTGTGCAATTTGATGTTTGCCCATGTGAGTGCTGAATTAATTAGCTGCGCATCTTTTAAATAAAATCCTTATTTTTATCTCGAAGTAAGATGTTCACAAATTAGACAAGAGCAACAATAGTGTGCTGGTGTACTGGTTAACACTGTTGCACCACGGCAAACCAATATTCCAGTTCCGGCCAGGGCTTTTATTTTCTATGGAGTTTGCACGTTAGGGACTCTGTGCATGGGTTTTCTGTTGGCACTCCACTCTCATCCCTCACATGCATGGCAGCCGCCAACATTGGTGTGTGTGTGAGTGGAGAACTGCAAACTGCTTTGAGACAGCTGAAAGAGATGAACAACTCTATTTAGCTTCTTAACTTCAATAAAAAGGGTAAAAGAAGATAAATGGACAACAAAACAAGGTACTCTTGTTCCCCCTGTTTATGAACCTATTAAGACCCTGAAAGAATAAACAGACAATTGTTCTGCGAGAGCCTGTCACAACACAAACATCTATTTGTTTTATTGCCCTGTGAGCCACAAATGCTTTGTGAGCTTCAAGAGTACACACAGGAGACACAATCGTGGACGAATGCAAATGTAGCCTTCCGGTCTATATGGGTTAATTAAGGTAAAGCTAGGCAGTGTTTTATATTGCCTGGGGAGGAGACCTTGCCTTTAAAGCGGCAGTCAGGAAATAAGGTTTGTTGTTCAGTTGCCTCGAGTGAATTTTCATTTCATGTTACAAACAATGCGGCGTGAAAGATGTCACAGATACGGTTGTTTGTAGAGGGTATCAGTGTGCTATGTAGCGTGAAGACATAATCACAGATACTACAAATGTTCATACTCAGCCATTATTGCGCTAAGTGTTGCTGGTTGTGTTACTGTGTCAGAAGCAATTCTTAACCACCATGCTCCTGAAGAGAGGAGCAGATGTATGGAAGAAGAAGAATAAGAACAACAACAACAACCCTTTCTAAAAAGATCCAAAACTCCAGCTCCTACTGTCCAGGGAGAGATTCATCAGTCGCTTCATTCTCCACTTTCCAGTTGCAGGTGCACATTTCATTGAACTGATGATGAGGTTCACTGGCAAGGTTAGAGGGAAAACAAGCGAGGCATTTTGGACCAGGTTGAGATTCAGTTCTGCTCCCCCTCCCGGGTTGTCATGGTAACAGCAGGGCTTTTTAGGACGCTGTCTCCGGCCAGAAAAGCATCTCCGGGGCTCTCGGTGTATTGCAAGATCCCAGAATGGGGAATATAGAGACGCATGTAAGCAAACAGAGTGGAGGAGAGAAAAAGGCCCTCAGTGAGGCTAAATTGTGAACTGTTTTCTGCCATCATTACCATTTATGACACACATTTGGAGTTTTATGAGTGGGTAATCATAGAGTGGTGCAGTGCTGGTGTATTTGTGTAAGTGAGGCACAGAGAGACAGTACAGGCAGTGGAGGAAGTAATAACAAGAAAACACATCATTAAATCCTAAATTAACACTTATACAAGTGGCTTTTCTAGTTGCAGTCATTAAAATCCACACTTTTTGTTTTGTTTTAGTGCAACAAAAGTGTTCCTCTGCTCCAATTATATATTCGATTAATTGAGAACTTGTGGTGTGAATACACAGTAGCAATGTGTAATAGGAATTTAAGTCTCAGACTCAGATCTCTTATAATTTGTAACATTTCATTTTATCTTCAGTTTCACTTTCAGCGATAATTAGCACAACGTCGAATGAGAACTTTGTCAGAAAGAAACACAGATTTAATATGTTTTCATGTCCAGAAATGAGACTTATTGCAGCCAGAACAAGAGTTTCACTGCACAAAAAGGCTCTCCTGGAGGCGTGCTAAAGCAGCGAGTTGACACACTCCGCAACCAGTAGGGACCCATGATGAATTAGTTTTCACATTTCACAGTGCAGTACCTTTAAATCGATAATTAGCAATCCTGATGTCTTCAACAACAGCATGTTTCCTGGTGAGGTGGTTGAATTAATCCACCTTTCCATCATTAAGAGTCATCAGTTCATCGCAAATGCATGTTTTTGGTCGATGTGGGGAAACCCCAGTACCAGCAGATAACCCATGGACAGCATGCAATTTCTACATGCACCACTGCAAAAGGCTGTGAGATAGTTTTAATCTTGGCATTTGTTTCACTAACATCCAAGGCTCTCATGTGTCTTTTTTTCTTAGATTTTATCTGAAATAAATAACAATGTTCTCCAGGCAGATCTTGTACTGATGTGGCCATGATTGAAGTCTTACTATATGAAACTCAGGTTTCATGTCCATGTTTAATCAATTACCACCTTTATCACTAACTAATATTTTTTTCTTTGCTTTCACATCTAAAGGATGGATTATAATAAAGGTGTTTGCTAACAGGCATGGTTTTCTTTGGACCAATCCTTTAAACGGGTGGTTCCACAACCTTTTTCCTTGCCGCTCTCGGAAATGCTGTGGGCCTCTAGTGAGCTGAATAATTTGTAAAAAATCATTAGTGATGCTGAACGCTAGAGGACACACACATCCAGCAGCAAGAGACTTTGAAATAAAAGCAATGGACAATTTGACGGGTGTGTTCTAAATTCTAGTCGGAGTCTCATTATGGTTTTTCGTGGCAAGTGCAAACCCAATTTCCACAAGGGGATCTGAGATCCCACCTTGGAAGTTTCTACTGCAGACATTAGTGCTCACCAATTTTCTGCTCCAGTGCAGTCTTTAGATTTTCCTTTTTAAATTTATGGGTGGTTTTAATATTAGTCATAGAGATTATTGTCCAGTGATATTGGTTTGTAATTAAGTACTTTGAAAACTGTTGACTCACTATTGGATGGTACTCTGCTGACGGTGTGTGTGTGTGTGTGTGTGTGTGTGCGTGCGTGTGTGTGTGTTGCTCAATGCTCACTGTTGCAGGCTCCAGCCTCATGTGACCCTCTTCAGGATAATGCGGCTGTAGAAGACAAACAAACCAATATTCTCATCAGTCAGATTCAGCCTGACGTTCTGCCTGCCTGCTAGTGTTTGTATTTCTACTGGTGCTTTACTGAGCTCAATGTGATCCTCCTACATCTCCTTGGTCCTTGTGAGCATCCTTGCTAGTGTCAGCATTAAGTTTCGCCTCACAGAGCCACTTGACTGAAAATGGAAGATCTGTGTTGAGCAAATACTGCGCTTCCTCCCCAGTGATAAATAAAATAACTTGCTGAGGTTTTGAAGCCACATACAGGTAGTGATTCATCTCTGGCTCTTGTATTCTTGAGACATCTGATGACACAGCGAGGTGTCAAAGTGACAATTATGTCCTGGATGCGGGCCTGTTTGATGAATCACCGTGAACTTCACTTCACAGAAGGAAGGTGTGCTAAAATTGGAACGTTACTTGTATTCAAGTGTTATTGTGCAGTTTTGGTGTCAAGAACCTGATGATTTGTGCTCCGTCACCTGGCAGCTCTTTGTAAACCAGGTCAAAAGTGTTCTCGGCAATAAGAGCACACACGTGTGCTCAGTGTTTTAGCATTGCTTGACTGAAACAACTGGAGTTTATATTTCTCTTTAACTGCAACATAATACACATTTGGCTGAACTGTCAGTGATTTTAAGAGAAAAAGTCACAGAGATGGCTATATCCTCTTAAATTTGGCACACGGCTCATTGTGCTATTGATTCGCTGCCAAATCCCATTTGGCTTCAACTCAAGAATTACTTACTACATTTCTGCATTCATAAACTTGTCTTCGCCACAGAGAAACCACTGATGACAAGAATGAATCTATTTGAGTGAGGAAAGTAAAACCGTTTGATAGGTTATGATTAAAGCCAGGCCTCCCACACTGATGATGTATTCATCCGAGTTTTAAGCTGCACTGCAGAGCTCAGAATAGACCCACACAACATTTTGTTTGCTCATATTCAGCAGATTCCTGTGTCCAAATTTTTTTAGTTTTTAGGTTATTAGTTAGCACTTTGGACTCCACCAACACTGATTATCATTACCATTCATGAGGTCAGTCCATAATTCCTTGTGCAGACTTTAATACAAAGGGATGAATTGATATTTCAGACTAACAAATTGTAGTTAAACCGTTACAGGAGATTATGCTGGGAAATCTGTCACCGATAATACCATCAGCCTCCTCTCCTTGTTCTCAGACCACATCACAATAGCAAACACAAGTAATCCTGAAAGGGAGATGATGAGGCTGTTAATCCTTATCGTCACAATATTTACTGAGAAATTACAGCCAGCTGAAAGTGAAAATCGGAAGTGCACATTACCCCTCATTTACTGATACTGTCTTCCTCTTATACACGCCGGTCATAAAGCATGATAATGTAATTCCTCCAACATGAGATGCTTGGATTTGGCAAGCTTTCGGTTTAGATGCTTAAAGCCTCTGATTTGCTTCAAAAAATGCAAAAAAATGTAATCATATGGGAAACTGATTTTATCCTTTGTCCAGAAGAATTGTACACCCCAATGTGTGAATTTCATTTAGATATTTGAGTGATATTGCGCAGACAGACAAGACTGAGATGGTTACAGTATACAAAGTTTCAGCAGATTTCTTTCGGGGATCTTTGGGGAGTTCCTGAGGCACATGAATTTCATTTGCCCATCATACCTTAACAAAACTGAATAAGCTCACTGAGTCTAATTCCTCAAGGTGTAATTTGATAGTGTGGTTTGCACAAACTGCCCAGTATTTAGATTAACTGCCTAGAAAAATAATGGTCAATGACTCCCATATATCCAAATAATATAAATGTTGCTGGATTTTGCTTTTAAAAGCTGCACTCTGGTTTTATGTGGGGAACTCTTCGAGGGAAAAACTCAGTACAAAGTGAGCATAAAACACTGGAGCAAAGGGAAATAGTTTATTGTAACCCACAGAAAGCTCATTGTAAATGGTGTGGAAAGAGGAAATGGGAGGATGTTCACGTTGTTAGAGAGGTCATCAGCAGGACCTTGGAGATTGAGGGGGAGACTGGGGTGGGGGGGTGAACGGAAACAATCACACAGTGTAAGTGTGTGTATGCTGCATGTCTGCACATCCAGGAGGGTTTATGTATTTGAAATATGATTTAATGTAACATTAAATGAAGTTGCGTTGTTTAACCTCATCAAAACCTCATCAAACAAAATAGCTCAAACTCAGTTTTAATGTGGGATTCAAGCCTTTAAAAATACAAATTGACCATTAGGTAGCCTCAGTTCAATAAGTTGAGGAGCAATCTGCCAATTTTACAATGGTATTATTGGCAATCTCCGTCAAACTCTTGGTCTTATGTTGTATGATAAGAGGGGTTTGAGTGGGATTTTTAAGGTTGTGCAAGCAGACGGAGATAAGAATTGACATTAAGGTCGAAAAACAACACGAGTTCTGCACAAAACCAATGGATGTCAAAATGTTTTACTGCATCCACACTTTCCATATACCTCTACACCAAGCTTTTCACCCTGAACATAAATGCTATGATAGACCACAATCGATTCTTGATTCACTGTTCTTTATTTCCTGAATGGTCTCTTGTAAAATGACAAAGCTTCTTCGAAAAGAAATGATTTCATTTATATCCATCCACAAAGCTATAAACTGAGATACAAAATATGGCTCATTGCTTTGTCTCAATAGTAAGAAATATTGATTAAACACTTTCTGGTGTCAATCTGTCCATTTTATTTACTTGCTTAGTCCATGTGGTTTTACAGCAGTGGTAAGGAACCCCAAGCTGCTCCCAGACCAAACCAGAAATATATTCTCTCTCGTGTTTCCTGGGCCGTCTCCCAGTAGAACGTGCCTGGTTAACCTCTAATGGGAGGCGACCTGGGGGCATCCCATTCCCACTGGCTCCTCTCAATGTGGGGGAGTAGCAGCTTGAGCTTTCCCGGATTCTGATCTCCTCACTCCATCATGAAGGGTGAGGCCCCGCCACTCTGCGGGGGGGTATCTTTTCACCCGCTTATATCCACAATGTAATTCCTCCGAGCATGACATAAAGTTCATGACCATCGGTGAGGGTGGGATGCAGGCCAACCGGTAAATGGAGAACTTTGTTTCACAGCTCAGCTTCCTCTTCACCACAACAGCCGGGTACAGTGACATCATCAGGGAGATTAAATGCTAAATCAATGTCCTCCTGTCCTCTGCTGCGTTTCACCACAGAGCACAACCTCGGTGGAGTCCAGCGTTCACCTTAAACAGGTCTAACTGGCCATGTTTACACAACGTTTTCAAGTAAAAATGGAAAACTTTTGTTGTGTTTTGGGTGTTTGTTTACATAACAGGTGAAAATGCACATTTTTGAAAACGGTCCAACTCTGTCTCCAAGGAAACTTGGCAAAATGCAACTTTTCTGAAACGCTGCTATTGCGCATGGATGTTAGATAGTTCTTCTGTGTATGTACAAGTGGACTGACAATAACAATGACAATAAGAACAATGGCCAACCCCAGAGCGACATGAGTCCCAGTCCATGTCCTCCTGGGACTTGGCAGTTGAAAGTTCCCCGTAATAGCAATCCAACTTTGATGTATGTTCATACAAATGTCCATGTACTCGCTATTGTTACTGTTTATAGTGTATTGTTCTGTACGTGTAAGCATGTGTGGTTTCATTACACAAACAAACAATAGCCTGTGGCCTGACATGAAAACTACATTGTTTTTCAGTGTTTCTACTGTTTTTGTGTAAATGGACCTTATTTCCAAAACGTTGCCGTGTAAACATGAAACTTTTCTGAAACAAAAACTTAGAGACCTTTTTACATTGTATCATTGTTGTGTAAATGTGGCCTTAATGCCTAAACTGACCAGGCTCTCACCCATACTGAGACTGGCCAGCCTAAAGGCCCTGCTCCCTCATACTCATTATCGACCTCCAACTGGACGTAGAGGCGACACTGTCGAAAGGGTGAAGAGCTTCACAGAATTTGGGCTCTTTCTCCTGGATCTGAGGTTTTGCTCGAACTGCCGGTCAGAATCTCCTCTCCAATTCCTCGGCATAGTCTTTTCCAGGGAGGCTGATCAACGTAATACTCTGACATTTGGCACATACTCTCTGGTCACTGTTTCTCCCACCCCACAGCCCCAGTCAGATTTTTGTGTTGTGCAGAGTTTAATAAAAAGCCTAAAGAGCAAGTTTCTGCTTATGAGAGCAAACCTATAGTCTTACCGGTTTGTTTTATAATTGCATTGTATATAGTATTTATAATCAACCAGCATGTTCAATTACAAGAAAATGTAATATTTCTAAGAGCTTCCCCATTGTGATATTTTTTGCATTTATTGCAGAGACAGTGTAGCCTTGAATAACTTTCTTATTTGAACACCGACACACTTTGGATTCCCACCTTGACGTTGCAGACTTGTCAGTCAAGCAGATGGATGTTGGGACATCGATTGTATGCGCTTCACGGACAAAGTAGAATTCTGCAACCAGAGAGAAGTCAATCACACCCACATCAGTTTGCTACATGCAACCTGTTCTTAAAGACACGACAGGCAGCAGGCAGCGGAAGAGGCAGGCAAATAGAAACACAAAAAATCACTGCCAAACCTGCCAAATACAGTGTGGATGTACCGCATATGAAATGCACAATAGACACTGCCCAAGCAAATTTATGATACCATGGATGTGGTTACATAGTTAATCAATGGGCTTCTACACAAAGCATTTAATCTCAATTGACTCTTGATTAGCCTCCATACAGAAATGCATCCACTGGAAATGTATTCATCTTGTACAGTCAGTTTTATTGATTGCCTCTGCAGCGGCTGATAAAACTGCTGAAGATGTCTGCTTGAAAACACTTTGCGCTGGTCAGGGCTTTGTAATTATCCTCGAGATTCATCATCTTCATATGCGCAGCAAACTCTCACACCAAACTGTTAAATTATGATGGTGTTACTGTTGCAACCTACGTCTTAAAACTGGTGTCATCGAGTGTAAGTGTGGGTGTGAAGGTCATGCAGAAGCATCAGAGATCACTGAGCAAGGAGTGTGTGGATATACAAGTGCATGAGTGTTTTTTTTCTTCTGAAAAATAAGATCTGATGGTCATTCAAACAACTACAAATACTTTCTTAGATCATCTGAACAGTTATTTGATGTATTTTGTTTTTTTTTTTACATTATTTGGCGAAATATTTACTTTTGGGATACAATATGAAGATGATTGACCACAACAGTGTGGTGCTAGCTACGACTAATAGTCGTAGTATTATTAGTAGCGCTATTGCTAATGCATCTTGATAATGTCACTGCAGCTTAGGCCCCATTTACATAATGTCTTCCCCCCAAAAATGAAAAACTCTTCGTGTTTCGAGGCTCTGTTTCCATGACAACAGGACTCGGAACCACTGACATTGCTACTGTTTGAAAACGGCTCCCAAAGTGGAACTTTTCAAAAATCCCCCTACTCTGTGTAGAGCGCAGAAACCCCACATTTAAAAAAAAAAATGTAAAAATAAAAAAAAACAAAGAAAGTCCCTCTCCGTGCAAACAAGGGAAAACACAACCTTTTAAAACGGTTGCTGATGCACATGCACACCACAGCTGTAGTACATAGTTCTTCTGCACAAGGGCTTGTAGATCAATGATAGCAACAATGGTGGCCTCCAGAGAGTCATGACTATACTCTATGTTCTCCTGGGATTTGGTAGTTTTATAGTCCAGTCACCCAAATAGCAATCCACCTTCATCACCTATTCATATGAATGTCCGTGTACTTGCATTTGATTAGTATTTATAGCGTATTGTTCTTTGTGGGTATCTATGTGTGGTTTCATGACACAAACAAACAAAAGCACCCATTAGTGTCTCCTGCATTAAAATCGCTTTTAGCACTTCGGCCATTTCCGTTAAACAGGCCTCATTTTATTGACGCTGTCCTTCCAACGGGAAACTATCCTGAAACTACTTTTCTTCTTGAAACATCATGTAAACTCGGCCTTAATTTCATTGTTACTCACTGTTGGATGTCTTTCATGATGCTCTTAGGAGTTTAATTGGATTGACGCTTCATTTTCAGTAAGGTTCAGTAGAGTTCAGTAAAAATAATAACTAAACTGTAGTTTTAGATAATGTTCATTGTCATTGAGCTAAATGCTGCAAACCGGTTTGGAGTGAAGTCTGGAAGTATTTACAACCACTCCACTCTAAATGTTTACTGCAGTGACGTTTTCATTTGTGAGATTCGTGTTTTACAACCAGAGATGTTTCCCAGCCATATATTAGTTTTACAATCGAAGCTCATTATGGAGTGTCTCTTCTGTTTGGCTGCCAACAGCACCATCATTTGGATTACAGACGACAGGAAAAAGAAGCTGTTTAGCAACTTTTCCAACAGGGTATAAGCGTATCAAGCGACAGAGATACAAATAATTTCACTCAAGTGAAATAAATCAAAGCTGACTGATAAATCAAGTTAAGTCGTACTGTAGGGAGAGTTGATGTGTAATTTTGAGAGATGGATGGGAACAGTAAGCTGCTGTTGCAGACTAACCGGTACATATGCTCACCATCCACCAGAGAGGGCGTTTCACTGGGTGGAGAAATGAGTGAACGTCCTAAGAGACTTCCCAAGGTCACCCAGAATTCTCAGCCTGTCACAGCTTTAAAGTGAGACCAGCTGCTGCTGTTCAAACCATATCTGGACCAAACACTCCCTCCAAGCTGCCAACTGGGCGCTCAGTGTGTATGTGTGTGGCACTTCTTTTTCCACAGCTAAATAAACAAATCTGTAGAGTCAGTTCCCAGACTCATTACCTCCAATCCTATTGGTCTCCATGGGTCAGCAGCTATTATCTCAGTTGCATGTTGGTAACATCATTTTATAACAAAATGAACTATATGTGCCTAGTTTGAGAAAATATGGACACTGAGAGCCATCTAGGGCATGCTTACAAATTATTAATAAATACCAAACCAGCATTTTGAAAGTCATTTTTAAACTACCGTGAATGCTGACTCAGCAGTGCCCTTTCATATTTACTGGAGCTGGATGTGCGTGAGTGAAAGAAATGCTTGCTTGCCTGCAGCTGCCTGCAGTGATTGTTTCTTTTAGCCACCAGTGAGATGTGGTAAATGCCTTTGTTAGAAATTCAAGTGCTTCTGAGTGACTGAATGAGGCATCTGTCACCCTTCACTTCTGCTTTTCATCACTGACTTCATTTGCTTGATGGTCCAAAAATAATAGTAAAAGAAAAGTGGGCATCATCTTAACTGAATTAACCTTTATTCCTTTGTTGTCTTTAATTAGCCGTCATTTCCATGAGGGCCAGAGGGCTGACTGACAGCCTCAAACAGACATTTGGGTGAGGAAAGTATCAAGGAGGGAGGCGTCACAGCCTCCAGCAATGAGCAAGAGCTGCTGTGCCGCTTCGGATGGGAACATTATGACAGAGTTTGATGAGACATCGCTGCCACACAGAGCTATTCACAAGTGAGATGCATCCCTGTGGGTATGTACATCACCAAGACAGTCAGACTGGAGGCTAATTTTCCTTATTTATCATCAGCACAACAGTTTTGGATCAGAGAGTGCCTTGTTGTCCTCTGGGAATTTGTGGTTGCAACTGAAGTAATGCAAAAACATCAGCATCAATTAGTCCCTCATGCTCCCCTCTGATCTTCATCTCCAGCAGCCAAATGGAGCAGGTGATCCACTCCGCGTGTCTGTGTGTTATTAGGCATCCCTGAGCATCCACCTGCCTTGCACTCTCGGCAAGGCCATGCTAAGTGGCGCACACACACACACACACATACACGCGCGCGCGCACACACACACATACACACGCACGCTCTGTCTGGTTTAATCCAAAACGGCACATCGACCCAAATGGCCGTGTTTTTGTTTCCCCGCGGCCCTCTTTGATGTTAATGTCCCCCTGAATTATTTATCTATGTGTTCTCTTTGCCTTCTCCTCATGCTCTCTGAAGGAATAAATCAAAAGCGCGAGGCACACACAGAGAACAGACAGGAGGATTTATCACGGGGAGTATTGTTTACCGCACTGACCTCCAGGCCCTGCTATATACACATATCTGTGCTTTGCAATCAAACAACCGCCTCTTCTCACGGGGCTGAAACAGACACTCGCACAGTACACTGCCTTCTCGGTGATTACAAAAGCTCGTCGACTCTTTTTCTCCCCATACATGATCGGCTCATAGGACACTGATGAGTTTTCATCCATAAAGATTATTCAGTCGTCTGTATTGTTTAAGAAAGAAATGTATGAAGTGATTGGCACTGACCAGATGAGCAGTTTTGTTCCAGCAGATTGAAATGCAAGCATGCATGCGCATATTGTCCCTGTTTGACCTGCATCATAATTGAGAACAGTGTGTTCGCAGCCATCACCTGCTTTGCTCTTGTTATTTAACATTTTTGCTTCAGTTTGCCTTATTATACATTAATAGACTTTCTATTGCACACAATGTAGTACAGTGTGTTCATATATTCAGCTTGTTGCAACTAATCGTTTATATATATTCACCAAAACAAGTTGTGTCATTTCCTTTTTTTTAGGTTAGAATTGAGTTGTTAGCGACAGGAGGTAAGCGACAGGAGGGTGGTAGTTAAGGCCACCTCCATCATGGACAACACCACCCACCCACTGCACGGGACTGTAGAGGAGCTGAGGAGCTCTTTCAGTGGCAGACTGAGACCCTCAGTGCAGGACGGAGCAAGTCCTTCATCCCCACTGCTGTTAGACTGTACAACAGGACTGTAAAGTAACATGCAATATTATGTGCAATAACCCCTGCATCTATTCCACTTTATCTGTGCCACTTTATCCACGTCACTTTTTCTACGTCACTTAATTGATCACTTGTACTAGGACTGAACCTGCACTGCCAACACTGGTATTATTTTTACTATAGTATGTTCATTGTACTTTTATTCTACACTTTGCTGCCTGCCCCCCCCCCCCCCCCCATCATAGTTTAATTTCCTTGTATTTCATCTTACCGTATACTTTGCTCCCCTTAGAACTTATTATACTTTATTATAGTCTGTGATTTTTATCTTATTTTTATTTTAGTCCTATTTTTCTTTTTTTTTTTTACTTATTATTACTTTCTACTGTAAATACTTTTGGCCCTTGGAGTTCTTGATAGTCATTATATATAAGATACCTCTATTCTTATCTAACTGTTTGCACATTTCTTGTCTTTCCTACTCATGAGTGTCCTTAAGAGCAGAATGTAACAAGTAAATTTCTCCTTTGTGAGATCAATAAAGGCTTATCTTATCTTATCTTAGTTCCCATTCATTCTTATAGCTATCACTTGCAGCTCTCTTGAGTCGCACAAGATCTTTTCCCAACTTCGGCTGGCTGATCGGTGGCAATTTGAAATGTCTAATGTCTGGCACAATAGGCAGTTTAATTTTATTTTCAATAGAGAATGTCTGCAGAACAATGAATATGAACTCCTGGTGAGTGGAGGTAAAGTAGGATGGCTGATTCATTTAAAGTTTAAACCACCAACCTGTGCAAGTATTGTGCCTTATTCACTTTCAGATAATAACAAAAGGATCTCTCCATGTATAATAGTTATCTTTGCTGATGACGCCACCATAGTAGGAAATGACAGTCAGTCAGCCAATAGACCAGAAGTTGAGCATTTCACGTTGATCTCTGCACAAACAGTAGGTAGTTTGAATTGAATTTCTTTATCGTTGTCACACATCTATAAGCGGTATTTAAAAATAATGAATAACCAATGCACATATAAAGCAAGACTACATTGACAATTACACACATCTGTAAGAGGCAAGATATAAACAATACAGTGCGGGTTGCAATAAAATAAAATAAAATAGATTAAATATGGGCAGGAGATTGCATGTAAGCAACATTAAAAATATTAATAGTGACACTGTGCATTAGAATTTAAGTTCCATAAGCTGATGGACTCTGGGAAAAAGCTGGAGAGAAAAGAGAAAATAGAACACTTCTACTGTGTTGGTATCTCAGCTGACCTCACCTTGAAAAAAAAACACCTGCTATCAGATGAAGAAGGCCAAGTAGAGACTGGATTTCCTCAGTAGATGGAAGAAGTTCACTTCCTTTATCACCTGCTGGTGTCACTGGCGCCATAGAGAGCTTCCTGACCTTCTGCTGCAGAGGAGAACAGGAAGGACCGGCAGACGGCCAGAGCAAGTCATATACAGCCCCTTACTTGCCTCCATTTACACGACGTTCAACCTTTGTTGAATTTTGTGGGTCCAGTTAAACAACAACACTGAAAATGTCATCATTTATTATTGATTATTGTTCTTAAACACATTAATTGAGCTGCGGAACTTTTTGTAATTCAATTCTGAATCTGATCATATTCATGAAAAAGATAGGGTCACACTGTCTGGTCTTGTGATCTTGTCTTGTTGAGCAATGAACTGATTTGACTTGGGGTCCTTAAGTCTAAGACTCAAAGTTTCCAATGTACTTGTATCCCAATCCGTGACCGGCCTATTACTTTGTCATATCAATGCTTTAACTAATATATGAGCTGCAAGTAAAATGTCTTTCTAAATGATACTACCGTCTTGTAAATGTCTTATTAGTTCTTGCCTCACCGCAGGGATTCAAGCATCACTTACAGCTCTGCCTGTCGACAGCTGGGATTAAAAATGAGTTGTAACTCCACTAAAGAGAGCTTCCAAAGAAATACTGTAGTAAAAACATCAGTATTGATCAGCCGTCCGCCTCCTCTGCACACATTTTACAATCAGCTTGTGTTAGAGAGAAAAGGGAGACCATTGGTTGAGTTGGGGGTGGGTGGATTCAGGCGCTGCACATTATTAAGTGACATATCTAGAACAGGACTCTGTGGGGCGGTGAAACTTCCAGGTCTGCTGATCTGACGTTACAGATGTGCCAGGCGGGCTTTGCCAGCCGAGTGGAGGAGAATAGCTGCTCATCATCTCGCGTCCTGGCCTCCTTTTTACAACTTGAGCTTGGACCAGCCAATCCCCACAGTCTAATTGACCTACTTTAACACCAACCTTCCTGTGGCGGCCTCGCTGTTTCTGTGTGTGCAGGCCAGGTCCTGTGACAAATTACTCAACGGTGGTCGATTCTGAAGTGAACGTTCTGAAACTCTCAAAATTCCTCACCCAACAACGGTCTGTAGGATCCTTCATCACCATATTAGCTCCACTTTTCTCTTTATGTGTTCAAAACATGTGAATTAGTGAGGGTTTGTCTGAAAAGTAATTAGTAATATATTCACTTTTACACACAAAAAAACCTTCCGAATGCTGAGATCTGGTTTTATGAATGACTTCTATTTAAAGGAGAGAAACAGAAAAAGACGATCCTTCCCTGAGGCGACGTGCCGCGTACCTGCATGTCTCTACATCTGTCAAGTTGCTGCTTGAGATCAGCCCCATCGCAGTAATTGCTCTGGTCCTTCTTGATCCGTGCTTTCAGTATTTTTAGTCACGTATCAAGCTTGTCTCTTGACCTCAAAAAGTAGATCTTGAAAGGGTTTTACAGCTCCGGCTGGTGAGAAATGTTCTGATATCAAACACGACATTCCCGTGCTGGAACTGCTTGTATTACACATCACTATATCACTAAGCAGATAAGTATAAAATTCCAGCAGAATCGTTGAAACAAGCTCCAGATTTGACCTTAATACTGAGGACTATATTTTAGAAAAGAGCTATTAGCCACCAGAAATTCAATATGGCCACCGTTACTGTTACAAAACAACTCTTACCATGAAATGCAACACAATTGCATAATTTGTATGATCATACAGTCAAATTCTATATTTCTGAGTACAGAGAACCTGAACTTTTTAGAAAATCCATCTTATCGTTCATGACAAATGTTTCGAATAATTTACACTTTTCTTCAGAGAAGTTTGGTAGGTTGTTGTTGTTTTTTTCTTTCTGAACGAGATGAGGGTAGCATACAGTCTCTATGTGATCATTTCTTTTAACTCAAAACAATAATGATAGCACAAAAGGAAACTTTTCAAAAGAAATGTTGGTATATTTTGAAAAATGGAAACCAAGTAAGAATGTTTGAGTGGCTAACCATTTTTTTTTCCAAAAAGTAACCCCAGGGTAATGTCCATATCAAATGTGGTTCTCGTCTCACATAGCAAACGACTGTTTCACTCATCTGATGAGCTCATATTATACTTCTGCATTAAATGGACGTTCTCTCTGTGCAAGCTAAGATTTGCTTTGAGTACATCAGCTTCATTGGCACACAGGAGTTATAGAGGGCTGCGTTACTGTTTCATGGTGAACACATCCCAGGTTCAAGTCTCTAGTGGCTGTTCTGTGTGGAGTTTGCATGTTTGCTTTCCACAGTCCAAAAATCATTGGGATTTGCTGACAATCGCTCTTGAGGTTGGAAAAAAAAGCAGCCGGATAGCTGATTAACTCTACCTTCTTCCAAAGATTGACATACATTCCTTGCAGGTTAAATCATCGGTGATAGGCTCCAAAGGGTGTGTATGTGTGTCAGAATTTATCTATGAATAATAGAATGATGAGTATATCAGGCAAATATTTCAACACCAAATAAAACAGGTTGGAAATGTTGTTTTCTTCCATCCTGATTTGTTTTGTCATAGCTTGCCCCGCTTCATATTTTCATCCCCACAGAAAGCCACACAGGAGTCAGGTCAAAGTCCGGGCCCGATGCCCAGGGCCAAATTGAATTACTATGATTGCCGAGTCTTTTATAATTAATTTGCAGAGGGCTTAAGGGCCTTAATAGCTGTGAGGAACACAGGCTTGAAGGACAAACACTAATTAAAAAGTTGCTACGGATCTGGAGTATGCCCGTTGCTGGATGATGACTTTTCTGCGAGAAAGAGCTGATTATAATTCTGCACTGGGCCTCCGATGGTTCTGCTATCACAAGAGCTCACACTCCCTTTAATAGACACTGTATGTCTTATGAGCCAAGTATGAAAGACCAGTTAAGTGGAAGCTGGATATACTTTGACCTTTTGCATCGCTGTGGTAGGATTTA
Organism: Blennius ocellaris; assembly: GCF_963422515.1. NCBI lineage: Eukaryota > Metazoa > Chordata > Actinopteri > Blenniiformes > Blenniidae > Blennius > Blennius ocellaris. The sequence continues at coordinate 24,287,783 of NC_137656.1, forward strand.
AAATGCGAAGCTTGACCGTGTGCTTACCTTCAATTTTTGCGAATGTGTCATTTACGAGCAAGTATTTTGTCAATGCTCTTGTGCAACTCAGAATTAGCATTAGCCTTCCAGGATGAGATCATGATGAGGTCGGCTGGAAATGACTGTTTAACTGGTTGACAGAAAAATATGCAAAATACATTTGAAAATGGACAAGCTGCAGTATCCAACTTTTTTTCCCCCATAAATACTTGGATAGATTTGTTAGTCTGATCAAAAACAATATGGCAGGTAACATAAATAAACCTCAATATGACTGAGAGTTATAGGCACAACAAGCCCTCAGACTGCAATGCTGCAATATATCTTGAAAAAGTCGGAAGGTTTTCGGCAAGCTGCTGGCCCAGTGAAATGTTCCCATATTTATTCTTTGTGTGACTCGGAGTCCCAGGGCTCACCGTTATAAAATATAACTTAGCTTACATCTTCACTGCAGGAACAGATTGCCAAGCTAATGAAAAACTCCCACGGCAGTCCAGATTAACTTCTTCCAGGGTTTTGTGGAAGTCAAGTCCTCAATTGCTTTTCCGCCGCTGGCACTCTATCTCTTTCTTCTCTTCCGCTCTCTATTACCTCCCTTCTTCTCTCGCTGCTTTCACCTGTGGAGGAGCTGCTGCTGTCTCCGAGGGGGGTGGGGGTGAGGGTGGGGGGGGGGGCTTATTGAGTCAATTGAAGCAAAGAGGAAATTAACAACTACTGGCTGGCTGGTTTTATGGTTTTGTTTGGAGACAAATGTGGCCATCTCCTTGCTTGAGAGGCGAGCCTTGGTTTTCCCGAGTGCTCTCTGAATTGCTTTGTTTTTATACGTATATAGCTTCCCTTGCTCAGCCTTTTTCCCTCCCCCTATCTTTAATTGCTTAAGTTTCTTTTAGTGCAAAACACAGGTCATTTGGCCCTTGTAAAAACTTTAAAAGGCACAGTTTGCAATTTATTTGACCACAGACGGTCTGGATACCATTAAGATGTCAAATACTTTTGAGGAAGCCATGTCATGCCCATGACGTCATCTCACTACCTCTGATGTTTTTTTTTTTATACGTCATCTCACAGGAATTTATAGCAGGGCAGTGGTTAGCAATTTCCTCACAGCAGACGTGTTTAGTATTGTGTTACATTTCAATTTAAATACTTGTGAGAGGAGTTTCAAATCAATGTATTTTTGCTTTTTTTTTATTTTCCTTGTTCAGATCCAAACATATCTCGGCCATATATATATATAAAATAGATAGAAATATTTCTTCTGCAGCCACTTACATTCAGTTTATGTTGGCCACTGCTTTACACTCAATGAGAGCTTTAGTTACTCAAAAGATATTCAAGGTCTATTCACAGTTGCCTTACAATTTTCATTCATTCAAAGAATCCTAGTCTTAGTTTTCAATATTAACATATTATATTATGTTATCTTCACAGTTTTGTATTTTACTCGTGTGTTTTTTGCTGTCCCTGAGGTTGCTGTAACAGACTTTTACTGCTGCTTGCACTGTGTTTTAACATCACTACAGAGTGACAATAAGGTTCTATTCTATTCTATTCTAAGGAAGACTTCTGAATGCACACATAAAATAGTGTGAAAATATTGTCTCTCGATATCACATAAATTCAGATGAGCTTCACTCAACATATTCTTATGTCTATAATAATCTCTCTTCCACTAACAATGGTTCAAAGTTAACTTATACATCTCTGAATTGATCAAATTATATTTTTTTCAAATGCTACTGGACAAATGAATGGGAAAAAATATAGTGTCGTAGACTATGTTGTACTGTCAGGCTTCAGATCCCCCTGAACAATGAAAAAGTAATGTTTTAGGCCCCATTTACGTCACAATGTTTCAAGTGAAAATGCATAATTTTTCCGTTTTTGTTTCAGAAACACTGAAAATGATGTTACCATGTAGGGCCACAAGTGGCACTGCTGGTTGTTTTGGTAATGAAAACACACACACACATGCCAACAACAATAAACTATAAACATTCATGGTGAGTACATGAACATTGGTGTGGACAGATGACAAAGTTGGATTGCTATTGACTCTAAAACCACCAAATCCCAGGAAAATACGGACTGGGAGTCACGATACTCTGGAGGCCGACATTGTTAATGTCAATCTACTCACACATCATGTGCAGCAGTCTATTTATGACTGCTGTGGTGCGCATGTGCAGGAACAACATTGTCAAAAAGGTGCATTTTCCCCATTTCTACAGAGACAGAATCGGAGCATTTTCAAAAACCTCCACTGTTGTCATGTAAACAGACACCCAAGAAGCAATGAAAGTTCAAACTGAGCAGTCAAAGAGGGAAAAATTCTAATCTGACAAGAATGTGATGAAAAGTATCAGAAAAGTAATTAAAGCTAATGCCTTTTTTACATGTAATCAAATATTTATTTGGATTTACCAGTTTACGGTGGCAATGAGCAGATGGAAGAAAATGTGTGCCCGACCAGTAGTTGGTGTTTTATGTGGCAACAAGCAGCCTGAGAACTGTATGATGTAAATATTCAAGAACAAATTGGCTGTCCTTTGTTGGATTGTAAGTACTCAGTATCCCACAAGAGTGCCTGTGAGAAATATGTCCGATTGAGATGATGGTGTATGAATGTATGCTTTACTGAAACAAATGTTAGATTGAACAGAGTTGGCAGCACTTCCTGTTGAATCCACTGCTGTTGTTCTTGTGCTGCTTAATACTTTTTACATGTAGACCAAGATGGGATTATTAAAAAAAAAGAAATGGAAGCAGTTTTGAAAAAGTACCAGTTGTAAAGATTCATGATGTCATTTTTGTGTAAACCAACAGAGAAAGCACAAAAAGAATTTCACAAACTGTGCTTAAATGACACCAGCGACTGATAAATAATTACAAATTGGTACTTATTGAAATACTTGGAACATTTTGCGCTATAAATTGGCAGAGTTGTTATTGTAGAGTAGTTTGACAAAAGCCTTTTTTTTTTATTTCAAGTAAAATACACATTGGATGGATGGATGGATGGATAATAATAACTGCATCTTGCAAAAGCGATACCCATCTTTATGTCCAACAACCGCTTTAATGAACTTGTCGTTATTTTGAATTTGCACGAGGAATTGCATATTATATGGTCACTTTTACAACAAAGTGTTAAGTTGGCTTTGCTGAGCTGCTATCGAGCTCTGATGATTCAGGATTTTCTCACAAAAGACTTGCGCCTCACTGTATAATCAACATTACTGAGGCATTTATCATTTGCCTGTCCACTGTTGAGATATTAATCAACATGTTTTTCATCAATATTCCTTATCCGATGTCCCCTGTCATCTCTGTCATTTTAACAAGAAGCAGCGTCAGCCTCGGGAAGGCTTATTCGCAGCGTAATTGAGTGAAGCCATTCGAGATCATTTGAGGCGAACCACACTTTCTCACAATGAGGTTTTGATGAGCTCAAATCAATGGTGGGCAGGGGGGAGAGTGTTGCATGTAGTGCTCATTAATTCAATCTTCATACATCCCAGATGCTCGACTCAGAATAAGAGGAACAGGGAGACTATTGATCTTCCTCTGGCGACGGGCCAGACAGCACAACACCTCAGCGTCTTCAGTTTCAACAAAATACACACAACGAAACCCTCCTAATAATGACCTCGTCTGAATGGATCCTTTGTCTGAGAGGTAAAATTAGATTTTTATGCGCTACACTCAGGGCTACAAACAGCACCTTGTACACTGAACCAATTTGCATGACAAGTATTCACATTATCATAAAACATGTTTGGAAATTTGGAATGGACAGAATTTCAATGTGGTTTGTGCTCAAAAATATTTTACAGAACACTTCAAACTTAAATGACACAAACAATTAGTAATTGCTGCATTACTCTGATTGAATCTTGACTTTGAAGGTATATGTGAACCCCTGAAATGAAAGTTATCAACGTCTACTCCTACATGTATACAGAGTAGATGGCCTGAAGTGGGACAAGGTGAGCCATGTGATGTTTAACTCAAGGGTGGACAGCTTGCAGAAAAGTAAACAGGAGCTCTCTGATGGAGACTGTGAGGTGCGGAGGGGGTTCGAGGCTACTCATAGCCGTTGCATTTCGTTTGCATTTGGAGTATTGGATCTGGTACTGGTATCAGTATGAGTGCATCCTTAATATGGACTATTGTTGTGGTCTCAGGTCTGGAAATGACTCAATACTGACAAGCTGAATAATTGCTCCAACAATAGGTCAACTAAGCTTTGCATGTAAATGCACTGATAGAGCAAATGTTTCTCTTTGCTTGCACAGCAAATGGACTGAAATGCTCTGTACAGTCCTCACCAGTTCAAAGCAATTACGTTCTAGCATTAAATTATGAGGCTTCCAAAAGCTTCAGTTTTGTCCTAATCAAGTATAACAAAAGGGTATCATTTCTTTCTTTTGACAGTGAATGTGTCTTTATGTTGTACAATAGTCGGGCTCCTCAAAGCCTCTCCCTCCTTGCCGTTCACACGTCTGGATGAGGCTACGCCAGTGAAAGAAACTATTTAATTTACTTAGGGCTTTAAGATAATATTTACATAAGCAGTTTTCAAAAGCAACCTTGCAAGCCCTGAGGTTATTAACGGCAATTATGCATCATAAATCCACGCCCTTCCTTTGCCAAACACACTTATGGCCCTGCGGCTCTTATTTGTAGTTTGCCGGCTTGATCAGAGAGAAAGGAAGCATGTAGATGTTACAGATTAAGAGTGAGCAACATCCACCCACTTGCTGGCTTAAAAAGGGGGCAGTGTTACCGGGTGTATTCAGGCACATCAAAGCCCGGTTGTGTTCTGAATGGAGTGATACATTGTCTGAGCGATGAGATGCGACAGTGCAGATACAGCCTGTCACTGACGTGCCTCCCATCCTGGATTACTGGTGAGTCAGCCTGAAAGAGTTTGCGTCTCATCTCTGGAAAGGGGCCAAGCTAAAATAACTTGCCTCCCAATGTCCCTACGACATACTTTTCACTGTATGTTTATTTACAATGTGGTTTGCAGACTGGAGAAGGTCCTCTTCCGTTTTACAGCTCAGCGTTTTTTGCTATGAAAAGGTTTTCTTGAGAAGTGTGAAAGTGAGAGACGGGGTTATTTAAAAACCTGGACGGTGGCCTTCCTCTTGGACTTAACCTGGGAAAAAAATTACTTTGCAAAGGACTGTGATTTATATAATAGCCATTTTCTTTTGAAGGGAAGATAGGCTTGAAGTTAAAAGCATGGTTTCTTGACTGAGTGCACACAGTTGTCAAGCACTACTAGATTTAATCTTTAACAGGGACATGGCTTCTTGTTCCATGCCTGCCTTCTGGATATTAAGTCTAAAATAAAATGCTGCTCACTGAATGTGGTCAAAAGGCATGCAGCTGGATTTACAAGATCCTCCGCGAATAAGTCAAGCTTCAGGTTCACTGATTTGCAGGAGTTTGGATCAGTTACCTTTACACGAAGAAAAAGCGGAACTACGAGCAGCTACAAGCGTAGTTTAGGTGTTATAACTCCTTTCTGTCTATATCGTTGAACATTTTGTTTTTGTACTAGAAAAGAGGTGAGGGGGGGTTGTGAAGTCCACTTGATCTGAAGGGGTATAATAAAAAAAAAATTTAGTTTCAGAAATTGGTGAGTCACCGTTTAATTCATTTGTCACAAAACTGATAAGTTTAAGTCTCAATGTTCCACCACTGTGGCACCGCCAGGACCACATTTCTAAACTCAGGGTGCTTCCATTCTTCCTGGGAACTGCATCTTGTGATCCTTGACGACTCCGGCCAATCACAGTGGACTCCTGTCCTCGACTCCTCCTTTCTAAAGTGGGCTCCAGTTTCCCATGATACAGTGGGTCCTTGTTTACGTATCAACAACTATGGTTCCTGAGTATCAGTGAAGCCACACGGTTGAAAATGGAGGGAAAAGCTCATGGATGAAAGCAAAGCTGTTGTCTGGGAGCCGAAGATGGCAGACGACATGGAAGAATTCAAGTGAAAATACTTCAATCATACAATTCAATCATTGTTTCAATCATACAAGTTGCGGTGGCGAGTCACCTCAGCTTATCATGTGAAGAAATATGGGTCCCTCATGAAAAAGGTTGGGAAGCACTGGTTTAGAAGATTAACAAATCGTATAAGTTTTAGTTTTTTTTTAAATTTGTCAATAAACTTCTCAATTAAATTTTGGGAATTTTGCTTGTAATCTCTCCAGTAATATTCACCTTCATGCCCCAATTGCAATCGAGCTGCATACTATTAAATACATTTGTGATGCACAATGATTTTGGATAGCAAGAGTATTGCAAGAATGCAATGCAATTAATGCATGAAAGTACATTATGTTATAACGGCTTTGTTCTTCATAACAGTGCTTTTTCTCAGTCATTATGAATTTGCACATCATGAATGGACAATGCAAAAACTTCCCTCAGTTTTTGGTAACATGTATATTTTGCATATTGATATCGCAATAACAATAATTCAGAATGTATTGTGCAGCCATAGATTGTTCTCTATCTCGTTTACACAGGCATTCTCATTGAGATACATATTTTCATTCACAAGAGACGCCTGCTAAAGCACATACCACAAATAATTAAAGACTGTGCAATAAAAGTGCAGGAATGTATACCGGGAATTGCAATTGTTAATCCTTGAAATAAAAATTAAGTAATTTAAAATCACTTAGAAGAATCAGATCAGATGATATGATTCCATGTTGATGGTGCAGAATACGAAAAAGCTGTTTTCTGTATATGATTAATAACCAAGTGAACAGGACAGTGGTGGCCAATCAACCAAGGAATACAAAGTGGAATAAGAAGTAGTACCTCTGTGATGACCTGAATCCAATGGATGAAAACATTATTAATAAATCGATTCATAAAATGGCATGTTAATTAATGTCTGATGACTTTAATTGGTTTTCTTTTCCCATAAAATCGCACCCAGGCAAAACAAAGACATTCAGTGTGTGTTCAAGTGCCTGTGGATCTCAGTGTGTGTTACACCTGGTTCCATGCAGCTGGAGGTTTATCGGCTCCCCGTTAAGAACAGTGCGTGTCGAGGTAGCCTTTTTCCTTGATAGCAAAGCGTGAGTCACTAACTCTGCTACTGTAGGTCTCTCTGTGCCGCGAGTGTAAAGCCTTGAATTGAGAGCTGATGAATAGGCAGGGAAAGCTCTTATCAGAGGCAGCTGCAAGAGTCATTTATCAGCGCAGAATAATGAAAGCAAAAGGAGACGAGTGGGCCAGTCGGCCTATTGCGCCACAATATAATAGGCCTACATATCCTCAGTGTCCTGGAATGACTGTATCTCCATCTTTGTCACAGCCGGCATTGTGCGCTTCCTCCGAGACAGGAATCAAGAGCAAAGAATCTGCCAGTGAAATAATAATGTTTCACAACAAAAGGCGAATGAAGAAATGGTGAACATTTTCAGAATTCTTTGCAAGTGTCTGCATCACTGTCAAGTCATTTTAATTATGACTGACAGTGCATGTGCTGGGATTTATCTTATGGACACGTTTCAAGGTTTATCTTCCTTTGTAGCACACTGGCAAATGGAGTGACTTCACTTCCAGTACAAAGAAACACGGGCCATGACATAAACACATGCAGTACGACTCTGAACTGCCTCATTCATGCAGCACTCGAAAACATTTACGTGCAACGATGTCTTTGGAACGCAATAAATGCATCCTGACATTTCTCTTGCTTGCGATGGGTCTCATCCATGATCCAAAGCCATTTGTAAATAGAGGAAATGCTCAGTCGAGGGGGAATTTACATGCTTTGGGGTGTTCGTTAAAGTTTGATGGCTTGGGTCTGCCATTACGTTCAAAAACAATTTGAGTGAGGGTTCCCCATCTGCTTCTGGAGCAGAGCCACTGGCACTCGCCAGGCTCGGTTTACACTCTCCTCCGGATGGTTGACTCTCTCGCATATCTTGTTGAGCTTTTTTTTTTTTTAAACTCATCTCCCACAAAACAGTTTTATCTTATTTTACACTTTATGCTTTTATGCTTGAGGTAATGGCGTTTCTGAGGTGGTTGCAGTGTGAGAATTGAACTCCCACCTCTGTGTTTGTGCTTCTCTCAGCACATGAAGCGCCTGGGCTCCACACCGTTCCTCTTATGAACATCGGTCTGCGAAAATCGCTCCCGTTCCCAAAGCTTCTTATCAGTGCACTCGCTGTCAGTCATACGTTATTGCCTGCATTGAGGAATGGCACATTGCTTCCAACAATAATGGATAGTCTGGTTCGTATGATGGGTTCAAGTTTAAAATGGCAATTATGAGTGTGAGAGTGGAAACACAAGCTTGTAATTTGACATGGAGAGTGGTCAGACATTTTAAATGGCTCAAGCACATTTCTGCAGAACATAATGCTTGCTTTATACCTAACACCCAATCATCACTTCCAAATACACTTTTTAGGTTGTTTTATTGGATCAACTTGAACAAAGTGGGACTATTAGACTTGTTTTTTTCCCTCTGGTTTGCCTAATAAACCCTCGTCTGTGGTATGATTTAGTGGAGCAAACCCACCAAGACTAAACACCATTAATCAAGTCCCTGTGCAGCAGCAAGGAGGCGCAGAGGACTGCTGGGAGCGGGTCTGTTGAAAGGACAACAGTCAGCTGCAGCCTGCACTTGCACACAAACATGAGTAAAACGCTTTGGACATGCCTAAGATAGTTTGTGCACATGTGCAAAACCATTTCTGGGAGGACCAACTCACCGTGAACACACACACACACACACACACACACACACACACACACACACACACACACACACACACACACACACACACACACACACACACACACACACACACACACACACAGAGAGAGAGACATGATCACAGTGTGGTGAGATAATAGCCGCCGGCTGCTGCTGTTGGGAGGGAGCCTGCTGCTCCATTGTTGCAGCCTCAGCAGCTTGTGCACCGGGCCCCTCACTCTGTCTGAAGGGGGGGGGGAGCTTTCAGAGAGGCAGCAGTGACAAGCAGAGTACCGGTTGTCCTCACAGCCAGAGCAGCCTTGTCCCCACTTTGTGCACATACAAGAGTCATCTGTAGTGAGCTGTTTGCATAGCGGGGAGACAAGGGAGGCCTCTGTCCTGAAACTGTCTTCTTGTGGATATGTTGTGTTCACTGCTTGTGATGCAGATGTATGTTTTGATGTGAAGTGACCACATTGAGCTTGTTAACACTAGAAAATTCACAGATGTTTCGAAGATTTGGGTCGACATGACTGTGCTGCACACCGCTTAAAGACTTGTGCAAGAGTAATGAAAGACCTACGACACTCAGAAGCCTGTCATCGTCATGCTTGTGAGCAACAATGCAGCTCCGTACTGGCAGACACCCTCTCTGATAATTAGTTTCAGCACAAATAGAGCAGAAAAAGTCTGCAAACTAATTCATCAGCTCCTGCTGTTTGTTTCTTCACATCAAGTGTTTGCTGACATCAGCTGACAGAGAGCGAGAGAGAGAGAGAGAGAGAGAGAGAGAGAGAGAGAGCTCCTATAATGTAAATGGGTGTAGTTATTAAATATAACCTTTCCTGCACACTGTAATAATTGTGCAAAAACATTGAACTTGATCTGAATTTTGTAATTAGACTATAAACGTGTGCGTTTTGGCAGAAGTGTGATATCATGTCTTCCTACCATACATACCTGCACATGACCAATCCCCGGGATTTTATAATATGAAGCAATCGGGTTTATTATGGCACTATTTTACTGGTTCGACTCACTCAAGATGAAATTGGGCTGAATGTGTTTGACACCACTGTCCGAGACAATTAAACTATTGTCTCTGCAGACATTTTAAAGCCCAATGCATAAAAGTTTTAGGGTCTACAGTATGTAGACCCTAAAACTTAAAAAGCTTAAAGTGGAGGAATTTTCCCATAAAGCAGTTCCAACCCTCCCACGCTCATATACTCCTTCCTCTATATAATTTTTTTTTTCACCAAGAAGCAAAATTTGCCATCAGAGAATGACAAGAAAAAGGGTCATTATCTTGAGATAACAAGATAATTAAGTTGTGATTGTGAGATAATGGCGTTGATAGAATCTTTGTATCGTTCAGCTTCGTTTTGAAACATTCTTTTAATTATGCTGTTCATGAAAGTGGAGAAAAACAATGGCTAAAAGCTGAAATAATCTACAGATATTATACAAATATAAAAGCCGGCATCAATATGATGTAATGTTTATATGACTTTCATGTTTTGTATGTTTATTCTCTGAGAGAGTTTGCAAATGTCTGTTTAAAAGCACAAAATCCCTCCTGCAGGATTGCCTGTGAAAAACGCCTGCGGCACTCAGGTTAAATATTCCTCTGCAGCTCGTTCTCTCTGAAGGTGCCGGGGCTGAATACTTAGCAATTTGTGCTTTCTCCTCTTTCGCTTTTCAGAGATGCAGGTCAACTATCCCATTTTATCTCTTTATTTGTCTGTGGGAAAAAAAATGCTCACACATTTCTTACAAGCCCCAGTGCAACCCATTACAATGGGTTTATTTTGTGAATGGAGTCCAGTTACAATTTCTTTTCTACAATAAAACTTAAAGCCAGACTGGATGATTCATGAATCTGGAATATACAATCAATTAAATACCATGAACACTGTTCAATTTGTTTTGTAGATGTTTTATAATAAAAAAATAAAAAAATCTATTATTTTGCTTTAAATGAAGGTTCAAACACAATTATAATACCCATGCTGAAGCTTCTGCTGATATATCAGTGAGTATCTGGTTGTTTTGCAGGCGTACGGTGGGGTAGTAGTTAGCTCTTTAGCCTCACAGTAAGAAGATCACTGGTTCAAGCATAGGCTCACGCTTTCTCTGTGTTCTTGCTGGGATTTCTTCATGAACTCCAGTTTCCTTGCACAGGCCAGAAAACGTGGTCTTGAGGTGTTGGATTAACGGATTGACTCTCACCATTGGTCCAGGATCTGTCCTGTCTTTGTCCAAAGTCAGATGGAACTGACTCCAGCGCCCTGCAGTCCTGGCTCAGCAACTTCATCCTGGCTGCAGCAAGTTTAGAGTAACTAATTCATCTGAAACTGTTCATTTTGGTCTGTAAGGAAAAAAGAAGACTATTCGACAGTCGGTTATCAAACCAGAGATTGTTATGCGCTGAGGGCACTGACATCAGTGTCTTTTCCCACTTCTCCTATTTGAGCAGCACACAGAGACGATGTGTTCGTGTCTGCTCTTCAGTATTTCATTCACAAACCAGATGCTATTGACCATAGTGGCTCCTCAACCTTGAATCAGTAAGATCTTCACATCATGAATAGAATATGAGAGCAACAAAAGTACAAAACACACAAACAAGCGTCTGCATCTATTTACAACGTGGTTCAATAAATCGTAACCTTTCTGGAGGCTGGATCTCTGGCCGCAGGGTTCAACCACAAGTTAGGTCCATAAAAATAAAAAGACCTCTCTGTCTCTATTTATTGTGAGAGAGACAGAATGCAGGAAATTTGCAATTTGTTTCTTTTCTTTCAGTCAGTGGTTTTTTGATGCTTTGGTAAATTTCATTTACAAAATGTGAGTTGTAAAGTCTGCTACATTAGCACATTAAAGAACTTGCATTGCAGTGTTCTGTAGGTTTCAAAGGTGAGTCTGTTAACCATGAGTAAATTACTATAATTACAGTACAAATATTGTGTTAATATAATGTATATTATTGCTTACAATAGCAGAAGTGTTTGACATTGACATTTAAAGCATCGATTACAGGTAGTTTGTCCACACATTTCTCTTTTTAATAGAAACCAAATGGCAGATTGGTTTCAGTAATGTGATCAGAGAAGCTACTAAGTAAAGGCATTTTTCCAAATGTGAATGTATTACGTAACTGTTTTTCCATTTATGAAGTTCACTTTTAAAGTTATTCATGTCATGTTGCCAAATAAAAATAAATAAAATGGATTTCTGCTGGTTTGATTTCATTTATTATGAATAACTGTAGGAGCAACATGTCTTGTGTTACTGTTAAGTTTGTTAAATTGTTAATTGTGTTGAATTTGTAACACACCATTTAGTTTGTGTTGTTTCAATTATCTCAAATCCTTTTAGTCTGAGTCTAGTTTTTGTCAAGTAAATGTCATATGAATTTCTCCAGAATATGAAGTCATTGGAAATATATAATAATCAGTCAGCTGTGGAATGATATTAAGGCTTCAATATGCAATGCAGACACAGATTTAACAGGTGTAATACAAAATATGTATTTTATATTATTGTCATTGTCAAAAACATGACCATGGCATCTTTTTTTTTTTTTTTTTTTACAAAAGTCACTCTCACATAAATTAATGTCCCCTTTATTTATATAGCACTTAAAAAGATGTGTGAATAAAGGAGGAATACAGTCCCCCCCCCCACACACACACACACACACACTTTGATCAGTCATAGACAACATCCACTATAATAAAACACATATGATTCAATTTGAGCACATTGAATATTTATACACATTTTAATTCAGTCAATCATCTAATCAATACAGTTCATTTTCCTTCAGCTTCTATTTTATTCAAAGTTTAGCAGAAACACAGTGTTTTATCTGATAATATAACCTCAGCGTGTTTGTTTACCTAGTCTGTCAGTGTCTATCTATCTATCTATCTATCTATCTATCTATCTATCTATAATGTGAACAACACAGTGGTGTGGAAACGTCCTGCAGACTATAAGGTTTAAAATGGCTGCTGCGTCTGCATAAATTAACCAACTGTCTCAGGCCACATCCATACAACGAGAAAAATGATATTTTTTCTCTCCAGCCTTCTCCAAAAAACCCTCTGTCCACACAACACCATGAACACGGCTCAACACGAGCCTTCAGAGCATGTAGTACACATGCCAGGCCTTTAGGGGCACTGTGACTTACTAAACACACCTTAAATGCAGAAGAAGACAAAGCACATAGAACTTTAGAAGTAGATTCCTGCTCATAGGTCTATGGCCACACTCTTCTTGCTGTTAGCATCATGTAGCTTTATGCAGCTCGACAGGAGCTTGTAGTCCCTGATTGTTGTGGTTATTTGATGACAACACGGATCACAGCGGGGGGAAGAGGGGGGGCAATTACCATATCTTTTTTCCACAGATGATCGTTTTTGACTTTGCCACAAGCCGATGTTTTAACATTTCCCCACTCCGGGACCCGTGTTCAGAAAAACCTCTTTTCACACTGCTAAAACACTGCCTCAAGTGGATGACAGGCCAGAAACAGCACGTTTAGGTTAATCGTTTTCATGGCGTGGACGGCCCCTAAGACTCACTCCGATTGGCCGCCTTCTCGACTTGTCCTGCAAATAGAGCAGCTCTGATTGGCTCTCTTGTCCATTCGTCCCACCCTAAAATGTTCGTCCCGTTTCGATTCGATGACTAAAGTGTCATTTTATAATTTTATTAGTCGGTCTTTGTCTTTATGTCTCATTTTTTTAATTTAGTTTTTATTAAGTTTTCATACGTGAAAAGGGTTCTTTGACTAATATTAGTCGCCACAGCTCTAATGAAATTAACACTGGTATCAGTCATCTGTGATTTTTGTCTGAGAAAATGTTTTGGTTCTATAAATAATCTGTTTTTATTGGTTCACTGTTCATTGTTTTTTCCATCTCAGATTGTGATTTTAATTAAAGTCTGTTGCTGCTCGGTATAGAAATGTTGTCTGCTTTTGTAAAGGTGCAGAATAATTAGATTATGTATCTAATAGAAGAGAAACACAGTGAGTGAGTCATACGTGTTTTTAGTGTTAGCAATCTTTGTGTAATCTCTTATCACAACACTACCCTGACAGATTGTGATGTTGTTTTAAAGCCCTATCACCATTCCAGGCCCCGTGGTCACATGACTGTGGCGAGAGTTCATGTAGGAGTCAGAACAAAAATATCAGGGTGGTATGAAACCGTTGAGAAGTGGAGATATGGGCTATAATTCACATCTGTGCTGAAAAGGTACAAGAATGTGATGATAAAGTGCAAGCTATTCAGTAAGCTGAGCTTTGATGTCCCTGCTATATTTTTCCTGTTTGGAGCTGTTTGAGCAGAGACCTTCTGTATGTCGGCACTGTTAGAGGAGCGGTTGGAGCTGGTATGTGGGCATGAATCACAGGAGAGGTCGTGGAGGATGGCAAATAATGTCACACATTGCACATTTAATACCAAACTTTATTTACTCTACAGGATTAACTTGGAAAAAGTGTGTGTGTGTGTGTGTGTGTGTGTGTGTGTGTGTGTGTGTGTGTGTGTGTGTGTGTGTGTGTGTGTGTGTGTGTGTGTGTGTGTGGTACAATTCCATAAAGCAGGAGATATCACCTCAGGTGTGATTAACATTTTACTTGAACAAAACCATTTTTTTCAGTTACATTTAAGTACTTAATTATACTATAAAATTAGTGACACAGTTAAAATGATTGAAAGTCTACTTGTTCAAGAGTAGCATTGTGCGGGAAGTTTAGGGATTAAGTGATTAATCATGGCTTTGATGACAGCTCACCTCGTGTATGTATGTGATACTATATCTTATATAATACACAATAAAAATGGCAGGTCTAGTCCTACAAAAGCACTTTTTGATTCTTGATAAAGCACCATTCAGTGCACGCTATCTCTGTGCTATGAGCTTGGATTAAAGAAGAATAGAAAGAAAAAGATAAAGAGATTATATGTGTTTTCATTTCATCAGGCTGTAGGTTACAGTATTGTGACTCTTGCTCTATTGTGGTTCATATGAATAAGCCGAGACTTTCATGACTTACGAGACTGAAAGCATCAGGTTCTGTAATTCTGACGGTCATTATGACTGACCGTATTGCACCGTATTGCTGTGTCTATTAAGTTGTTAAGAGCTTTAGCAGCCGACTCATTATGTTACATCAAGCTGAATAAGACAAAACTCCACATATAGCAAAGACTTTCATAGGTTCATTGAAAAACTCAACAGCAGCAGGAAGAGTTTTGTTTGTTCTGCAGTTTAGCTCACTGCAGAGTGGATGTCCAATCTCAGTTAATTGAAGTTACTGGCACTATTTCATTAGCCTCTTTATTGGAGAAAGAGCTCCATATGAAATGTGAGGGAACTCTGTGCTCCGAATAGTGATTTGAAAGATGTACAATTACAACTACAATTAACATTAGCTTGTTTCCACAGCACTGCTGATGCAGTACTGGTCTTTAATCAACTTCAACATATTTTCAGTTAGTTTGTTTCAGCTGTTTTGGTTATTTTTCTCATCATTAGTCAACTCTATTTCTCTAAATAATTGCTAACATCTTGGTCATAGAGCATGCGCTCTCACATATCTAAAGCAACGTCGAATGCGCAATATTGAGCATAAATTATTCCGATAATTATTCGCAATCCTTTCCCATAATTATTGTAGCAGCTAATGATTTTACATAGTATATATATATATTTATTTTTTTTTTTTCTAAACAAGTATCCTTTATTGTTGACTAATTTGTGTGACGAGGCTACAGGTGTAAGTACTAGAAGACACTGCTTCTCTGGTGGATGACAGTAAATCAGATGGTAGAGTAACTCGTTACACAATGTTGTGGTAAGATTGAACATCTCGTCTGTCCTCAGTCCAATAAAAAAATGTGGAAGAAGTAGGCGCCAACCAGTGTTGCCACAGTTACCTTAAAAACGTAATCCAATTACTGATTATGAGTTACGACTTTAAAAAGTAACTTCATTACTTTACTGATTACTTGTTTTTAAAAGTAGCTAAGTTAGCTTTTTAGTTACTCTCAGCACTTTCCGACAACACCCTCCGCCATCATCTCAACATGACAATGACAACTGGTTTTACCAAAACGTCTACTGATCACTGCCTGGCCTCCTGCTGAAACATATTTAACCCTTGACTTTCATTTTCTGTTGTATTTATATCTGACTCAAACTTTTATTATCAGATTGTTTTGGAGTTGTCGTGGTAGTCTGTTGTTGCCTTGTAGTCTTTCATTAATTGATTGATTGAAAAAAAGGGGCGGGGCTTCCTGCCAATATATCTTTTTACTCGGGAAAATTACAAAAATTGTGTAACATCTCTGCAGTGGTGTTCTTGTTGCAATGACATGGTTTATTCATTATGTTTGTTACTTACGATTCTTTTGTGTCAGCTGAAGGCACGGTTTGAGCGAGTTGGCCTGTGATTGGCCTCTGCGTGTGTGTTTGTCCATTTAGAGGAGAGCGGAAGGAGTATTGCAAGACTGGGCAGCTATGTTGACAAAAGTAGTAAAATGTAAAAAATGTTGCCACGTGTGCATTGATCTATAATTTACTGGCATGTCATGATAGAGACAACCACACTGCATTATTCTATCTTTTGAATAGTTAATAGCTACATGTATCGTTGTGATAGTTTTTTTTTTTTTTCCGTTTTAGTCCTCTCGTGTGGTGCACTAACACTATTTGCATTGTTGTTTCTGAATTTACGTTGCTGCAGGGTTTCTGTGGTTTTGTAACATCGCAATTTTCCCCACGAGTTGTTGAAATTGTGTTTTGGTCCTGTCAGCTCACTTCACAACTCCTCCACAGCTCAGTGTTTCGACAGAGAACAATTCAAAAGATGTAGTTATACGACAGCTTGCTGCACTATCATAAATTAGAGTGAAACGGCTCGCAACCCGTCATTCACAGCTGTGCTTTCAACTCAAACCGATGCTCCCCCGGTGCTTATCTTTACTACGTTTGATAGACAGCATTTTCTGTTCCACGCCACGGGTCTCGTGTTTCTAATTGTGACAATGTTATCAAGGTTACCCTCTAGCAGTCTGAGTTGTTAAAAAGTGCGCGGCGGAACTGGGTTCGATGGAGCGAGAGGAGGAGAAATTCTCCACAGTGTCAAAGCGAGGAGGAGGCTGAGCAAGTCGGGTCATCAAGGATAATTGATGTGCCAACCTGTACTGTCGCTTATGCTCTGGAAGGCTCTGATTCATCATCTCAATCATCATCATTATCGCTATCATCGCCACTCCGCTCCAACCGAGCTGAGGAAGATTCCTCATGGATTTCTCTTTCATCGGTGGTGTCGGGGTGTCAGGGCGCTGCAGCCTGCAGCTCTCCAGCTGATTACTGCTCAGAAGACTCCAACTGTCTGCAGCGGTTTGCTGAATTAGAGGCTTTCACTGTGCGCCACTGACAGATGCTCAATAGAAGACGCTGTGGATATTTTTGTGCTGTGCCCTCCCATTGAGACAGATGCAGGCTTTGATTGCAGGGTACATCATTTCACATGAATATCTCAGCTTTTCAACAAGCTTTGGCTGTCTTTAACTCCTGCTTTGAGCTCTGTATTTTACATACAGCAGGCCGTCATGGCAAGGACTTCATGGAAATGGGCAGATGAAAAGGAATGAAATGTCAGAGTCCAAGCAAGAGGTGACAGACAAAAGCACTCGTGACCTCCTCAGTTTCTCCTCTCCGTTTCACAAGCGGCGTCTCAAAGTGACCCACTTCTCTCTGCAGTCTGAGCTCGTCCCTGTGAAGAGCTGTGGATATACAGCAGTGTATGAATAAAGAAGTAGAAGATAAGGACGAGGACTTTCTCAGACACTCCGAGGGCTTATCGTGAAACTACAAAATGAGCAACTCTGGCCCTCGCTCACTCAATTTCTCTGGCTGCCATTAAAACGCTCCATTCGATTCAGAGCTAATATTCTTTGACAGTTCATAAATTTCCAGCTGGAATGATGGCTTTATTGTCCATAAAAGCCTAATCTAGAGTTTGAGAGGGATTTACATGTCACAGTTCGATGGGAAACTTTTGTAGAAGACTGTGTCGGGGGAAATGTTTTTGTTGCAATTCTAACAACAGGAAATCACAAAATGGAGCAAATGATTGTGCTCACCGGGGCCCAGTCATCTTTTTTTCCCATCTACATTGGGGTCACATTGGCAGTTTGGACAGTAAAGAAGCCAGCTCGATGAACTGGGAGATATAATCTCTCCAGCAGGTGCTGGATCCATGAAAAGAATCCATCTGAGTTGGTCTGGGAGCAACTCGAGGTCTCCCCAGAGTAAAAAGAAAATAATCCTTAAACCCAAGTAAAGCAGAGCTGCACAATATCGTAATATCATCATCGTAATATCAACATTGGCAAAATAAATAACTCAAAAGTTTGATTCAGCTGTCATCTGTAGATATCCATGGTTCATTTAATCTCTACATTTCAACAAAATGTGTCCATTTTGAATTTAATCTCACTTAAATGTTTTATCATTGCATTGTACCTGATGGCAAAAGAACAGAAGGCAAAGAAAAATAACAGGTGGGAATAATATAAATAATAAACAGTTGAATCTGGTTAAAATTGCGGCCAAGAAGAGAAAGAGCGCTATAATTTAGAAGTACAAATACTGTGCATCTGTATTGTCACAGAAAGAGTTCAAAGGGCGACGCAAACATGACGGCTCAAGATGTACAAAAATTTACAATTTCACAACACATATTAAAGATTAGAACAGGCACTCGGGAAGGTGGAGGCCTTCGCCACAATTATTTGTGGAACTGAGTTAGCATCACTGCCACGATAGCCATTAGCTCATATTGATGCTAACTGGAGCGTCAGGTAGCAACAGCACTGTGTGAAACACTGAGCAGGGAGTGTCTCCATGGCAACAGACGCTGATCTCCTCCATGAGGTGCTTCTCTCATCTGCTTTGTAAGGGACATTTTTTTCCACCGTTTTTGGGGGATTTATTTGGAAATAGTTTAGCCGTTAACTTCCCAAAAGTAATCGTTTCACCCTTGAATGATGACAAATCATACCTGACAATTCTGGTAATTCAGGGTCATAGTTTTTGCAACAATTTGGGAAAAGACATACATACATACATACATACATACATACATACATACATACATACAAACCAATAAATAGATACAAACAGACGAAAAAATAACCTTCTCGCCCAACTTTGGATGGCGAAGGTAAAAAAAACATACTCGAACCATCAAAATCCCTCTTCCATACAACGTCCTTCATGTGCAGCGCATACTCACTTTAATTCAATAAAGACTGAGGGAGAACCACTGGTCAATTAACACATGGTATGTTCCAGCTTCACACACCTGAGTTAAGTTCTCCTCTAACGAGCAGTACTCACATTCTGCTGTGCCACACTGCAGGAGCACAACAACAAAGGTCAGGAGCTTAAATCAATAAACTGATTAAACTTAAGGTGGACCCTGATTTTCACTGATACCTCGTATAAAGGAAGAACAAAGTGGTATGTGAGTGAGTGATTTTTAGTTCTTTGTATGTCTGACCTTTACTGCCTTAGTCCAGTGACCTCTTTGTCTCACACATCATAACTGTAAGAGCAGAATATACATTCATTTACCTATTATCCTCATGTAGTACCTCAATGGCTTTAAGTCATTGGCTTGGCCTCTACAATATACTGTATATGTGTTTCCACAACATATCACGTGCTTAATTGATGCCATGCAGCACTTCAGCCCACCGCCATGCATTGAGGGTGAAAGTGATGCTAACAACTCTCAGATCACATGTGGTAGCACTTATCTTGAAGCGAAGGAATAAACTTCCGTTCGACTACCTGAATATGTTCAGTAGAAGTCAGGAAGGTCAATCCTTTCATATAAGTTAGAAACAGTCACACCCGTTCCATATATTGATTTCTGTCTTCACTATTTATAGTACATTATCTTCTTGTCTCTTCAAAAAAAAAGGTCATGTTGACAAGGATAAACTCACAATATGCTCACAAACGAGGTATTCAAATCTTGATGAATACTCCTCTAAAAGATGTTGTGGCCTCAGGTATAACCCATCACCCATCACACGTGTTCAACCCTTTCAAGTAAAGCTATTCGATTGCTATTTCTTAGCATTAAATTTTCAAGCAGGCAACCAATAATTCATTGGCATATTAAATAGATATACAGCGCGTACTTAACCCCCACCCCGCAACTGCATGCCATTACCCAAGCACCAGCCCGCACACACACTCCCATCCCCAGTCGAATAGAGCCTGTGTGTTTTGCTAAAGTCATCATTTACTCTGATTAGCACAGCTCCCAGCAGGAGCACGGCACTGTGATTTGCACTTAATAATTCCTCTCTGTTCCCATTTCAGTGGTTACACGTTCAGAGAGCGAGGGTGGTGGGGGGGGGGGGGGGGAACAGGACCTGTGTCATTGTGGCTTTTAATGGAGATCACATGGCCATGAAAAACGGCGCACACTCCTCACCACACCAATTATACTATCCAAAGGGATGACCGATGAAGCACGTCGGGAGCCGTTTTTTTTCCCATATCGAGGGTAAGAAAGCATAAGAAAAGTGGTCAGAGCGGGAGAGTGGGAGAGATGCATGCCTTCGCGCTGCACTTTTAAGCACATGTTGGCGTTTCACAGTGAATTAAGAGCAGGTTGGTCGGCCGGCCGGCCGGGCAGCGTTTTAATGGATCCAGAGTTGACGTTTTCTACAGCTCATGCACAATAGGTCTAGTGTGGCTGGAATACGCCTACAGGGTGCTATTTTTCAACACCGTCGGTGGCTTGAACTGTGTACATTGGTTGACTGTGTATTACAAGATTAAAATAAGAGCATTTTGGTCTGCGGCCGTTCCTCCTGCGTTAGCCGGTGCTGTGCTACGCGCTCATTGCGGCATGAAAAACCCCACACTGAGTTGTTTCTTAACCACCGAAGCGAACTGCTGGATGCAAAGTAGCTGGACAAATGTTGCAGGATCGATTCCTCATCTCGATGTATCCACACGTCACTTTAGCATGACACAATACCACAAATTGCGGATGGATTGGTAGTCGTCTTCAATGGTGTGTGAATGTAGCGGGGCTGCTCAAGCAGTGGAAAAGTGCGACAAGTGGAATACATTCACTATTTAGTCTGCTGTCACTCATAGTCTATATTTGCCCGAAGTTGCTCGAACCATTATAGAACATGAATGTTGACAACTCGTTACACTGCCGCTGTGAAATAATGTAGTTCCGGTTTTAGGCGCCAAATCTGAGGAATTACTAGGCTTTATGAATTCATATAAACCCCAATTAAGTCAAAACAAAACAAAACGCTAGTTTACTGGGGGTAGTTTCAGAAGCTATGCCACTTCCATTCCTTCACCTCAGTCACCAAATCACTGTGAAGCACAGCCGAAACCGTTTCATGTATACCAATGATGGCTGATGAAGTTAAATGTTGTGATGTCACACAATGCTATTAGCTAGGAAGAATTGGTATAATTCAACCAGTTAGATAATGCTGTAGTTGAGTGAAACATTTTGTAATTACAAGTGGATTTTCATCAACTATGCCAGGGTCTGCAGGTCCTATTATAGCCCTCCTCCCCCGACCACCCCAGAGCTGCTCAGTGAACATCATCATTTCACTTCACACTTGTTTACTGGTGAAGCATCTCAGTGACCCTGAACAGATAGATCCTGCTCACAGCAACCTGAAAGACAGACTGATGTTATTGATAATGCCCAAAGCATGCTCCATGTCGGAGGAACCAATAAATCAGCATTAGCTTGAACAATATACACTTTTGTCTGCATGTTTATAGAATGCTTCAGTCTTTATTGCTAGTTCAACTTCATTAGTTCATAAATCTGTATGTCAATACCTGCTACCATCCACATTACAGAGCACCTTGCTTCAGATAACATTTTTAACTTCAGCAGAGTTTAATGAGTGAATCCAACAGTGCTGAGAGCTCAGGTAATGGGTCACGGAATCACTGAAAGTATACAAATTTCATCTCAATAGAATCGAATAGAATAACCTTAGTCGCATCATACATAGGGACATGAAAAATCAAAAATATAATTGCCACTGGACGGTGCATTGATAAGAGAGATTTGAAAACAATAAAGAATTTTTTTTTTAATGACATATAAAGCAAGACTATTTTAAAAACAACGTACAAACATATGCAGTAAGGGGCAAGATAAAGACAGTACAGTGTGAGAGATAAAAGAAAAAAAGAAAACACTAAAGTTGAAAAAATATGGACAGGAGATTGCAAGTAAGCAGTATTAAAATCATTAAAAGTGACACTGTGCTTGACTATTTTGAGTGATATTTTGTGTTTTTAACACGTCTGAAATCATGAATTCACAGTGCCCTGCACAGCACTCCTGTTTGGTGGGGCAAATGTGCGAAAATATAAAACAAAGGAAACTTGCTGATCATTGTCTTTCCTTCTGTGTTCCATCAATGTGGTGAAGCTCAGAGTTTCTCACCCGCCGTGTCTCGTTACATTCCTGATTGTGTTCTGCACCGGTGCAAAACTGCAGTAAAGAAGACTTTGTGTCAGACCTGATTGAATTTGTTCTGCCAGGAGAACAAAGCTGGGCATTAGGCAGCAATGAAAAAGCAGGTGCGATCAGGCTCGCCAGCTTGGAGTGTTGAACGCTTCATTTTAACTTCACAAGCTCTGGCAGATATCGTTACTTTTTATGAGAAGCAGCACATTATCAAAGTGTTGATTTAAAGGCATTACTGATAAATCTGTAGAAGTCGACTTCACATTCTGTGCACTGTAGAAATGGACAGATGTGTCTGCGGAGGCTGGATTTATTCAAGAGATCATTATTGTAGTGGGAGAAGGGATGGTGATGCAATATTTACTTTACTTGAACACAGTTTCTGCTATATTTCCTAATAATAATTAATGAGTCACAGACTAACACTTTTCATAAAATCTACTTAACGGGTCAGTTTAAGTGTAACACTGGCATTTTTCATTTTAAGACATTTCACAATGTGTGTCAATTGAAATTTAAATATCACCTACATAACCAGAGTTTGAATTAACAATTAAAAGCAAAGCTTTAGCCATCAGCTAATGGCAGGCTGCTACTTGTTTGGACTTCAACACATTTCCCATTTAATGTTGGAAAGTTGGAAAACAAATAATGACTTCTGGCCTACAGCACATGTTGTTGTACTTCTTGTTTTCTGTGAAGATCCAAGTTCAGGAGGTATCCAAATTTGGATTGCTTGGATTCTCCTAAAATATACACTTTTTAAAATCTGAAAAGGAAAAAAAAAGATATTTCAACATAAAGAAATTGGTACATATTGCAATTATTTTCCAAAAATTGTGCCATTCCCCTTATCTAAATGCAAAAACAAAAAATTATCATTCTCATGTTGATCTGTATTTAAATTGTCTGTAAAGCACCTACTCATGTCTGAACATCCAACACACTATCCTCTCCTTTAGCTCTAAATATGTTACACACAAACATCTGCAATCTGCTCACCTCCATCGTTGCTGCTGTGGCTCACAGATACACTTAATAAGGAGCTAAAAATAAAGCCCGAGTCCAGCACAAAGCAGGATTTGTGTAAAAATCTGAACAGAAGGCAGAGGTGTGATCCTGTGCCCTGAGAACGGTTCAGGGTTTTCATGCTCGTTTCTGGCATCGTGGATCGCAAAGCAGCTGCCAAGTGCTCCACGTTGGCCTCATTGTAAATATTAAGAGTTAATTCCCTCAGTAAAAGGCAGCTGTAAACCATCTGCACTGCTGTTAATCACGGAGAAATCGCCCCGCCAAGAATCTCGACTTGCCTTATTCAAATTGCCGCACACAAGCCGCAAATATTCACGGGTTGGGAGTGCATATGGACACGTACTCAAGGTTTCGATTCACTGCTTAATATCTCTGGCAGGGAACAGTAGGAATTTCTGCAGCTCAGCGGGGTGTATTTCAAGAACACGCACACACACACACACACACACACACACACACACACACACACACACACACACACACACACACACACACACACACACGTGCGAGTCAGGAGTCGTGTGTATGATATGTGATTTAATTAGATGACTCCTAAAGCAAGCAGATCATGTGAGGGGTTGGATGTTCAAGGGAGAGAGAGCAGCACAGGGAGGCAAGACTGACAGGAAGGCAGAGAGAAAGAGATACTCGAGGGGTGTGGAAGTCCATTGTGTCAGCATTTTATCACAGCTGAGTAGCTGGAGGTTCAAGGGTCAATCCCATTCTGCTCTCGGCCACAGTCACCTTGCCATTCTGACAGAGCTATCTAAAGCAACATTGACTAAATCAGCCATCAGCCAACACTGCAGAAGCTCTTAAATGGCTAATGGAGCCGCCAGACCAGCTGGGAATACAAACCGATGGATTTATTGAACACTCAGCGTACAGCACTGCCAGCAATACAAAGTTTACACACACACTGGGGCTTTCTCTTAACTTATTTGCTACGTGAGCTCGGAGGTGTTGAATTTACTGTAAAAATATAGATGTGGCATGTAAACTTGGTAAGGATTCCTTATTTCTTTTATATTCTTCATTAACTGTTCCATACTTTACATATTGTATTGAGGTTTGGGGAAACGCATGCAATAGTGTAATAGAACGAATGTTCCTGCTTCAAAAAAAGGCGGTAAAAATTACAAGTCACAAAGGCTCCAGAGAACATACAAACCACCTTTTTGTGAAGCTGAAACTGTTAAAATTTAAAGACCTTGTTAATTTAAACATTTTACTGACCATGTGGAAAATTAAGGACAAGTTGGTACCGGAACATATTTACATGAAATTGACCTTGATCACAGATTACACAAGACAAAAAGGACATTTTTGTGTACCTTTCTCCCGAACCTCCATAAGACAGAGGGTTTCTTAGTTGCTGGGGTGAGATTATGGAATTCATTAAAGAACACCTTAAAATGTTCTCAAACAATAAATACATTTAAAAATATATTTAAGGAGATGCAAATGGAGGAATATAAAAAAATGTAACTTGCATGTTGCAATGGGGAAATTTGTTTTGTTTTCTAAATTGTTCAAATGATTGATTTTTAAACACAGTAAAGTGTGTTATAATTTTGTTGAATGGATCACCGCCGTTTATGGTCATCGATTTTTCTGTATATATTCAAAGGGGCATGAACAATAAGACGATGTCTTCATCGTGCTCCTCGTCACCATGACACTGTTCACATTAATGTATGACCCTGTTAAGTGAACATGGTTGAATAAATAAATAAATTAAATGAATAAATGAATGAACTAACAGAGTAACGCTCATACCTGCTTAAAGTAAAGCGTGAAAATGTGAGATTGTATGGGGGATCATTACATTTTTTTTGTTTGTTTGGCTTTTTCAGCTCTTTCAGTGTTGAATCACCCTTTTCCCAGCATATGACCACATAACATCAATTCATCCATCTGTCATAAATATCTTTAGGCCTGCAGGACATGCAAGACGGCACATAATTACATTTCATAATACACTTACAGTAATCGCTCATCACCAGCCATGGTTATTGGTTCAAATTGTTGACCAATATATGAGTTCACAAATAAGTGAAGAAAATCAATTTCACCATTTTTACGAACATCCAATGACATCAGCAATGAATCTTGCAAAAGAAGCATCAATTGGTGTTAATATCAAGAGTATCATTAATGCAACAGAGTCAATAGACTATTTGTGTCATATATTCTGATTACAGGCCTTTAATATGAATAACCAACCTGACATTAATTCATCCAATCAGAATGCTGTAATCATTCATGCTCCAGTCATTCCCTTTCACCATGTTTAGTAGGTCCCACCCTGCCTTTAAATGGATTTTGTCACCCTTATCTCTCCTCTTTTTGTTAAACATTGTTCACAGAGGTTCGCTGTCAATCTACGCCGTTCACTCACATTTTATCTGTATTTGACTGAATGGATCCATTGTGTGTGTGTGTGTGTGTGTGTGTGTGTGTGTGTGTGTGTGTGTGTGTGTGCGTGCGTGTGCGTGTTAGGGTTAGGGTTATATATATATATATATATATATATATATATATATATTGTTTGTGTGCTGTTAGGCAGGAGGTACCCTCACATAGTCTTCCTCCTGCTGTTCTGATGTGTAGCACTCTGATTGGAGGATGACTGCTGATTGGCTCAACTCCGCCCACCAGCTGATTCTATTTAACAGCTCCAGCAGACTTGTGTTGCAGGGGGTGACTGTTCAGTCTGCCCAGAAACCCTTGGTGTGTGTTTGGAGTGCTGTGTGATTGTTTGAACTTGGCTCCACTCGAGCCTTTCGATATCTGTGCCTTAGTTTAGCTTTAGTCAACAGGACTCCTTGTCCAGCAGCTTGGTGTCGGTACCAGCTGTTTTGTTGTATGTTAAGTAGGTGTTTTGTTTTTTTCCATTTTGCCACTCTCTTGTTTAGGGAATTAGCATTAGTTTAAACTTTCATTCATGACCTTCTAGTGAAGAAACTCCCTTTTTTTTATACTAAGTCAAACATTGTGTAGTTAGTGGACATTACTTGTTTGGCCCTCCTTTGTTGTATTATTGTGACTTTGGGGCTTTGTTTCATTATTGTAAACTACCAATAAAACCCTAATTTCACCCGGACTATACGTCTGCAAAGTTCAGTGTAACAGACTTTTAAATA
Organism: Blennius ocellaris; assembly: GCF_963422515.1. Taxonomy (NCBI): domain Eukaryota; kingdom Metazoa; phylum Chordata; class Actinopteri; order Blenniiformes; family Blenniidae; genus Blennius; species Blennius ocellaris. Next base: position 24,314,309 of record NC_137656.1, read on the forward strand.
ACATGATCAAGTTCATGCCACAATGTTTCAACTAAAAACACATGGCTTTTGTGTCTTCATGTCTTGCATGTCTTTTCAAGTTTTGCACTGAGATGGCAATGCTTTAAAAATTCTCTGTTTACAAGGAAATGGCAGGACTGCTATTACCATGGTTTTCAACTATAAAGAATCTAAGACGCAGGATAATATGAACTTGGAGTGGTGACACTCTGGAAGCAAATGTTGTTTGTCCATCTATTCGCTCATGTGCAGAGGAGTTATTCACTGCAGCCGGGGTGGGCATGTGCGGTTGCAGCATTTTAGAAAAGTTGCATGTTCCCCGTTGCCACTGAGGTGGCTGAGTCGGAGCAGTTTTCAAAAGTTCCACTTTGGGAGGTGTTTTCAGTGTCTCCGAGCACCATTGTCATGTAAACGCACTCTCAAAAGGCAATGAAATATTTGTGTTTTTACTTAAACATTGTGTAAATGGGGCCTCAATGTTTCATACCGGGATACAAGGCCATAGAGCAGAAGTTATAAGCAGCAAGAAGTCAAGGGAAATTGAAGGAGCTGTTGGTGGTCAGGAGGCAGATGGATATGTTTTAGAAAAAAGTTAATAAGAGAAACAACCCAGTCATAATTGGTGCAGTGTTGTTGGAGGCAAGAGAAATTTGTGCAGCCTTAACATACATTATTAGTACTAATCTGGGCTGTGACTGACTGCTGCTGTGGATTGACAGAAAACTGCCACATCCAGTCCAACAGGTCACATCCATCCATGTGAAATATCTGCCTGGGGTGTCACGGCAACACTTCCACTCTGTGAGCGCGGCATTAAAAGAAAATCAGCGTGCAACAGACAGCCTGCACATTTCATCCTGTGCCGCACAGAAAAATATCACTGCACCTATTCCATAATGGCCCCCATGCTCTGGATGCGGGAATAACCTTTCTCACCAGGCCGCTGTCTCGTACAGTACAGGGCGTACTCTGTAAAGTCCCTCCAGTCCCACAGTCCTGCGTGAGAGGGAAAACCCATGGAGTTGTCATGGCAGCTGAACTGAGGCAGGAATGTACATTTCCATAGGGGAGGGAGAGAGACAGAGAGAGACGTAGGGCGAGATGTTGGTAAATTATATCACGTCAGTGCAACTGGAGCTGCTGCGAGTTGTTATTGGCATGACATCCCATCACATTACAGAGCAAATCGAGACTTCTGAGAAAGATGAGAAGAGTGAAGATAGATGATAAAGCAGAAACAAGCTGAGTCTTGTTTATAATACTGTTGCTTTTTATTAAAAAAATGCAGCAGTTTTGAGACTGTAATGACCTGCATGGAGTTAAAAAAAAAAATGGAGAGAGCAGAAAGTGAGAGTGAGAGATGTGTGAGTACACTGAGGAGTCTGTAATGCTGAAGTCTTGTGCAGGGGAGGCACCGGGGCTGTGAATGCCGAGGAATGACAGGCAGGGATTAGAGGGGAGGTGGTGCCATTGAAAAGCGAGCTGATCCAGGGAGCCGAGCTGACACACGAACACAGCCAGCTGACACAACCAGCCAGCCCCGCTGCTGCAGTCCTGCAGAGGCATCCCCCCCCCCCCCCCAACTGCCACAGCCCCCCACCCCAGCCCTCACTCCCTGGAGGAGCAGGGAAGAGGCGTCTACATTGGTTCATTAGCTGGAACTGTAGAGACACATGACGCAATGAAGCAGGATTAATGGGCCGTGTACGATTTATCAGTAAAAGGTTATGATTCGGATTGGAAATCTAGAAAAATGTAAATTGTAGTACATTACCCCAAGATCTCAGAGGGGACGTTTTTCATTTTTAACACCATGGAACAATGACCTAAGAGGGATTAAACGACGACCTGGAAGCATATCGAAACAGTTGCACTGTTTCCCAAAAGAACAGCTGACAAAATCTAACCCATGCTGTCGCCTCCTCCCTGAGTTTTACATTTTATTTGATTGATGCCTCTTCTTTTTTGACTTGCTTTTTTCCTCCTCTTTGTAGGTGTTATAATGCAATTAGGGTGAGGGAGCTTTAATTGTGTTGCACATTTAACCGACAAGGCGGGGACAGTGCTTTACATCAACGTACGTCAACTTCTACACGTGGCATAACAAAAAATGGTGATTGAAAGTGACGAAATAAAAACAAAAACTATGAGAGACATCAGTTTATCCATCCTCCTTGATGCCCCTTTATCATGTGCAGGGTCACAGGGCACTGGAGCCAGGGTCATTGGACACTGTCCTGGTGGGCTGGCGTCTACAGGGGCTGGTCAACGGGTCTTCACCCGCAGGTGCGAATTAACGCATAGGTCGGGGGAATCTTAACGCACTCCATTATGGAACGCACACAGACATGAACCCGTTTTCAAAGAAAACGCATACAATTTTCTTCTTTTTCTTTTTTCAAATAGAATATGGCGTCATAGACACAACAGAATTAGAGCTGAATTCACCTTCTGGAGTGAAAAAACAGTCAAATCAAAGTTTGGAACTTGAAAGTGAAGCAGGAGCTGACAAACACCCAGTAAATAGTGTAAAAAAACAAGTTTATCATATATATATATTAGATATTATATTTCTATGTGTAATAAACCCTTTGGCTTAGCTTCTGGCATGTGTCTGATCTTTATTTCTAGCAAAGCAACTTCTGTATGAATAAGACATTTCTATCCAGAATTTCTGTCCATTTTTTTTTAATGTGCTAAATTGAAGTATGAATCAAAGTCGTCATTCCGGGAGTGTGAATGAATTTGAGGGTTGAAGATAGAGGTCCAGTTTTACATTATATTACATTCATTCTTTATTATGAACTTATCTTTTAAATGTAACATTTAACAAAATTCTAAATCACAAAATTAAATTACAATGTTAACAAAATTTAAACACTGCTGATATTTCACACAAACAAAAGGATGAACTTCTCAACCAGGAGACTTGAAATGCGGGGAATCCTCTGTTGTGGGAAAAGGAGGTATTGGAGACTTATTTCATCCACGGGTGTTGGAGAAGCTGCTCCAGCGTGGACCTCTCCATCACGTTTATGGCTAAACACGCTTCCAAGAACGATCGACAGTCTGGAGGAAAAAAGACCAAAATGAATACAGGACATTATGTTAAGATGATAAGAATAACGATTTTGGGAGAATAAAAACTAAAGTTACCATTTGGGTATCTACATTAAACATATTCAATTGTTTTTAAATTTGAGACTCACGAGAGGGAAAGATGGAGGGAGAGAAAAGAGTGGAGCATCATGAAACTAAATGAAAGATTTTGGATAAATGTATGAATGTATCCTCATGAACTTAAGTGTTGAGGCTTTTTAAAGCTAAACTAAAGCTAAATGAAGCGTCCTCGCTGACCGGTGCCGGCTCCCCTACCTTGAGACAGACCCGTCCGGATTCTCTGTTCCTTGGTGGTGAACAGCTGGGTCTGAAACCGCGTGTTTTCGTGGAGGCTGTCGTAAAGCACCACCCCCAGCTGCCACGCCATGGTGTATGCTGATGCAGACATGCCGCAAGCTAGAAACTCTGGGGGGAAGTGACACCTCGTACCTGAAGAGAACACAAGAAGGAGATAAAGAAATGCTTGATGCACCTTCATACTGAGTGACTTCTGCTCTGGCGACGGGCTTCGTGTCACACTCGCCACCTGTTGAGAATGAAAAAGAGGAAAATCAACTCACCAGCAAGTTTGCGGAACATCGTCCATCTCTCAATGAGGATGCTCAGCCCGAAGTCTATAATTCGTACTCGGGGGACGTCTCGTCCGGTCTCAATGAGGATATTTTCTAATTTTATATCTCGATGGAAGACATTCTGACGCTCCAGTTCGAGGAGAGCAGCCAGCAGCTGTTTGATGATGACCTGGGAGAAGAGACCATTTTTTATTAGGAGAATGTTCTGGACCTGGACTCAGAAGACCATGTGAGGTAAATAGTCTTGACTTAAATATTGTATTTCACCATTTGAGCTGGTATGTAATGACTCTTTGTTATGCTGACGACATTCAGATTTAACGTGTGTTTCTTTATGTAACCCACACAAATATTATTGGTTTTTTTTTACTTTTGATAACATGTTAGTGCTTCTTATTCTTCTTCTTTTTTTTCTTTTGGATGCATGTAACATTTAATTGTATTTTAGCTGTAAAACACTTTAGGTAACTAGATCTGGCACTCGTGGAGCGCAGACCCTTGTCAATGCCACATTTGTTTGCGGAACCAAGTAAGCATTGCGAGCGTGATAGCCTTTAGCTCATATGGATGGTAACTAGGGAGGACAAGTAGCTACGCCACTGTGTCAAACAGTGAGCGGGGAGCATCTCCATGGCAACAGATGCTGATCTCCTCTTTAAGGTGCCTCTCCCACCCGCTTTGTATGGAACATATTTTCACAGTTTTTCGGGATATACAGGTATTTGAAAAAGGTTGGCTATTAATGTCCCGAAATCTAATCAATTGGTCCTGAGATGATGACGACTCACCCCTGAAAATGTCATGTAATTTGAGTGAGTAGCTATTTGTGAAAAGTTGATTACATACATACATATGAAAACACAACCTACTCAGAAGGTCCGAATTTCTTTGGCAACGCTAACTCAGAGTTATTGTGAAGTGCTTTAAAAGTAGAATTTGATTGACTTTGATTTACACAAGCAAATTCCTCAAGTTGTAACTGTAATTGGTGTTCCTAATGGTTCAACAGAATGTTGAAGAGCTTGAAGAAGCTCTTCTCTGGACATCTACCTGAGCCTGCTCCTCTGTCAGTAAGCCGTCATATACATCATAAATGTAGTCTAACATGTCCATGCAGGGGACGGGTCGCTCCAGGACTAGGATGAGCTCATCATCCAGGTCGTACCAGTCAAGCAAGGCCACAGGTGCCGACGCGGCCTGTGACCCAGCTTGTCCAGCCATGAGCCTCTGCATGATGGCCACTTCTGTAGGGATCTGGGGCCCGTTCTTGTCCTGAGAGCACCAAGAGAGAGATGAAAAGCTTGTAGTGAGGAGTGATACACACAGAGTCTGTGCAGCTTTATGGATAATGTACACTTACAATCTTTGTATAATAGACGTCTTCTTTTGGAATGTGCTTGATGGCGACCTGCAACACGCAAATGAAACTTCAGTTTTTGGGGATTTTTTTCAGACTTTTCCTGACTGAAAATCAAAAATTACACTTTGGTGTTTCAGACAGCAGCTATTTGTTTTCCTCAAAGGACTTCAAGACATCTCAGATTAGGTGACAGACATTACTGAAAACTAATACATGAATGTGTGTGCACATTTTCAAATGACCACAAGTAAAACTGGATGGAAAATGAACTTTGTTACTTACAGGAAGCTCATCGACCCGGCGTGATCCAGCAACCACCTGCCCAAAGCCTCCCCTTTTAATTGCCTTTTCCTCCTTGTATTTGGCCTTAAAAGTTTCCCTTCTGTTGTGTTTGCTGATCTCCAGGTGGCCTTCTTCCCTCTGAGCAGCTGCCTCCTTCACAGGGTGTATGTCTGTACTGCTCCTGCAGCTGATGGTGATGAAACTGTCGCTGCTGCTGCTACTGTCGCTGCTGCTGCTGATGGTGATAATACCGTCACTGTCGCTGCTGCTGCTGATGGTGATGACACCGTTGCTGCTGCTTCCTGCAGGTGATTAAAAACTGTTATGAGCATCATCAAGGAGAAGCTGAGATGTTCCAACATGACCAGACAAACCAGAACACCAGGTCAGGAAATACATGCTGGTGTTTATGTTCGAAGTCATTGAAAATACAAGATTATACTTATTCCAACTTGTATACACTCAAACCATTTTCCATACCTGTGGGTGTAGCAGGTTTGTCTGACTCCTCAACTCGGCTCCTTTTACTTTGAGGCGTCTCCTCATGAGAGATTTTTCTTTTCATGGCCCGAGTCCGAGGACGTGTCACAGCGGAAGTGTGATCTGTGAATGAGCGCAACATGATTAAAGACATGTAACAGACAAACAACTGCAAAAGAAAACAGACAATGACCACAGAGGCACATAAAATGGCCTTTCTTTCGTAGTGTTAAGTTGAGTATGTATTGTACCAGACAATAATTCAAGTGTACAGAGATCAGTACAACAACCTTTCATCTCCTCAATGAGGTACCTCTCCCATCTACTTTGTATGAGAAATGTTTCCAGTTTTTGTGGATTTTTATCTCTGAAAGTTATCCGGATCATTAAAAAAAAATGTATCAACCTATTTCCAAACGTTCCACACATTTTGATATGCTTTTGGTGTCCTTGGATGATAATCTTTGTGCCTCACATCTTCACAAGGCAGGCACAAGAATAAATGACTAACAACTGACCAAAACACTTTTAAAGGACAATTAATTTAAAAAATTGACAAAAAACATACAATTTTAATTGTGCAGTTAAAGAAACCGCACATTACAACCAAATCAAGACCACAAAAGCATAAACATGAGATTACAGAGAAATACATTTGTTTCTGAAAATTAAGAGATTAATTACCCTCCATGTTTCTGAATCTCTGACTGCTTCTCTGAAAAGCCAAATAACTGGAACTGCAAAGTTTGCGTTTCTCGAGAGACATTCCAAGTGAGAACACTGAAGCTGTCCTAGCTGGAGAAATAAACTCTGTGGACTGAAGCTGTCCTAGCTGGAAAAGTGAACTCTGTGAAGTGAAACTGTCCTCGCTGGAAAAGTGAACTCTGAAGTGAAGCTGTCCTTGCTGGAAAAGTGAACTCTGTGAAGTGAAGCTGTCCTTGCTGGAAAAGTGAACTCTGAAGTGAAGCTGCTGTCCTCGCTGGAGAAGTGAACTCTGTCGACTGGAAGCTCTGATATTAACATCAGCACTAACTAATAGTGCTTTGATCCTTTGATCCTTTGTTACATTATTTGTCACAGCCTATGATGTTTCTCTGGCCATAGCAACCGTTGTTAGGCAGCAGTGGGTTAAGGGCGGGGCCTAAAGAAACCGAAAAAAGAGAAGTGCAAAATAAAGTTTTTTTTTTTTTTTTTAAAGGTTTTTGATTTTCACTCTAATAAATATGAGTATGTCTAAACATTTATATACATTAACAAACCTGGACACATTTGCAAAATTCTGAACACATTTCTGTTTGTGTGCATTTAAAAATAACTATGATGGAGGAAGTTGAACCCGCTCTTTAGCTTGTCAACCAAATTCCTCCTATTAATCCAGTAAATTAGAAGAGATATGACAGAGTTAATGATCAGAGACTCAACGCTTGTTGTCTTCATCTCAACATCTCAAAATCCAACACACAGAGAGAGAACATGCAAACCTCTCACAGAAACTGTTTTGTTCCTGAAACAGATTTCAAACTTGTATGGCCAGTCAGGAGAACACAAACCTTCGCCAACGCCACATTTCTTTGCAGAACCAAGTTAGCATTGCTGGTCAGATAATACTATCACAGTGAAACACTGGAGCGGGGGTAGACAGATAAACCACGACCCAAGTCGGTGTGCTCGCACCGGTGTTTCTGGATACTTGCTAAACTGAGATGTTAGCTGCGAGTTCCGGAGCTGAGTTAGCAGTGTGCTAGCAGGCAGCTAATGGCAGCTTCCTTGCTACAGCCCTGACTGTAGTGTGTCCACAACGGAGGAAATATTTTGCCTCTCCAGGAGCTGCTATGTCTGATAATGTACCAATTCCAATTAATTCCTATTGAAGTGTTTGCTGCAGTTGATGGGAGGGTCAGAGTTTGTGACCCTTTGAACTTTAACCTGATCGATCCCATGATCTAATCCATGGGTGCCCAAACTCGGTCCTGGAGGGCCGCAGTCCTGCAGGGTTTAGCTCTCTCCCAGCTGCAGCACAGCTGATTGCAATGAAAGGCTCGTTATTGGGCATTTTCACAACCTTGGTGATGACATCATCATTAGATTCAGGTCTGCTAAACCAGGGAGAGAACTAAAACATCCAGGACACCGGCCCTCAAGGACCAAGTTTGGGCACCCCTGATTTAATCGATTGGCCCTTGGATGATGACAAATCATCCTTGATAAGTTCATGCAATTCAGGTCAATAGTTGGTAAAATACATACAAACCCAACTGTTGTTGGCGAAGACATTGAATGTCAACCAGGCCATTTTTCTTTTAGTTCTCTTGATCTATCTTTATCCATATCCATATGAAACTTGTCACGTGGATGAATTGACTCAACGTTCATGCGACATAAAAGAAAAATCTATGAAAGCAAGAGGCATGATGACTCACAGCGTCATTGCAAAAGTGATTCAGTGATTCAGAGTGTGATCTGCACATAATGTGAGCAGTAGAGGTATCATCAATACAAGAACTGAAATAGTATGGTTAAAAAGGATGGTTAAAAATGTGTCTGAGTAAAACACTTTTCCATTCATCCCTTCTCAGTGACCTTTGGCAGTGAATGAAGGTAAATCCCTGAATAATTCAATATAGAAATACTTTTGTGAAAAACCATTCCGTGTAATGTAAAGAGTACAATCTGTCCCATCGGGTGTGTCAAACACGTGGCTCACGGGCCAAACTCTGTCCCTGAGAGGGTGAAGCCTGAAACTTGGGAAAACAACTTAACCTCTTAATAGAAGAAAGTACCGATTCTGGTCTAGTTTTCAATTATATTATATTTATATAGAGCCAAAAACAACAGTCATTTGAAGACATTTTTTTTACAGAGAAAAGCCAACAATTCCATTTGAACAAGCATCAGTGATAGTGAAACAGAAAAAAAAACGGAGTCCCTTTAAACAGGCAGAAACCTGCAGAACCAGACTTTCTGCTGTTCCAGTCAGGGTTAGTGGATAGAAGGCAAAAAATGACAGACAGATTGTGGTGAGGGATTCATATTCCTCACCTCATAGTCATATTTCCCTGGGTTTGCACTGATTGATAGAGGTAATGGAATTTTTTATTTATTTTTTTGCTGTTGAAGTAATATGAATGTACTGTGAGATTGAATTGATTAAAAAAATGTATGCTCCTGAAATCTTGTCTTGAGAAGCGTTGGACTTTGAAATCCTCTGCAACAGAGACTCCAGTAATGCCAATCAGCGCACAAAGAAAGGGGAGACTTGAGTTTCAACAAAACTCAAAGAGCAAATAATATCACTGATAAATTGTTGATATTTGGCTGCATGTATGTATGTAGCCAGGAAAAATGTGCTTGTTTTTCTTTGGAACTTTCATGTACTATGGCTCTTGTTTGCCCTAAACCTGTTATTTTAATGACATCCTCCAGGCTAACAATCATGGCGATCATATGGTTCTGGTTCTGCTGGAACAGACTGCTGCATTCGACACCGTGGACCATGATATCTTGTTTTCCCTGTTGCAGCACCTGATGGGTATCCATGGTACTGCTCTAGCCTGGTTTAAGTCCTATCTGGCAGACAGAACCATGTATGTTAGCCTCGCTGGCTCTGAACCCTACTCTGCTCCTCTCACATATGGGGTTCCACAGGGTTCAATTTTAGGGCCCCTGCTTTTTTCTCTGTACCTTCTGCCACTGGGTTCTGGTCTCAGGAGGCACGGCATCTCTTTCCATTGCTATGTGGATGACAGCCAGATTTATGTGCCACTTAAAAAAACAATACCTCCTCACTGTCACCTCTCCTGTCAGAACTCGATGACATTAAAGCCTGGATGACTTTAAACTTTTTTCGTTTTAACGAAAAAAAAAGACTCCTGTGAACCCCCTCTGTCCGACCTGGGTCCCCTTGCCCCACATGCGAAGCCGGTGGTTTTAAACCTCGGTCTTGGAATGAACAGTGATTTTTAAATTGGACTCATAGATTAGGGCAGTGGTCAAGTCCAGCTTCTTCCAGCTCAGAAGGTATAGGTGAAGACCATTCTGGCACCGCAGCACTTTGAAACGGTAATCCATACTTTTATTATATTCTGGCTGGATTACTGTAACGTACTTTGTGTTGGAGTCGGCCAGCCCTCCCTCGCTCATCTCAGTTAATCCTGAACGCTGCAGTTCACCTTCTAACTGGGCTAGGTGGGCAGAGGGAGCACATTACTCCATTCTAGCTTCTCTCTGGCTGCCTGTGCATTTCAGAATTCATTTTAAGATTCCTTTATTTGTGTTTAAATCTCTGAATGGTCTGGCCCCACCTTACCTGTCTGAGCTGCTCCACCCCTCTGGTCAGCTGCTTCTGGACGTACCACGGTCCAAAACAAAACTCAGAGGGGATATGGCCTTTTCTGTTGCAGCCTTCTGTTGTGGAATGAGCTCCACTGCCCGTCAGACAATCCCCCTCACTGCCCACTTTTAAAACTAATCTTGACACCCATTTTATTCCTTGGCTTTTAACCAAGTTTGTGACTCTGTGCCTGCTTTTATTGTTGTCAATCTCATTGTTTGTTTTAATGTATTTTGCTGATTTTACCCTTCTATTGTAATTTTAATTTAGTCTATTATGTGAAGCACTTTGGCTTCAGCCACAGCAGTTTTAAAGTGTTCTATAACTAAAGGTGACCTTTTATGGGAAGTATATTTTGGGTACAATAACTTTAAGTCACAGTTGACACATGTGTTGTGCAGTCAAGCTTACTGTCAAATCCACCTTTATCATGTAGTGTAGCAGGTAATACTCTGTATCTGTTGTATACAGTCTGCAGGGGTCTTGGACCAGTTCCTCTCCTCCTGCAGTAGGTTGCATGATTTGTGTGCGAATGGGTGGTAAGCAAGCTTTTATAGATCTGTGAGGTCAATGACTGGCTGTGAGGACTCCGAGACTGAACAGCTGGAGAAATCTGGCCTTTGCTTCACCACTGAGCACTCACACAGACATAATTGCTTAACTAAACTGAACTCTGGGTCATCTGCTTGTCATGCAGGCAATACTTTAATCAGATATCTGACTCCTGAGTGTGTGACTCCCCACAAGGCATACAGAAGGCTCTGCTTTCCGGGAGTCCCTTTGACTAATAATCCTGACAAGTCGGCCATTATTCTGAATTAAAATGGCACAACTGCATGTGTCGTATTATCTCCGGAGGCACCAGGGACAAAGCCGGCGGCTTCTTGCATGAGAGGCTGATTAAGAAGCACAAACACCTCTGGCCTCGTGCTGCGCTGCTCTGTAGATCGGTTTGATGCTTTGATCCGAGAGCTCTCCCAGACACTGAACACGTAAACATGCACACAAAGGCGTGCACACATGTTGCTGTGAATGTCTTTATGACAGCTGAAAACAAAACATGAGAAGGTGTGTCCATGCTTTTGACTGGTAGTATATATCTATGTATTAAATATGTCATTATTTGTAGCCTAAAGCTGGCTTTCATATGCATACCTGTTCTCTATTCACGTGTCTATATCAAGCACCTCGACACCCACACAGCATGCTAATCACAGCTGCACATAGCTCACAACCGGTGCAACATACAGGAAGAAAAGAGCACTTCCAATGATCCATCAATTCCCATTGGTTTGGTGAGTGGGGGGGGGTGTTTATTGACTGGCAGAGTAAATTCAAGGCTTACTCACTGTCAACACAACCCAAGAGTCAGTCTGCTGGAAAATGTAGTGCTGTGGTGCCAGGTCGCTCCACATTATGCTCCTGTAGGGCTGCTGCCTGTGATGAGCCATGCTCAGTGTGGTTGTGTGGCTGCTGAAAGGCCTCTCATTACAGCTGCTCCCTGTGGCAAGGCAGCCAGATTCAATCCCCTCTGACAACTACCCACCACACCTAAACCCACTTATCAGGATTTGCTTAAGTATATGTAAGTAGGAATTACACCACCTATGTACTATATATTGAGCTGCATCAGTGTTGCATTCATTAGCCTGCAGCGCTCCTCTGCTTTGAAATGCAGATGTGGTTCTGTCAGTTATCATAGGTGTAAAACACATTTGGCGATTTCTTTGTAAATGTATCACACACATGGTAGAAAAAAATAGATGAGACTGGACTCCGTAATGGCTTTTATTATCGTAAAGCAGATGAAAAGAGTAAAGTAAACATGATCAAGCTAAGAAACCTGCGAGACTTATCATAGCTGCTTTGAAAAGGCCTTCTTCAAAATAGAAATACAGATGAGAGCTGATTAAACTAGGAATTTGAGACCATAATTGATGTACTTGTGGATTTTCGGAATCGTTCATGTTTGGCTTGGATGGAAATAACATAATTCTTGATAGTATGACAAACTTGAACGATCAAAGCACTGTGAAGCAAATCCAGGCACTTCTGAACGTCTCATTATGTTACACACGCATTCATTTGTACAGTGTTTTCACAGCTTGTACTGACAGTCTCCATTAAAGCTAACAAGGTTTATGTTAGTGGATCGCCAATCTATAGTGATTTAGTGGATAGTAGTGAAGTATAAGAAGCTCTCCACCTGATTCTTCCATGGCTGCTAGAATGGACTTGATTGATTTTGTGTGATGGAGGTTCGTGGAGAGGCGAGGATTTCCAGGTGCACCTGCATCTGCAGTGATTGTCTTACACTGCGTAGTTTCACAGTCTTTAACTGATCCCCTTCAATCCTCCATCCTCCCTTAATAACAAGTACTCTTGTCATCACACCAACTAAACAGCTTTAGTGAGCGTTTGCCCATTAATTAAGTTCTGTTAGCAAACACATCAAATTTAAAAAGAAAGCTGAATATGAGAGTTAATTATATATTCTCACTCATTTCTAAATCGTTTGAATTTCCGGTGTGGTTAATGATCCAGTCATCTGTAGCGTGATAAATGCAGAACACAACTCTATTACTGCGATTAAACAGACTTTAACTGCTCGCTGGTCATTGTGTCTTAATTGAAGGCTTATTTAGGTCTTACTTTACTTGCTGAAATGATAAATGCAGTCTCACAGCAGAGTGTTTATACCATTCCTCTTCCTCATTCGCATACAAAAAGAGAAACAGACCAACGCTGAGCAGTTGTTCAAGGCTACATCAAAACAAGTAGGAATCTGATTTAAACTGTCAACCTCATGGCTGATGATGTTATATCTTTCCTGACAGATGAGGATTCACATTTATTGAGTCTGATTATTTTTTTTATTTTAAAACATTTACCGGTACAGTGTGTTATATGTTTGCAACCATTGCCAATTGCCATAATCTAATCAATTTTAACCCGTCAGTCAGAGCAATGCACACTGTATCGATCCCTCCTTTCTGCAGGTAACCCCATCCCATTCATAGTTTATCTTACCTACACATAACCGGATGAGCAGGCTGCCACAGTGTGGTGCCAGGGGGGGCCTGATGGGGGTGAAAGGTCTTGCTCAGCCAACTACAAGCCAACAAGCAAGCGATAGCCAATGTTTTCAAGTGAAAACAGAAAGCTTTTATTTGCGTTTTGGGGTACAGTCAATACATGACCGCTGTGGACGGGGCCAATGAAAACTGGACTTTTTGAAAATGCTCTGCCTCCGTGGAAACGGGAGGAAGCAGGTTTTCAAAAATGCTCAAAATCCATTTCTGTGGAAAATGCAACTTCTTTGAAAAAAGCCTCAAAGGTGGAATTTTCTAACTTTTCAACTCTGTGTGTAGACAGGGGAAAGTGCAACTTTTATGAAATGCTGCTTCTATGTACCATGACCATAGTATAGATTTTGTCTGCGCATTGTGAGTAGGTCATACTACTGTTATTATCTGTTCTGACGATAACAACAATGTTTGCCTCCAGAGAGTCATGACTCCTCGTCCATATTCTCCTGGGACTTGATAGTTTTATTGTTGACAGTCACTGTAAAATCCAAATTTATAAGTCCATATGAATGTATGTAATATATTAGTCAATGCTCGCATGTCAGTGTGGTTTCATCACAAAAACAAACACCAGCACTCACGAGTGGCCCTACATGCTTCAAGTGAAACGTTGTCGTGTCAGCTGTGCGATTCAAACCTGTAAACATTTGGTCACAAGTCCATTTCACCAACCTAAAGTCTAGGCTGCCATTGCCCAACTCAAATCTACCCAGAACAACTGTATTTAGTGTATTAGACTATTACACACAAGTAAAACACACAGAGGGAGAACATGCAAACTTCCAAACAAAGGCCCTCGAACCTAAACTGAGCTTAACTCAGAACATTTGTCTTGAGACCTCATCAAACACGAAAGAAACCTAAAAATAATCACATTGAAGAACCTGGAAACCAGACAGTCTGACATTTTCCTTGAATTGTATTTGTCCTTTATCAAAATAGGCATTTGTCAGCTTATTTTTAAACTGTGAATGTTGCTGCTGCCTGGAATGTCTGACTCGATGTCAACTCATTTCTCTTCTGGTAAACATTTTTAGCATCTATTTTATTTGTGTACCTCTATTGAAGAGGAAATCATTCTCTACACCATTATGTACTGCATACATATATTTTCTGCATGTGCTTCCATTCAATCTTTTTTCTTCCTGGATGTTCTGCTCCGGTCTCTTTCCTGATTGTGACTGATTGTCCGCAGCTTTGTTGTAACCATGCGAATGCTTTAGGATGAAAATATGCCTGTGTAATGACTGAAGCTGTATCCCATCTGCCAGCAAACTGTAGACTCAAACACGATGTGCTTGCATGCAGCCTTACATAACCTCGTTGCTCACGCAGCATTTCACCAGCCTTTGTTCACTATTCATCTCACTTTGCTGCTTTTATGCACATCTCTGGCTTCACTCACTGATTTTTCAGCATCAAGTACCTGAACCCGGGATTTGTGGAAGAAAACGCTGATGGATGATGGTATTACGTGTGTATACACTGAGTGTGTGTGTGTGGGGTTTGACACACCACACCTACCTTGTGGGTTGAGGATTTAAGAACGAGTGACTAAGACCTGAGAGGAGGCTTGAATCACATAAATAAGAGCGGTCCTCCTGCTATTCTTCCTCTCTCTGTCTCACACACACACACACACACACACACACACACACACACACACACACACACACACACACACACACACACACTCGCTCTTTGAAATCAATCAGTGGTGGTCCCTGCACCCCGCTCGCTGATGGATCTATTATTAATGAGAGCCCTTAGCACTAAACTAAATTTAGTGCATAAACTCCACTTGGAGAGCTAGAGAGGGGGGAATCAATAGGATGGCAGGGGCCACAGCAAGAGTCTCATTTAGCACTTTGGAAATGCAGGATGTGGAAAGGCTGACCCTGAGTGCAAATTTGCCTCCTGACTTAAAGAGAGCAAGCAATAAAGGGAGCAAAAGGTTCTGACAATACAAAGCAAATTTCAGCAGGTCGTTTACTCTACAATTGTTACCTTGTCGCTAATCTATAGATGAGATGGGGGATCATTGACGGGGTGACGTTTGGTGTAATTAGGTTTATACAAGCTCGGGGTTATTGCCTATTCAGCACACCACTTGTGCTGCCTGAATCACATCTGAATTTTGCAGTCCCAATGACACTAATAACACTCGTCTCCTGTCAGGATCGTCAGGGCTATGATTAGTCTCTTTCAATATTGGCGCACAGTTCAATATTTTATCACACATCCATTTCTATGGAAACAATCACTCACTTGTGCATAATTTTCTCTATAGGATATTAAGGAAACATGCATTTGTCCTCTTGGAACAAGTCAATATCTTACACTTAAAATAGATGCTGATGAAAGCAAGCACACTGGGCTGAAACAATAATAATTGGTTTTATTAGAGACACAGAGCCTCATAAGTTTAGTTGTAGCTGACATACATGCACACAAAGGACTGTGCATGTGTGTGCTTAGTTTGATAAATTTCCCATTAAGTGATGCATCTTTCTTTGAAATGTATACAGTAGCCGTGTCTTACTGTGGATAATTTGAGCAAAGCAGCATGAAAAAGAAGAGAAACTGCAGCATACCAGGACCTGGGAAGAGTGTTTGTATTGGACAGCTCCCTGGTGTTTAAGTTAGTGAGTATGAAGCAGGGCTCTGCTGATAAAGATGTATGCACATAAAATACACTTGCCTGCTCAGCATGTCTGACATCCCCCAGTGCATAAAGACTCAAAATAAGGGTTTAAAAAACACTTTTTCAAGCAGGTGTTTACACATAATCCCGAGCAGCTGCTGGGCATTCACAAGCATTTCCAACATGAAACAAACTGTATGTGAATCAAAACCATTTTGGTGGTATCAAATCAACAAAGATGAATGAGTGTTTTTCCTCTACAAATAATTTAAAAGGATGAAGTAGCAAATTATTCAACAGATTCTAAACATAACTCACTGTAGCTAAAGTAAAGAGTTTGTGGTTAAATCTGCTGGTAATGCCACTGTAAGCAGAAAGCTGTCTATTCGTCAGGCAGGCTCTTTAACAGTTTGTATAACGTCGCGTTTTGAGGTCGTATTAACATTTTCTTACAGCTGCAACACAGAGCTGATAATTTACCCAGCGGTACTCGAGGCTCGCAAACATTCGAGGGAAGCACCTAAAAACTTGTCGCTACGCCAGCTGGTGCTTTCAGGAAAAAGAGAAACAACAGTCAGTGAGGAGAGATGAGAAAACTAATGTCACAACATTATAATTGCCTATCTTATTGTTTACCGTCTTAGGTCGACAACTGTTGCCTTGATAATTCCAAATGGTCCAGAAACGTCATATCTACTACACAATACTCAAAGCATGTGCTTTGAGTATTGTGTAGTAGATATGAAAATGCACCAGTCCAGAGACATTTCTAACTAAAACCTGAACAAACAAACACAAAAAAAAATCCATGAAATTTAAACATTATCTCCTATTGAGAACTGCTCTTATAATTTCCAGTGTTATATGTGGCGTTAGGCTACACCACTGTGTAATTTCTCTGTTGGGAGCTGTTTTCTTTATTGGACTGGTTCAAAGCTGAGGTAAGTTAAAACTACAGCTTGAAGCATGTCTGGTGTTTTAATCATATGTAGTCCTTATAAGTACAGATGGTCCTCAAACAATACAGCCTCAAAACAAACATCAGGCTTTACAACAGCCGAACAGCATGAAGGCTGTTCTTTTGTGTGGCTCTGAGTGGTGGAGAGTAATGAAAGGAGGTATGATGTCTTTCATAAACAGCTGCTTCCATAAGATCTGCAGTATCTGTTGACCCATCAAGATCAGAAATGAGGAACTGAAAAACAAGATGGACACTCTGAATTTGTCTCTTGAAATTAACAATCACGGTTGTCAATCGTGACCAGGGGCTGATGGGTTTGCAGAGATTAACACCACTACTTAGCTGAGGAAAGATAATCAAGCAGTCTCACCCATCCTTCACCTTTCATCCAGTAGAGTCTTTCACGCATGATGTCAACGTAACTCCTCGCTGTGATTTAAGAGACTTTACCGCTACGCCACTACTGTGTGGAACAATTTCATTATCATTGGAAGTTGAGAGCTTGTAATCTAGCACCTGATCATGTGCAGCTTTTCATGAACAGCTCTTAATGGAAATATTTCTATCAAAACCAGGCAACCAGTCAAGAGGCATAA
Source organism: Blennius ocellaris (assembly GCF_963422515.1). NCBI lineage: Eukaryota > Metazoa > Chordata > Actinopteri > Blenniiformes > Blenniidae > Blennius > Blennius ocellaris. The sequence continues at coordinate 24,331,743 of NC_137656.1, forward strand.
CTTATTAGTCTGAAGATGAGCTGGAGCCTCATCATGCAGTGCGACATTCAGTCATACCAGTATATTGTGTCATTTCTCACTGTTAATTAGACTGTCTTTTCTAGGCATTAGTCTTTACACTTGCTTCTGTCTTTGTTTGTCGTTTAAAACACACAGCTCAGTTAAACAGATTAAACGGCATCAAAGAGTTGCTTAATTGGAACACTAAGCTGAGGGCTGTGCTCTGAATTCCACTCTGAATATCTCAAGTGTTGCTCAACGTCAGCATCAGACGGTATGGAAAGCAAAGTGAAAAAACCAAACAAAAGAAAAATAATCACCAACAGCGTTTGTTCAACTTCTGCCGTCATTTTTCTGTTTGGCTCATGCCAGTCAGATCTCATTTAGAGGATCATGTCAACAGTGGAGTTAAAGTCAATATAATCAAACTTGTTACAAAAATATATATTGTTTTGATTGTAAACCAGGGATGTTTCTGGCAACAGATGACTAAACACAAAATTTTAACTAAAATGAATAGACTTATAAACAGTCAGAATTCACCACAGGCTTCTGAAACATTGTGCGTTACAAATCTCTTATCACAGTCCTTAACAGCTATGTGAGAATTGAAATACTTTGAAGGTTAACATTTTGCATGCCAGATTGGTAAATTCAGGTTTATCCTATTAACATCCGGAAGCAGCAAGGAATACAAGCAGTGTCGTCCATGGTGTGTGCAGGGATACGGCATATACCCACTATTTTTCACTTTGCACTGCGTACACCTACTTCCAAATCCCCCCTGGTGCTTCACTCAGCAGTATCTATCTGTCGCCTATTTTTCTTCCCTAGGATGGGAATTCTAATTGTTTGCTGCGTTCACTGATTTGACTGGTTTATGTCCATGTTTACCCTGCAGCTTGAGGGCTGACGAGTTAATCAGATGCAGAATAATACTGGGTCATTACGAGGCAAGTATTGCTAACTTCTAAATGATGTGACAATGAGCAAATACTATGGCTGGAAATCCACTAGAGTGCTAGCCAATTAGAGGCAGTGGGAGGATGTAGAAGATACTTATGTATTTCAGGGCATATGTTGCTTTTCAGTCACAATTACATACAACTGGCAGCGAATACATGTGCATTAACTTCTCATTTCAAAAATGTTGCAGTTTGGAAGCAGTTTTCAAAAAGTGCTGTTGAAAAGACTTGCCTTGGTTTATAAAATGCAGTTCACAACAAGAGAGTAGGATGGAGCAAGTGGGTTCAGTGACTCGGCATGTCTCTCCATCCAAAGCCAGGCTTGCTTTCTGCCTGCAGGCCTGGCAGTGATTACAGCACAACGGACAAACACATCATTCACCTCGTGTTTGGACCTAAATGCACAACACAGCATGTGTTTACTGCAAGTCAATCTCGGTGGAGGGACGTGTGGATCAAGTTGTGAAACAGATATGAGGGATCCTGTAAGAGGAGGCCGAGGTGTGGGGATGCAGGGGAGGGCAGTGATTGAAGGGCTGTAAAGCAGCTCTCGGAGGGGAGGAGAGCAGACCAAAGGAAGAGACTCATTTACCCGATAGTGCATAAAACAGACACAGCACAAGGACTGATAGTGACTGAAATATCAAAGCTCGCAGTCTGCTGGGTAGGCTGGGAAGTGGCTGCTGCTGCTGTTTGATCCATCACACAGCGGCTTGTTTTTTTACTAAAAGCTTTAGAGAAGCCTCTGGGTGCCAGAGAGAAGTGAAGCGAGGTGGTGAATACATCCAATCTCTCTCTGCCTCTCTCTCCCTCTCTCTCTCTCTCCCTCTCTGTCAGTTTGTCTCTCCCTTTCTCTCCTCCTCTGCCTCTCATCTTGTACAAATTTGCAAGAACTCCTTTAGGCACAGCGGGATGAGAAAGTGTGCATTGCTGGGACAGTGTGTGCAAAAGCATTTGCTCTGTCTAAGAATTTGTGTCTACCTGTTTTTTTTCCGCTTACACCAGGATAAAAGTTAGATCTTTGTCATGCTCGCTATTTCACAGACACGGGGGCTTCGTTTGAGGCCAAGAAATAGCACAAGAAAGTGTAGAAAACGATTTCTTCGTCTTCTTGGTGGCTGATCCCTTTTGCTCGGAGGTGAAGTGCATCTCTGGAGACAGATCAGTGAGCAGAGCCTGCAGCAGAAGTGTCAGCCTTGTTTGCCACCTGGAAACCCAAACCAAACTGAAGCGTCACGAGAAACTGCCGTGTCCTCGTTCTGTTGGACCTTTCCATCACTTTTCTCCAGAATCAACCATAAGAAGCAGAGGAAACCGACTCGGGTGTTAGAAAGTGAATTTTGCACGATATGTCCCCTTTAATAGTTACTAATGGTTTTCCTACAGTCATAATTGTCTCCATACCTGGGGAATGTCACTCCAGAAGTGAAGAATGTCGCCGTCTCATTCTCACGCTTGTTTAATTGTTTCTAAAGTGTGTGCTCCAATGAACGAATTGGAAAGCAAACCCTTGATGTCGTCACCAAATGTTTTGAGTCAACCCCAATCTAGATAGACCTTCCCTTTGACCTGCCTACAAGCAGCACAATATGAACAAATATACGAACAAAACACGCCCGATGCGCAGTTATTAATTGTATCAAGGAGCTGAGGAGTGGATTTTTACTGCCTTAGTCTGAGCATGTGAGGACCCAGTGGATGGATTTTATTTTTTAATGGGAATCTACAGCAAGACTTCCTAAAGTTTTATTTGTCGCTCCCAGCACTTCAGGAGGAGAGTTTTCAGAACATCGGCCAAAACAACACTGGATTCGCTGCAAAACTTCTAATAAAGCAAATGTGGGAACTGCAAGTAAAACATACTGATTTCTATGTTTTTATATTACTTTTCGAAGTACCAGGCTGGGTAGTTTGCAACAGCTGAGGCCATTTTTTGGTTGTTTGTTGTGAGGTATTGTTCATGTGTGCAAAGTTGTGTTGATGGAGACTGTAGATCAAATGTTGGCTTTTCAGAGTCTGAGGTGTGTGTATGGGCTTGATAATTATGAGGTGATCTTTTTATTTATTTCGATGATTAAATGGCAGTTCAGGGTTTTCTCCTGTCTGCTTCTAATGATCATTAGTAGAGGATCATTAAATTATCTGATCTAAGTGACATGCACATTGTTCGATAAGGTCAGAGTTACTCGTGCTGTTTTAACAGCAAATAAATAACTATTCAGACCAGCCTATTTGTTCTAAAGAAAATATTCCGTGCAACTGATTCACATATTCACACACACAATGTTTTGCTAACATTCTGAAACGTCCTGCTGCAGCAGCAGAGTCACAATTTCTTCAGGAGCCTCTCCTTCTGGGTCACATCCTGGTTCATATTAGTTTGGTTGAACTGTGTTTCTCTGTAACTTAGTGACAAATATAATGTAAACAATAGCACATGGCATAAGGAAAGGAAGCACTTGCTCCTCTTCTCAAGATGGGCATGTGTGGGCGGAGCCAGTCCAGCTCCCTGAAACCCAGCAGATTCTGAATGAGGCTCAATGATCAAATATTCAACTGGCTGGAAATCAAGGACAAGCTGGATATGGACCAATAGGAACCATGTGAAAGCGTTGAAAAGTTGCATGATATGTCCCCTTTAAAACAGCCTCACTGCACACACTAGCCAGGCTTCTAAAGTTACACTAGTTTAAATGTGTTAGTATGTGATTTGCTACAGTCATACTAGGAGCTTTCAACGTGGTAACTGATTACTATTGTGAAATGTTTCCCTTGAAATTTTCATTTGCTTGTTACTTCCATAGAACAGGAGCTGTGGAGCTGCTGTCTCTCTGCACTGAGTCACGTGTTCCCTTTAACATGAATCTGTTGTCAGATTGGCTAGAATCTATTTCACCGAGGAGGATTGCTTTATTCCTGAACAGATGTGAAAGCAGACAACTTTTTGCATTTTGGGTGCTTGGAGCGACTGAAAACGTAAGTTTTTGAAAACGTCTCCAAAGGTGGAACTTTTTGAAAATGTCCCAACGCCATCTGAAACAAAAACAACGCGTCACCTGAAACGTTGTGTAAATGGTGTTTATACTGAACATGTCTATTTGCAGCTTCGAACAAACACAAGAGCAACAGGCTGCTGGTGGTTGTTTTGTTGCTGCTTCTTCTCTTCATTTCATAAATCGGTTTGCCTTTAAAACGGCTTACATGAGGATCACAGAGCATTTCCTCCCACAAACTTGAGCCAAACTTAATGAGTGAATTGAGTCATCGGACTGACCCACACAGTGCCCACAGCTCACCTCATGTGTCACAAAAACACTGCAACAACACAGCGATGTGCGCGATGAGGCAATACGCACAACACAAAAGTTATTTTCCCATATAATTAGGTAGTTGCTATTTTCAATAACAACAACTCAGTAACTACAATAAAGTATTCATTTAAAAATAACCTTGACAACACTGGGTTACAATATCAAGAGTGACACACTATTCCAAATAGATAACGGAGCACAGTATTTTGAAATGGTGATATTGTCATAAAGAAGGAGAAGGAGAGGCAGATGAAACACGCGTATGCACGCACACACACACATGCATGCGACATCTGTAACAAGCCTCATCAGCAGTGAAATTGTTCATTTTCTCTGAACGCAAACAACCCTGAAATGATCGTCTTGCAATGCAACACACAGTAAAAATATAACTGAACCATTATTGATTTTTCTGTTTCAGTCAACTTTAATCACGAATGCATGATGTATGTAAAAGGAAAAACGGCTCTCAAGTCGGAGCCTTGGGGGAGCTGTTTCGTGGATTCTGCAACACTCCGTAATGCCTTGCAATTTGTCGATTTTACTGATGACATTTTAAATCCGTCACATTTAATGAAACACATTAACTCCCTGCAGCTCTGTGGGTTGTCTGCAAGATCCTGAGACTGGAGGGGAAAAAAAGAAAAAAAACCCTCAAAAAAACAGTTTAGATTTAGTACAGCTCTGCCTCTAAGTAAACGCTGAACATGAGCCCACACAAGTAAACACACACTATAACTATAATGACTTGAGTCAGTGAAGTCTTGCGAGGGTTTTTGGACATATGAGCACTCCCTTGAGAGCTTTAGCTAAGGGAATCTCATCGGACTGCAGCAGAGAGAAACTAGATTTCTCACATTTTCTCTTCCTTCCTTCATCATTTCCTCCCAGTGGAGATTTCGGAGAGATTAACTACAGATCAGCTGGAAGACACAGCACTGCAGAAGCAACGCTCTAAACAGCAACAAGAAAATATCACCCAGGTTGATTTACAGCAGGGGTGTCAAGCATACGGCCCACAGGTGAAAAACTGGTCCATCAGAGAGTTCAAGCTGGCCTGTGGGATGATATCACAAAGAGTAAGTAAAGAACTTTACAGAAAAGACATTATGCACTTGTATCCCCTTAAACCAGCTGTTTGAACTGTAGAACAATCTACCTTCAGTGTCTCAGGAATAATCAATACATCTTACTTCAATCGAAACAATTCCAATTAGGTTATATTAGCATCAAATGTAGGCCCCATTTACACAATGTTTCAAGTGAAAACACATTGTTTTTTGTGTTTTCGTTCCAATAAAGGTTCTCCTTTACACGGCAATGTATTGAAAATTATGTTTTCATGCTGGGCCACTCGTTGTGCTTTTATTTGTTTTTCGCCATAAACACAATATTCGCCACGAAGGTTAACGATGGTGGATACGTGAACATTTGTATGGACATACGACCAAGTTGAATTGTTGTGATTGGAGAATATGGACTGGAAGTCACTCTGGAGGCAGCCATTGTTGTTGTTGTCCATGTGCAGAAGAAGTATTTACTTACTGGTGCACAGGCTCAGTAGAGTTTTCAAAAAGTGGCATTTTCAGTGGCTCTGTGTTTTAAATAGACATTCGAAATGCATAAGTTTTGCATTTCTACTTTCATTTTCACAGATATTATTATTTAAAAGGGGCTGTCAGTTTTTTTTAATTGGAAAGATTCCAAAATAGTTGATAAACTACAGACATTTGGTTGCTTTTGTCTGAAGACAATCATGTGACAGATATTGAATGGAACTTAAAAAAAATAAATAAATCATATTCTCCATCGTAGGGTTTGTTTAAAAAAAAAAAAATGCTTTCAATGTAAACACCTCAATGTACCTGCCCCAAAATAATTGCAGCAATTCAACATTTTTGTCTGTATTTAAAAGTTTTGATAGGGTTAAATACAGAAAATTATTTTGACCAGTCCAGCCCAACAGGGATCAAACTGAGCTGACAGGAATTTGACACTATATGTACATTATTATTTTTAATTAAACTGTTAATACAGGCATACAATGATGGACGGAGACAGAAATGGCCAATTGAAAGTAATATTCATATGTGTTGCTCTTGAATAACATTTATTAATGTTGAGATGATGGGAAACATTGACAAACTGTCTCTGTTTTTATCTAAGTAAATATTTCATTGTAGATATGGGGAATTCATTTTTAATGCCCGACTGAATTCCTGACAAACTCATTTCCTGTTAAATTTAATGAACTCAACAACAAATGCATGTTTCTAAAATCCAGCACATTGTTGTCTATTTGGATCCAGTGAACACACTCTTGATTGTATGCAAATGATCTGCTTAGCATTTAGGTAGCGGTAACACAGAGTGATTCCTCACCGTCTTTCCTGCCTTGTGTGTCCATGTGGTCCTCTGATTATTGTTCCCCACTCTAATTGTGTGACAAGTGTCTTGTTATTCCCCTCATGTACTTTTGCTCTGTGTGAGTTTTTCTGCAATTCAGATTCCTTCACTTGCCTGTCAGTTCCGGACCAGCTTCTGAAGGATTCCCAAGGTGTGTTTGCAGGTTTTGAACTTTGCTTCCACAGTCCGACGACTGTTGTTCTCGGGTCATTCCCAAAGTTTTGGTGTTCAAGTCTATGATCTTCCTGTCATTGCCTTACTTCCAGCATTCATTCATAGAAGGATAATTCCATCTCTCAAGAAGCCAATTATGTCGATTCTCTGTCCTCACCAAAGTAAGGCGACATTGCAGTGGTTGGTGGGCTTGCAGGTCTCAGTGGCCCCCCTGGTGGTTGGATGCAAGATTAAGAATCCTGTAAGAAAATGTTGAAATGTATAAACGCCCAATGAATCTTTGAACTTATCGGTCGCTGCTGTAGTTTCTTTGTCATCTACTAGTGCTTTTCCACCAAAAAGAACCAGATGCTGGTTCAGGGCCGGTGCCAGAGCCAGTTCTAAAATGTGCACCGCCAAAGAACTGGTGGTTTTTCCATTGTCAACTGAGCCAAGTGAGAGCCATGTCTTTGTGTCACTGATTTCACCAATGCCGCGCCGGCAGTGCGTATACAGGAACGAGGAGATGGACTGTATTCATCGGTTTGGTCCGGGTCGCTCCATCTCGTTTGGCCTGAACCTTGAATGCTGACCAAAGGGCGAGAGCACATTGAGTCTCCTCGTCTCTCTATTGCCCGGAGTGGCCATAGAAAAAATTAATGATAATAATGTGTGAATGAGCTTGGAGCTTACTTTTCAACATTTGGGCATGACATAGTGAATTTCTGCTCCTTTGACTTTATTTCTGGACGTGTCTGAATCAAATGCTTCAGCATCAGGAGGAATGGAACTGGAGAATGATAGAATGCAGCTCTACAGCCGTTTCCTATGGCAACCTCCGTAAACACACGCCGATTTAAAGCTCACTTTCATATGAAGCCATTAAAAGGCACATTTTTGGCAAAAAAATCCAAGCTTTCATTTACAATAGTATGTAGTTTGGCTTTCAGTTACTGATGAACCAAACGTATCGCCTTATTATAAAGCAGCTCTGTGGGTAGAAAGTAATATTTGAGCGTCTCATAGCAGAACGAAACAAGTTTGGACTTCACAGACCTTTTCAGACCTCAGCCTGCGATCATAACGCCATACAAGACAAGGAAGTCAAGTTAGTTACAATGATGTTACGATGAATAGCGTGAAGAAAAGGACAATGGAAAAATTACAGCCACGGCTCCATGATCGCAGATTAAAATATCTCGTTCCCTCGTATTATTAACTTGAGGGAGCAACTTATTATCTCGTTCCCACATGATATCATTTTCTCTACAGCCACTCTGGGGCTCTGTGTTTGCAGTGGATTTCAGAATGCTGGTTCAGCACCTCTCTCACCTCGTAGGCAGCGATAACTCCAACGCAGAGGCGTCACAACGGGGTAGGCAACACAGGCAATTGCCTGGGGGCCCGAGCTAAAGGAGGCCCCGAGGAACGGCTGACATTAGTCAATTTCAATGACAAAATAATGTAACTGTTTTAGACGCTGCAATGATGAAAACCCCCCACTTTCCAAGTTGTCACTAGCTAGTTTCCAGTAGGGGGCCCCCGACAGACGGCCGATATCAGCGACACAACTTGAAACCCCTGGACACATGTCGATGACACATCAGGAACCTCCCTAATGGGGCCCCCTACTACCCTGCATCAACACACCGAAAAATGAAGCGTGTGTGCCTGATACCTCCCGGCCCATTGATCTCAAAAGTGCCCGTGAGTAGCCCCTGGTTCGTAAAGCTTGAAACAGTGTCTTTTTTGCTTGTGCCATGTCGCACGTCCTGGAGCATATCCTCTTGAACCTTATGAGTTGGGATTTAACTATTCCTCGAAATACATGTTTTGAGTGGAAGCTCTCCTTATGCAGTAAAGCATGCGAGTCTGTTGGTTTGAAATATACTTTTGTGCTAAGCACCCCTGTGCGGTCAAAGTCCTCGTCTTTGAATATCACCATGTCCAAAAAGTTAATTTCCCTAGCCTGTGTTTGGGGGGTAATTTTTATGAGGGAATGATGATTATCCAAGGTGTGGGTGAAAGTAGCGAAGTCTTAGACGGTATTTTTGGGATCTGGACACACTCGCTGGAAGTAACGGAAATAATGCGCAGGTGTTTTGTCGCAACGTTGGAGAGCCGTCTCCTCCCAGCCTGCCATATAGATGTTAGCGTAGGCCGGGGCAAATCGCTTTCCCATTGCCGTACCTTTTAACTGGAGATAATACTGCCCATTGAATGCGAAATCGTTTCTAGTTAGGCTTAGTTTTAAGAGTTTCAATAGTTCCTCGTCCGGTCTATTTGGGTCTGGGTTGTCCCGAAAACTTTTTTCCACTGCCTCCATACCCAATCAGGTGTCAATGTTAGTGTGTAAGCTTTTGACATCTATTGTAAAAAAGGTGTATGGCTATTGTAATTTTATTTGGCAAATTTTATCAATGAAGTCTGGCGTGTCTTTTACATAACTCGTGTGCAAGTTTGACAACGGGTTAAGAAAGAAGTTAATATATTCCACGATCTCATAACTTTCGCTCCCACAGTCCGAGACAGTTGGGTGCCCCTGGGGTAGTTTGTATGGAATTGTCCACTCCTCTGGTGCTTTATGTATTTTTGGAAGAAGATAGAAATGTCTTTCTCGTGGGACTTTCTGACCCCTTAAATATGAAGCCTGTTTTTCCGAAATGCATCTTTTTTTGATGAGGGAGGTCAAGATTTCCGCAATTATCCTTTGATTCTCCCCATATATGGGGGAATCTAATTTTTGATGATGATCCGTATTATTGAGTTGTCGAAGGCCCTCCTGGACATTATATGATTGGTCCATTATTACTGTAATACTTCCTTTATCTGCGAGTTTAATCACGATTGTACTATTATCCCGGAGTTCCGGAAGTGCCCTTAATTCGCCCTTAGATAGATTGGGTTGATGTTTCTCCTGTTGCAGTTGTGCGGCAGCCTGTCTATCCAGTACTAGTAGGTTCCATAACTCTGGTGGTAATTTTTCGGGGTCCGGTTCCCACCGGGATTTGGGCACAAAGGGCGTGATGTTTGTGGCTGTGCTCTCCGTAAAATACGCTCGTAGTTTCAACTGCCTATGATATGATGCGAGTTGAGTTGTCAATTGTGCCCGCGCATCTACCTCCGTGACCCCGACTGGTATAAATGATAGTCCTCTTTTTAGTACTTGTGCTTGATCTTTTGTTAATTAGAAATGGTTGGACAGATTGAGAATCCCTTTATCAGGGTGGCCCCTACTCCAAAAAAGTTTGCCAATGCTCCCATGTCTGGCGTCCAGTGAATGTTATCCCCCTCTGTCTGGAAGTCGTTTGACAGAAGTCGGGGAATGTGTACGCCAGTTTGGGCAATCAAGTAATTTGCTTGATTTCGCGCGGTGAGGCGTGACCGTTCTATGCCCGGCAGAGCTTTCACAAAGTTTATCCTTGCCACCAGGACCCTTGCCTGGGGGAAGGCCTTCTGCGCCGCCCGTACCATTCCCGCAATTGTCTGTCTCTGGAGGGAGGGGACACGATGTGTCCTATTGTTGATACCTACGGAAAGTATCACGCGGGAGACCCGGCCGGATTTATCCGTATTGTGGGTAAGCAGATGTTTGAAATGTATGAATTTAGCTCCCGGGAAACGGTCCACTTGGACCCTTTCATCCTTAATCTCTGGCAGCCGCCCCACATTAGAATCCCCTATTACCAGAATCTGTCGCTCTGGTACAAGGTACCAGTTATCCCTTTTGTTCCCCCCATGATCATGGGTAGTCGTTAAGGGGGCAGACTCATCGCTTTCCCACCTCGTTGGAGTTGAGGAGTTCCCCCGGTAAAACCCCCCTGATCCCTGGGCAGATGGATTTTCCGGATCCCCCGCTGGGGTCCCTTGTGGATCTTGAGGCACCGGGGACCCTTGCTCCTCCTCCTGGTCGGGGGCCTGTCGAGGCGACTCTGGCTCCTCCACTCCCCTCCTGGGTGGGTTTTGGTCACGAGCCCCCTCCTCTCCCCCACTATTTGAGACAGCCTCGGTGAGATCCGGTGTTCTTGATCTTTTCAATCCAATCCAATCCACTTTAGAAACGCTTTGTTGTTTAAATGTGCTATATAAATAAAGTGCTGCACATGAGACTGCACATAAAAACAATAAAACTAAAACAATGCAAATTAGCTCCAACACTAAATAAGTATAAAACCATAAATAAATATATAAACAGATTAAAAACTACAAACACATTCAAAAACTACAAATAAGAATAAAACAATTTAAAAGCAATAAATAGAAATATAAGAACAATAAAATAAATAAAAAGACACAGGGGACCACACGACTCACGCGGTGTTAAAAGCCTGAGAATAAAAGTGGGTTTTAAGACGCGATTTAAAACAGTCCACAGTGGGGGCTGTTCGGACGTGCAGGGGCAGAGCGTTCCACAGCTTTGGGCCGACAACAGAAAATGCTCTGTCCCCTCTGATTTTACGCTTTAGTCTTCGGAACCACGAGCTGGAGCCCTCAGACTTCAGAGCACGCGGGGGGGTTGGTAAATTTGGATGAGATCTGTAATGTACTGAGGGGCCAGTCCATTCAAAGCTATAAAAACAAACAACAATTTTAAAATCAATTCTAAATTAACAGGGAGCCAGTGCAAAAATGCAAGGATTGGGGTAATGTGTTCACGTTTTTTGGTCCCTGTTAAAAGTCGTGCCGCAGCGTTCTGGACTAACTGCAAGCGGGAAAGTGCTTTGTGGCTAACGCCCGAATAAAGTGCGTTGCAGTAGTCCAGACAAGAAGAAAAAAAAGCATGCAGGACTTGCTGAAACGGCTGAACTTTGGATAAAAGCCCGATTTTAAAACGCCATTGATCTGTTTATCAAATCTAAAATCACTGTCTTTTTTGGGGGGGGCGAGTGTCAGTGTTTGTGAACTCAATTGCACGGCAGACAAGAAGCTTGGTTCAAAAGTGTTTTATTTTCAAAAACACAGCAGAAGCAAAGTCAGGCAGTCCAAGATCAAAAACCAGAGCAGGCAATGGAGGAGGAAATCCAGGAGGCGAGGTCGGGCAGGCAGAAGGTCAAAACCAGAGCAGGCGATTGAGGAGGCGAGGTCGGGCGGGCAGGCAGAAGGTCAAAAACACACAAAGGCAGCAACACAAGGAAAAAGGCGGGTACGAATGGTGTAGGAACTCAGACGAACTGGCAACAGAAGCTGGAAGAGAGGAAACTAAATACACACTAATGACAACGACAGACAGCTGTGATCAGGAGGAGGAAGCAGGAGTGCACAGGGGAGGAGCTAAGGGGAACACAGGAGGGGAGGAGAGAAGGCAGGATCATGACAGCGAGTCTCTGTCTAGTGAGGCCGCCGGTCTCTTTTGGGAAGGGTTAGGGTTAGCCTAACCCTAACCCCGACAAAGTCTCTCAGAGCACATGAAATGAAAAGAAAAGAAAAACAAGAAAAGGATGAAAAGAAAAAAACGTGATGTTGGTAAGTGAGTGTGTAAGCTGTGTGTGTTGCATTATAAAAGAAAGTTAGTCCCAGACACGTTGTCCCATACTCCCAGTTATCCACCAAACACCAGAAAGGTTAAGTGCACATTTAAGTCTATGAATGTGTTTCGAAGAAAGTGTGTATATATGTATATATTAATAATTCAAATTTGACAGTAACAACACACTTCTGTGATATGACAAACTTAGAGCACATATTTATTCTTATTTTACACCAATTATAACAGCTTTATTTTAAGAAGTAGTCCAGCTTTGCTTGCACAGTATGCCATAAGTCTTGTTGTTGTTCCAGGAGAGGCTCACAGGACCAGCACTGGTTTCCATAGAGACAGATGTTCGGAGGTCCTGAGATATGGAAGATATTGTGGCTGCATTTGCAGAAGCCAAGGCCTGCAAGCAGCAGTCTTAAGAAAAAAACGTTGCACTACAACTGGACTATAGATATATAACCAAGGTGTCACAGTTCTTACTTTCCACTTCAATTCCTTGTTTTTTTTGTTGCCTTCTTTTGCTTAGTTGCATTTTTATTGTACTTAAAATTTTGCACATTTCAGTTTTTTTTGTTTTTCTGGCATTTAGATATTGTGTGTGAAGTCTGAAATATTTATCTTGTATGTTTATTATTTAATAAAGTATTTCTTTACTGAGCTGTCACACTGGACTTAATAAATTATTATTTTGAGGCCGGTAGAACCCATAGTCCTTCTTGCCTGGGGCCCCCAGGGGGTCTAGAAACACCCCTGCTCCAACAATTACTTCAGTGATAACTCCGCCCCCATCTAATGGCGCATTAGCAACGACGTGGGGCCGGCTTAGCACCTGTTTAGCCCCTAATAGTCCGGGGATTTGGGGGTGGAAAGATAAAGAACTGATGCTAAATCTGGCCCTGGCTCTGAACTAGAACCTGGTTCTTTCTGGTGTATGGAGTAATTCTTAGACTCTGTGGTATTGTCCAACTATTACATCAAAATGTAAAATCATGCTACAAAAATATATTTGCATGATCAAATTGTACATGTATGTAAAAATATGATCCTCACTACCACAATGATATTTTACAATTATTGATAAAAAATTGAGATTTATGAAATCAACATTTATACAGTTTACATCTCGTCTCTTTATAGAAAGGGCCTTTAAAGAGTAATTACGTTTAATGTTTGGTTCAAATGATCTTGCGGGATGTGCAGATTTGTAGCACTCAGCTACAGATATTTCATCTTACAAATTGACCAAAGTGGTGTGTTTTCTTATCTAAATATAGTTGAAAACATTCCGTCTCATGTTATCATTCATCTCCCATAAATGATTGAATGTCCGTTGCTCTGAAACAAGATTAAATGAACTGTAATCATACGTGGCTTGCGGCTTCACATCACCGTGCTTATGTGCAATTATCCTTCCTGCTCAGGATGTTTTTCCACTACATTAAAATAGATACAGACAGATTTCTTCACCCCCCCCCCCCCCCCCCCCCCCCCCACACAGATGTTCAGTTTCTGATTTACTGTAGGATCCATCATTCATGAGCGGGCTCTGTTCGAGTGGAGGTATGCTGCTACTTCAGCAGGTTGCCCATCGGTCAGTCGATGCATATTTAACAAGCTGTCTGCACCAATCTGGAGTTAAAGCTCCTCAAAATTTGGATGGAGGCTGAATTTAGTGTAGCGTGTGAGACCAGTTGAGCAAGCATGAAAAATAGATAAGAGGTTTTTACTGTACCCCCCCCCACCGTATCATTACAGAATAGCTTTGCCTACTCTGCTCCACAGCTATAACTTGAGTACTCTCACATTCAATCATTTGAATAGTCGTGGCCTTTTTCCCCTAAATGTGAGTACAACAAAATCTGCTTAGTGTCTACAGTCCGGATCCCCTGTATTTTACAGGGATTAAATAATGGCCTTGAACTAATGATTTTAATGGATGTATGCATGGAATTGCAGAGGAAAATCCCTCAGTGTTATACCATCAAGCAAGCGGATAAACACTTTGTTCGTATTTGCCGGAACGTGTCTGTTATCAATTTACAAGAAGAAAGCTGCTTAGCATAAAGCCGCTGTTAAAAACTCCCTCCATCTGCAGCAACGAAAATCTACTGTCATCCATAATCAGAGATATTACATTTCGGGCCTACATATTTAATCAGAAAGTTGGTGAATAACTTATGATTCCAGTCATAAATTATATTTAACCAAGTCATTACTGGAATTGAACTGGAGAAACGATTGCTGTCCTCATATGAAAGTAATAGTTTGGGCTGCTTCAGCACATCTTCATTCTCAAGTCAGTTTATCTACGAATTCATTCCAATGTAAGGGTGTTTATAATGAAGAGCTGGTTAGAAGTGCGTCAAGAAGACTGTCTTACTTCAGGCAGTGTTAAAGACATTAAGGTGAGACCTAGGCTGGCATTGAAATGTTTTAGATTTACATTATGTATGAGTGCAGATCCAGCGTGTACACATTTTATTATGTAAGCAAAATGTGTATGTCATTAAAAAAAATTCTTTACATCACTTGTGCACAGAGTAAGAGAGTAATGTAACTATTACTTTACAGACATTGATTCTACAAGTTACTCTCTATATTTGAACTAAAACATCTACAATTGTTACTCCTTGTATTTTTTTACAACAGCTTGTTACTGCCTTCAACCTGAATGGTTCATGATTCAAAGGTACAGTTACCGAATAAGCTGATGGTAAATTATCACTACAAAATGTGCAGAAGTTGATCATTTGAAGGGTGCTCAATTTACATGCCAGTGTTTCACTCATTTCTCATTCTCTGCTATTGCTCTTATTTTCCCTGCAGTTTTTAATTTTTTACTAAACCTTTTTCTTTAGTTGATCAACCAACAAAATATATGCAACTCTAACATCAGTAGTAGTATACATTCTCTGTCTACTTGTAAATGGAGGAAAATTCAACTTATCTGAAACGCTGCTACCAGTCATTCCAACGAACAACAACATTTGCCTCCAGTGTGATGATTCAATATTCTCTTGGGTCTTAGTGGTTAATTAGTTTACAGTCATCGTGATAAAAATCCAACTTGGTTGTGTGTCCATTTGATTGTCTTTGTTCTGCTATTGATAATGTTTGTAGTGTAATGTTCTCTGTGCACGTGTCTGTGGTTTCATTACGGAAATAAACAGTACCCGCGAGTGGCCCTTCATGAAAACAACACTGTTTTTCACCATGTCTGCCGTTTCCATGAAAAAAGACATGTTTTTCAAAAAGGTTGCCGTGGAAGCACGAAACGTTTCTGCAACGATGTGTGTTGACTTGAAACAAAGTCGTATAATAGGGGCTTTAGTTTGCGAATCATAACTATAGAGGTTGACTCACGTTGGCTGACAGACTGTTACAAAAACAACGCACGTGCATATTACATGAATATATGTATAAATTGTAATCAGCCACCTTTAACAAGTTACCCAACTGTGACAACATGGTTTTATAACGTGATCTAGCTAACACTGAATATCTTTGTAAGATGAAAAATTGACCCTTAAAGAGCTCCAACCCAAATAGGTAATGGTGAAGCGTTTCTGCAAGACAGAGAACCCCTAAAGCGTCATCTTCTCTCATTTTCCCGGTGAACATGCATGCATGAAAAGCTCCAAGTCTCTTTACATGCAAATCCAGTCCGTCTCTGCGAGTGTGTTTTATCTCGGGGGCTGCTGTTTGCTAATCAAGAGCCTTGTGAAAGCCAGGGGAGCGTTATAAGAAGCCGAGTATAATACGCCCGCTCAGTCTCTCTCTCTCTCTCTCTTCGAACACACGCTCATTTTACAGTCTTTTAACTTTCAATCTGCCAGTCGTTGATTTTCTATTCTTCCTACTCGTTTGTTATTCTGCATGCCTCTCAGTTGCTGTTCGAATGTATGAGCCGTATTAACACTTGAGATAATGCATATCAGTACTGCTCAAAGGGACAAAATACTGTGGCATATTTGTGTGTCTCTGTGTGTGTGTGTGTGTATGTGTAGGGAGGGGAGGGGCAGGGGGTGGGGGGATTCAGATTTTTTATTAAGATGCAGAGCAGTCACAGCTTGTCGTACACTCTGCACAGCATTAGTGATTGGCGTCGAAGAATAATGTTGCACAGACTGTAACGAGATTTATGTCTTCAGGAGAAAAATAATCTACCACTTCACAAGGTCCTTGACAGCATCAAGAAGAAAATCTGTAGAGAAAAATGAATGAGCAGTTTTTTTCTTCCCTCAACCAGCAAAATGCCTTTGGTTTTCTATAGTGTGTGTGTGTGTGTGTGTGTGTGTGTGTGTGTGTGTGTGTGTGTGTGTGTGTGTGTGTGTGTGTGTGTGTGTGTGTGTGTGTGTGTGTGTGTGTGTGTGTGTGTGTGTGTGTGTGTGTGTGTGTGTTTCCAGGCAAGGCCAGATGGGTATTACTTAATATAAATTTGCTCATGAATATTTATGAATAGACTTGAGTACTCTGACATTGAGTTCAGTTCTTATTTTCTCAAGGAAAATATTTGAATGGAAGTGTATTTGTATCTATTCTCCCGCAGCAGGTACTAATGACGGGCTTCACAGCAAGAAATACAACCTAACAACTGCTTTCTGCTAAAAGCTATAACTCAGAGGGCATGCTGCAGATGAGAAAAAAAAAAAAAAAAAAAAGTTATTTGGATAAATAATATGTCAGAAGCGCATGATTTCCCCTAACATGCTCCATAAAGTCACCGCAGTGGGTGATCAGATGTACTCCAGACCACGAGGATGGTCTCATTACACTGAACGCGGACGGCCTGTTTATGCTGTCTTCTATGTTTACTCTGCCTCTTAACATTGTGCTCATTATACCGGGCAAAGGAAACAAGCTGAGAAAAGTCTCCCTCACTCCATTCCTCTCTCTTTTCCTCTTCGTCATGTTTCTTTCAGTGTCACACGCTCACTTATTCACACATTCTCACAAGCGAGATTCTAGGTTGGGGAGTGGGGGTGGGGATGGGTGGGGGGGTTCCCTCCCATGTGACAGTTTGTCACATTGTGTCAGCCTGTTGAGTGTCTCCGAGAAAACAGCACCTCTGCTAATGTGACATTGTGTGACATGGCCTTCGAGGTTGAAGGATCTGCCACTTGTGAACACTTAGAGGGTACGTTACCACATGGCTGCATGTTGGAGGAACTGAGTGGGACCCGATCAAAATGGAAGGAAGGAAGGAAGGGTGTGTGTGTGTGTGTGTGTGTGTGTGTGTGTGTGTGTGTGTGTGTGTGTGTGTGTGTGTGTGTGTGTGTGTGTGTGTGTGTGTGTGTGTGTGTGTGTGTGTGTGTGTGTGTGTGTGTGTGTGTGTGTGTGTGTGTGTGTGTGTGTGTGTGTGTGTGTGTGTGTGTTGGAGGTTTGAGGATTTGGCACCAGCGATCCCTTGCAGCCTGTGGGGTTTGGTCGCTCGGGTGCTAATTGCAGCGTGACCAGTGGGAATACTTGTCTGGGTCTCACAAAGCCCCAGAGAAAGGAGGTGTTTCATATGTAAAATAAAAGCGCTCTCGCCCTGTCAATCTGAAAAACCGATGCAAAAAGTTATTTACCAGCACTTGTGAACCGAGGTCAGACGCTGAAAGAGAAGCTGTGATAGTTTTGTAATACCGCTGAATCAAAGGTCACAGAGGTGCCTGAACACCAGCCCACACTGCCATGCAAATCACGCAGAAATGTATTTAAATACTTTAAAAATTAATATTTCATATACCCACTATTTTTGCTTAAAGGAATGCATTGACCTTTTAGCTTGTATGCTTTTTAATTAACTAAACTTTTGATGAAAAGACTTTCATCTGAGTATTCAGTGTTTGGCGCACTATAGGGGTTTCAGGATTAAGCAAAATCGCAGTAAAATAAATAAAAAGCCCCATTTAAATAAGATTTATCTTTTTTTCTTACATGATCACATACATTAAATATGAAGCTGGACTTGGAGGAGGCCGAGTTCAGCGTCACATCAAGACGAGAAGAATCTGGAAAAAACGATTAGCCCCATACCATCCAGTGGAACAAATGTATCGTCCACCCACAATATCACATTTTCTCAATAAAACATGTTTCCTGTGCATTTGCTTTTTGTATCTGAGGACTTCTTTTTGTTAATGACATTTGCGATTTTTTTTGTATAAAAGATAAAGTGGTTGGAGAACATGGTTCAGTAAGTTTGTCTGATTAAAAATAATAATTAAAAAAAGGCTTACAAATAGTTTGGTCCAGATCACGGTGAGCTTTATCATCCCCAAGAGGCCATTTGTAGCCATCAGTGAGAACCATGGGGCCACAAGAGGGTTCTGTTTTTTTTGTTTTTGGAATGAAACCACACACACATGCATGCAGAGAACAATATGCTATAAACATTAACAATGGCAAGTACATGGGCATGGAACTACAAAAGAACCAAGTCCCAGGAGAATATGGACTGGGAGTTATTACACTCTGGAGGCAAACATTGTTGTTCACGTACTTCTACATACTTGCGCCGTCGTGAGTATGTGCAGTACCAGCATTTGCGCCGTCTACCCGTTGACGGACCACAAGTGTTTTCAATAAGTTTCACCCTCTTCCATGTACACAGGGACGAAGTTGAAGCATTTTGAAAAAGTTCCACATCAGAAGCCGTTTTCCAAAAGTTGTGTTTTCAGTGGCTCCGAGCACTGTTGTCATGTAAACGGACACCGAAAATGCAAATCAAGTTTTGCGTTTTCACTTGAACACTTCATGTAAACGGATTTTAAGAAACTAACATTTATACAATGCATGCAAGGAGACACCATATAAATACTCAGGAATATCAGGATATATTTAAAGGGGTCATCAACGTAAAATCCATTCCTCTTCTATAGACACTTTATCCGGTCCCTGGTCATAATGGGGTTGGAGCTCAGCCCGGACAACACTCTGGGAAGGTGCAGGGTCCACTCAGTAAACGTGTCTGGTTCTTAACAAGGCAAGCTCACGCACAATTTGCTTATCTTTGAATTCAAACCTGAGGTAATTGGAGAATCGGCTCCAGCAACTAATTCAATTCAACTTCATTTATTTCGCGCCAAATATAACAAAGTAATTTCAGGGTACTTTTACAGAGAAAACTCAACAACTCCACATGAGCAAGCATAAACACGTGTGGAAAGAATCAACTCCAGTTTCTATAGGAAGAAAACCTTTGCAGAACCAGAGTCTGGGGTGAGAGGATAGAGGAGAGAAAGACAGATGAGACAATGACTCTGACTTGGATTAAACCGTATAGAGGATGGATGGTTGGAATACAGGGGTAATGCACATAATCCACCAGTCTTTCAGATAACCATCTTCAGTTTTTATTTTGAAATATAATGAGCAAAAAAATAAAAAAGAATTGTCTCATCTCTTCAGCAAGCAAATTTCACAGACTTTTCAAACCGCAGCACTCAGAAAAGGGCTCTTTGATTAGTGTTTGCTTTTATTCCCCTGAATAATATAAGCTTTCACTGCCTCTTTCGTTTCACAGCTTAAAGACAGGATAGTAAAAGATACTTACTGATAAAGTGTGGGTGCAAGAGGATGTGAGTGCAGTCTTCTTAGCGATGAACTCAGATGACATCCTCACTTTATCTTTCCACTGACCGGGGAGAATCGAAGAGCAGGTCTGGGGAGATATTGACTGCCTTTGGGATCTTTTATGAAAAGCGTTACTGTCACAACATCTCTTGATGCGATTTGGAGAGGCAGAGAGCATTGTTACTTTAGCATCAGAGAATGCACCAGACATCAAGAATCAATAAAAACCATTATGGCGTTTTTCTCAAAATGTTGAGCAATACCTGTAACCGAAATAAGAAACGTGGAAATTCTTGACTGAAAGATCTTCAGAGTGAGGAGGAAAAAAAAGACAGACATCGGGGAGGAATGAATTGGAACAGAAACATATACCTTCATGACAGATAATAATTCAAATAAACCGAGTCTTTTATGATGACATTTAATGTGACATTTATCCACATCAATCTCTTAACTCAATTTATTTCACTAAAATAGCAGGTCACATTGCTAATTTCGCCCTGAATGATGCTGGTAATAAAAATACTACTGCCTGTTCAAGGCTGCCAATAAATCCAGCTCTCTCTCACCCACACAGCTCTGGGGCCAGTCTCTCTGTTTGATTAAACTTTGCTCCCCTGTGGTATGAAATATCCAAAGGCACTCAGATTTACAACCTGCTCCTTTGAATTATTGACACCACACTGCCTTTGCTATCGTTTTTTTTCCTTGAATAATCTGTTGTTACCTGACTTGTTTAAGTTGGTGACTTCCATTTGACTTTCAGTGATAAACTACTCCGGAATGATTCATTATCGCTTGACGACAGCAGCTTTGGGCATGTTTACATTATACACATGCAATATCTGATATGGCTCATGCAAAGTCTGCCGGCCTATAAATAAATGTCTGTGTTCGACATGAAACAAACAGCTGTTGTCTTTGAAGCAAAAGATAGGGAGCAGTGCCTCCGCGATAGATCTGAATAACACTGGCGATGCAGGGAGAAGAAAACAAGTGAGATAAAGAGGGGAAGAAAAAGTATAAAAGAAGAGACAGAAAGAGACAGCCAGAGAGACTAAAGAGGGCGAGAGATGAAGGGGGTGTGTGAAGAGGCTCTCAGGCAGGGAGGATGTGTAAGCTCTGTCTGTGCAGAGTGCAGGTTAATTTTTCATGGTGCGGTTTGTGGGCCCAGGCAATCCTATAGCCGGCCACGCTTTCCCAGGAGAGAGCTTGTTGCTCCAGGCCCCCAGGCGGGTTTCTTGTTGAGTCTGCCTGTATATTGCCACCAAACTAGTGAATTACTCCATGATGTGTCACAGAGGCAGTCTGAAGCGCTATAGGCATAAAGCCACAGACTTATGTTTTCCCCCGTTAGTAATTCTTCAGTGACAGCCAGGGCAGCAAATTGAGACGTTAGAATCCAGCAGCTCCATATTTAAAACAGCTGCTTGTCACCGCTGTGAGAATTTCTAATGGATTAAAACGATCCACATGCTGCTTGAGTTTTAGCAAACAATCACAAATCATTTTAGGAGAATTATTAGGATAATCTGTTAGCAAAATAGCAAATTGAAGACTCTTCTGAGGAGAAGGTGAACAGTAGACAATCATGTGACGCCACTTTGCGTCTTTTCAGGCACAATAATTTCCAAAAGTGGTGCTGCAAAGAAGAAGGTGAATTAACCAGATTTCAATCTGGTAACACAAGTCATTTTTCTTTCCATCCATCGGCTATTCTGCTTAAAGTTACTCTGCCAGAATCCACATGGGAAAAATGAAAAATGTAGGACCCAGTTTTAGTTGTTGATGTACATTACTAATATGCTGTCAAAACCTTTCTGAAGGAAATGCGCCTTTAAACTCATACAAATGCGTATTTCCAGCATTTACGCTTGTCATAAAATTCCTGGATTTGTTGACGTCATACTGTCAGGGGAACTCCTGAACTTTCCCGAGGCATTGTGCGGACACGATCTCGTTTGTACACTCCATCTCACGAGATCTCAATTCGCACTGAAAAAACAATTAGCGGCCAGTTTCGCAACATTTCAGACTATTCTTGGGGCTTGAAAACTCTTTCTTTGAGAAAGTCTGGCTTTTTTTTTTTTCAGGCTGAAACTGTCAAATCTTGATATTTTTGCTGGCGCTGTTGCGACAGCATCTTTGATATCCCAGGGACCCTTGCGGCAGGTTTCTGAAGATGTCAGTTCACGAAACATCAACACAGTTTGATGGCTATAAAGTCTGCTTTGTTTGTAATGATATTGACTTTGGTGTGATTCATTTGGGGAACTGCAGGCTGGAAATGAGTGGTGATGGTCTTGGTTTAATCTCATGCAGAAGTGATACCTTTTATGGGAAGTATAGTTTAAAGATCTTTTCCGGTAGAGTAACTTTAATCCTATTCAGGGTGGCGGGGGAAAGTCCGGAGTCCATCCCAGCTTACTATACATGAGGGGAGGACACACCTGGACAGGTCTTCAGTCCATCACAGGGCAACCACACACACTCACACCAAGGGGCAATTTATGGTGACCAATCCACCTCACATATGTATTTTTGGACTGTGGGAGGAAACCAGAGAACCTGTAGGAACCCCACACACACATGGGGAGAACATGGAAACGCCACACTGAAAGACCCCGGCCAGTATTTGAACCCCTCACTGTGACATGAGAGTGCAAAGTACCTCTCCACCCCCTTGCAATTATTCAATAAATATTGTTTAATTTGCATTATTTGTAAACTAATCCATTTAATCTTGGCCCTCTGGTAGACACGGTGGATTTTTTTAAGGTCCCTGATCTAAATTGACAATCTGTTCTCGATGTTCTCTGAGGTTGTTGCATGAAAACCTCAGAGAAAAACTGATGTTTATGTTTGGAATAAGTGGCCCTTGGAGCCTGCCACATAAAAGCCACAGAAGGGGTGATTTCTTATACTAAAGTACATTTCACACTCAAAAGAAAGGTCAGAGTTATAACTTTCAGAGGTTTGTTTTAGACTTCAATTCACAAAGCTCCTGCTCAGAGGAACGCTGGTAGTCTTGGTAGACTTATTGGTACTCATGCTTATTTTACTGTGCTAATTATTTTCCCCAGCCATTTTGCTTTTATTAGCACATATGTTCCCTAAACCAAACAAACTAAGAACCATGGCAATGGGAGTGTTTTGTTTTCTTCTCATTTCAGTAGAAAGTTGGTCATAACCCAAAGTATCGAGCCAATTAAACATTTTGGCCCGATGCTTTGGCAGATGAAAAATCAAGGGATTACCAGAGTCATTTCAATTCATCTTGAGGGGAACATGAAATTTTCATAGCAGTCCAACCAATAACTGTTGTGACCGTTTACTCACACAAACAACAAATGTTGGCCTTGTGGCGATCATCAAAGTCGGCAGCGTTCGCCATCTGTTCACCACTGAAGAGGTGAAAACTCTGGCCTGCTGGTGGCGCCAGAGGACGAAATCACAAGGTGGCCAAACTCATGAAGCATTACCTTTAGTGCATTATTGATAATTGGCTCATTTTGCATCTGCACAATATGGTTTTGAGATTGTCCGGCTGAAACGCATCACCGGGAGGGTAAATCTAACCTGTCTCGTAGCGGTCTCATCCCAGCTCACGTTCCAAATCAACAATCCAGCGCTTGGAGAATTCTGCTTCACAATGACAGGATTTTTTCCCCCCAATTTTTGGTTTAGCTGAAAATAAATAAATAAATGAAAATATCTCCAAATAGTCACGGCTTCAGTTGGAAGTGTTGACCATGAAAATCAAGTTAATGGTCGCTCTTGCTCCTAATTCTTTTTCTTGTATCGATACACAACACGGTGCAGGAATGCAAAAGTGACTCGTTGATATTTATTCAAGTTGAGACAAAGTTGAACTTGCAATTTTTATCTGAAGAATTTTGCTTGCGTCAGAGGAAAGCAAACGTTGTGGAACCAGATAATCCACCATGAACTCCTCTAAATGCCCAACGCAAATACTGAGTACTTGAAGACTGGACATTTTTTATTGCATTCTTGTTCTAGAAATTACCTTTGGATGGTGTCGGATTGTCTTTCTGTTGCCTTCACCTTAATCTTGCATGTTATCTACCGCAGCTACATTCCTGACCTTACCTGAGTCATATCATACTTGCACCGACACAGAGAGCACAGATCTGAGACAACACCAGCGATACATTAAGATAGATTTGTTATTCTGATGTTCTTGTGTGGTAGAAGGATTAAAAACCCACCCAGGAGGACAGAATCT
Organism: Blennius ocellaris; assembly: GCF_963422515.1. Lineage (NCBI taxonomy): Eukaryota > Metazoa > Chordata > Actinopteri > Blenniiformes > Blenniidae > Blennius > Blennius ocellaris. The sequence continues at coordinate 24,355,860 of NC_137656.1, forward strand.
GCCAGTTAAGCTAAACCTTAAGAAGACAATAGATGGTTTTCAGATTTGGTGCAATGGGGATGTAATGTACTGACTCCGCACAAATTACACTGGAAGATCAAGTTATTATTTCTTTCTCTGACAACAGTGTGGGGATTTGTGCATCTTACTGCTGTCTAGTGTTCTAGTATGAAATCTGGGCTTATTGATTTCTGCAGGGCTGTGTTCTTTACAAAGGATATGGTGTCTACTTCTGCAGAGATTTTCTTTTTTTCTTGCTCGCTACAGATCCCTCACCTCTCAATCCCGTGTACTGTCTGCAGCTCCCAGCGCACTCTCAGAAGTACCACCGCACGGAAATAACCTCAAGCGAGAAGCACCTTGACCCCAGCGACAACAAATGACTTCCTATCGTGGTGGCAGACGCCGGGAAGAAAAACAAATCTGCCACTTAAACATCATAAAAGCATGACAGGCTCCCTCCCTTTAGCTTCCAGCACAGCCGGGGCTAAGCATTTCAAAGAGACGAGTGTTTGACTGACTGCGATGTGGGAGCTCAGAGTCTGTAGCCATGGATTAAGCTCACAGCAAATAGTAGCATGGAAGAAACAGAGGTAATCTCTTCCCTCTCCTCCACGGCCCTCTCACCATACCTGTCCCCCCCCCCCCCCCCCCCATCCCCATTTCTTTAATCTCCTTACTGAATTAGTTCTTTAAAAGCTGCTCAAACAGAGACGGGGGTTTATTCACAGGTGCGGTGGTTAAGGTAACATGAAAACGATACCGTCTCCAGAACCCCGAAGGTCTATTGACTTGAAGTGTGATGAGCCGCTGCTCACCTGGGTATTGTTCTCCAGAGCAGCCGCCTCAAACTCGCAGCGAGCATGACAAAAACAAAAAAAAGGAGCAGGAGGGCGTTGGGTGCACTCTGTTGCGGGACCTACAGCTGTTAGCGAGGGGCACATTTTCACGTATATACGCAGGTTACGCAGTGCAACTTGACGTTATAAAAACTTCATCGCGCTCACTCTCTCTCAGCGCGCTCTCTGCTTAATCACATGCGGCGCTCTGGATAATTTACCCTGCAGCACACTGTATTTGCATAAAAGTAGTTTCATTTGGAATTTTGATGCATGGCTTCACAAAAGAGTCTCAGTATGATAGAAAAAAGTCCCACACCTGAACCACTAAAACTACCGAACTATTTCTGTCTGACTCACCGCAGCATTCATTCACCGGCTCCTCTTGTATAAAATACAAAACAACATGCGATAATAGAGAGGATTTTCACATTTACTGAACTTCCATCATCTGTTCTTGATCTATTTATTGTGTGTTCATTCTCTTCTGTGACTTTTCCCTTCATCTCGAGTGTTTGAGGGTGGCAGCATGAATCACTGCTGCTGACTCATTGGATTAACCTACTTCTCACAGCAGGGAATCACCCCACTCTTTCTTAGAATTTGCCATCTTTCCTCTCCCTTTGTATTTCCTCAATGCACTTTTAACCTCATGGATTATGAGTGCGATAATATTTCAGCGACCGTGATTGAAACCGTTCTGCAGCATGCTCCACACAGCATACGAGAAAGTGAAAAAAAAAAAAACAACAACAAGCAAACGACCAGCGTGCTTTTTAAAAAAGATAAAGATTTAAACTCCCGAACGAGAGCACGCAGTTCCAGTTAAACAAAGCGTCATGCAAATACCAACTAGGCCTTTTCAAAGGAGAGCACTGTGCCTCCTTGACTTCCCTGACTGTGGTAGATATTGTGTGCATTGATATTATACGCCCACTGGAGACATCGTTATGCTCACTTGTACTGAATGAATTTATGTGATCCAGTACAACAGCTCCACTAGAAATCATGCAAATTGTGCTTTCACAAAGGGAATAATGTACAGTTTTAATGATCATCGCATAGATTTTTTTGGGGAGGTTCATTTTAGTTTGCAGAGACAATGATGTGCACTGAATTTCTATCAAGAGATGTTTCCACTGAACTGCCTCAAGTCTATTACACATCGTGCTTTGACCAAAATATCCCTCATCTGAGGCTGTAATCTATAATCTATAACCCTGTATTCTTGTATGTTGTTAATGTTTTGTCAATTTCTTATCTGGTGTATTCACGTATCCGATATCGTATCTGCTGTAAATAACTATTAATGCTATTAAGAAGCACCATGTAATTGTACATTGTGGTGTATTTTACGGGATAAGATCTGTGACTTTACAGTGACGTACTGTGGGTACTGTATGATTAAACATTAGTAAATGCTCACTCAATGTGTTAAGCAGCTTCCACGCCAATATAATTTACACCAATCCCCATGACTCCACTGCCAGGGAAATTAGACTTTCATAAAGGCTTGCATAACTGTCCATTACAGTGCAAGTGGAGTTAAAGTCACAGTAGGGGCAGTGCGATCTATAATGGAAATAATTGTAACACAATACAGCAATCAGATAATCATCTCTCTAATTTTTACTGATTGGGAGCAGATATATAAAGCTGTGCTTCACTTTGCACAGGATTCCCTGAAATTCCCTTGAGGGGAACCCCCCCCCAGTAAATCCCTAAACACCACAGATTGGGAGCCTCAGCAGCCCTGCTTCAAGCTTAAAAAAAAAAAAAGAAAAGAAAAAACAGCCTGCGAGCACGACAAACCTTATTTCAAATATTTACCAGGTGCTCCTGAATTGTTGACCTTTATGTGGCAATGAAATGCAGTTTTTACACTTTCTGTTGTCTGCAGGGGAATCCGGAGAGTTGTGTGGAATGATGGTCAGCTGGCGAGAATGGAGGAGCTGTCAAAGCCTGATAGATGAGTGCGTGTTTGCGTGTGAGTGTGTTGCATTTTCTCGGAGTGACAGGGAAACGCATGATGTGGCATCAGCTCTGGCAGACAGACCAGACTGGAAATAGTGCCTTGTGTGACAAAGTGTGCCCAACACAGAGAGAGAGAGAGAGAGAGAGAGGGAGTGAGAGAGAGAGGATGATTTTTTTTTTCCTTTTTTTCACACCAGCTTCCTTCCTTTGGTAAATTGTAGGCCAGAGGTGGCGGAAATACGTCAGTTATGTGGGTTCTCTGAAGCTTGACTGCGTCTCTTAATTTCGGATGAAGGGAATGAGAGGAGGGGAGAAGAAGAAGAAGAGATTTTAATCACTCCTGTCGCTTTAAGGACACTTATCAAAGCCTTATTATGCGAATAGAAAATACCACTGAGCAACTGAGCTGCCAAGGGACGGACTAGAGTGGATTTATAGGAAACTCAACATTATCTAAACTGGAATAGACCGCTTCATCGCCTCATGGAGTTTGATCGCACACTGGATGCTTGTCTTTTCCCCCCACCGGGACTCTTCGGGTCATTTAGGGAATATTGCGCATAAGTAGCGCTCAGACTTAGGATCTTTTTCCTTCTTCTTCTTCTTCTTTTTTTTTTTTTTTTTTTTTTTTTTGTTCACTGAAGCGCAGAGAGGAATAATATGGTTTAAAAGTCACCGGGATTAATTCACTCATCCGCCAGTCGATCCGGTGCCTGTCCGTGCGGGCGGTTCGGTTCCGGACGGAGAGAACCCTCGGATCGTTCTCCTGACAGGCTCGGATCATGGATCGGGCTGCTGCTGGAAAACAACAGCGGCCAGCGACATGATTCCTCTGCGCTGCGTCTGCGGCATGCGGCGAGCTCTTGGGGCTTTTCCTTCACGTCGCCTCTCATCATCCCCGCGCGACAAAAGTTGCGAGGCGAAGTGTAACGCGTGGATTTTCACCGGTTTGGCCGTTTTGCACCTGCTTTCGCGGCGGACACGCCGCGTCGACAGATTCGTGACAGAATAACGTGGATCCGCGTCGCTTCGCTCCGGATCGCTGCCTCTCTCCCCCTCGCCTGCTGCGGGATACTTGAACATTTTTTTGCCGATCTTTAATGGAGATTGAAGGGGTTTATACTCAAGGTCATTGAGTGTTGTGTTTTGCGTTGTTATTTCACGCGCTCGCCGCGCAGACGAGCGCTGCCTTCTTCGCGTTCTCGCGCAGCGCACAAGCCGTTGGTCCGGTGCGCGTTTATTTATTTGCACGGTGCGTTTTTTATTTAATTTTTTTTTTTTTTTTTTTCTTTTTTAGGGCAAACGGCTCGTGCCGTGGAGTTATATTTTCATCTCTCTCTCGCTCTTGACACCATGGATGGGAAATTGAAGCAGGGTCGGAGATGCCGGGCCAAGCGGGAGCGGGTGCGGAGGTTGCGGGAGGCAGGGAGCAGGGACGCCCGCAGCCCCGACCCCAACTCCTCCTGCTCCGACAGGGAGGGACACAGTCCGGGGAGGGACGCCGCCTCCCTGCCCGCTAAAAAGGCGCCGCGCCCCGCAGCCGCCGCCAGAGCCCCGCGCCCCCCCCGCAGGAAGCGACGGGAGTCCAGCTCGCAGGAGGAGGATATCATTGATGGATTTGCTATCGCCAGCTTCATCAGCCTGGACCGTCTGGAGGTGAGGAGGAACCGCTTCATTTACCTGTCTGTGCCCCCCCCCCCCCCCCCAAACACCCAGAGGAGTTGTCTAATCTGTCAGCAATTTCTTTGAGATGATGATAATTAGATGCTCTTGTAATCAGTAGATCAGAGGACCCCCACCACCACCCCCCACCCTCCTTCAAGGTGTCCCTGATCAATCTTTCTATCACATCACACATGCTTGTTGATATCTGTGCACTCTAATATAAATATATATTGAAAGTGTTTTGACAACTGCTGCAGCTCTGTTGACTGGAATATTACAAGTTTGGTGAATGAGAAGTTAATCATTGGCAGCATATGGTTTTCCCAGGAATATAAACAGGTGCTGTGCTGTCACTGTCATCGCCTCAGTTTTTTTTTTTTTTTGGTCCTCTGCTCTGATTCACTCTTTCTTCTCTTTGATAAAGCTGAACATTGCACCATTCATGTGTTACAGGCTGATACACAGTGAGCTGATAACTGTGTTCCTGTCATTCCTGTGTGAGATGTCAGAAGAATGATTTCAGAAAAAAAGGAGGATCTGTTGTGATCCTTCTCATTTGTCTCCTTTATCTCATTACTTTCCAAATGACAAATAAAACATTGCTCCCTGTGGGATGCTCGGCAGACTGACAAGACAGGCGGCTGTATTTTTGTTGGGGTTTTTTTCCCCCCATGGTTTATTCTGCGAACGATAGTACTACTCTAGATGAAATATAAATCACAGCCTTTCATAACAAAATCAAATCTATTACATATCTTGCGCGTAGTGTATATATTTCACAAAGATGACCTCGTTTTGAAAGCTCATGGATCACAGTATGGTTAATACCACCTTTCAGTCACAGCCTCCCATCATCAGTCATGATTGACTCGTGCCTTCTACAGGGTGTTTAGTCAGAACAATGTTGGAATGCAGATTTGCGGCGTGAAATCGCCAGCAGTCGTGGAAAGATTCACTTACTAGGAGCTGATAATCAATTCTCCACCTCCCATCTGTTAACAAGTTTAACCTGTCGGGGTCATCGGAAATTATATTGCCATTCCATTTAGCTTGGCCCTTCATGGTGTTTAGAGTGGGTGTCAAAGCAGATAGGGGAGGAATGAGGGGATGGCTGTGGAGAGAATGCACATGATCCTCGACTTAGTATAAGCAGGATAACGCATGAAAGCATCTGAGGGGGGGGGACTATGTAGCTACGACAGGTTCCTTAAAACATAATGCTATAAAGAAGGTTTCAGGAATAGTATGATGAAGGACGAATCCTCCGCCGCTATGCTTCCGCCTGGCTTCCCCCAGATAAACCTGTTACATGATATGGAATGTCCATAAAACCAGTGTGTCGGTGCCCATCTTTCTGGGTTTGCATTGAGTGCAGTGCCCTGCGAGGTTGTGCGTGTGGGTTTTCTGCTGCCCTTTGTGCTTGCCTGGCTGCCACTCCTGACAAATGCTGACTGTGAAAGACTTTGAAGATGTCAAAGCAGCAAAGTGCTTTTTTTTTCATCTTCTGCCGTCAACAGATAACTCCCAGCAATGTTCCAGCCCCTATAGTGTAGCATTACAGTGTCATGATGTGTGTTCCCCTGTATACGCTAATAAAAGTGCCACATGTTTGTGTTGGAGAGTGAAAAGAAGTGGGATAATTATGAGGTTTCTGTTTTACACGTTTACCAGCAATAATAGTTTTCTCACTGAAGTGCTAAATGCACGTTAAGTGAACACCGAGGAAAGAAAAACAACAAGCCTACAAGCTTATGTTTCAAGGCTGTGCAAATGAGGCATAATATGGCTCTATGTGAAATGATACTCACATGCCAGCTACTTCTTGCTAATTGGTCTGATTTGCATGCAAATGGACTGTGCTTATTAAATGATGTTGGTGGATCTGGTACAATTATGAAAATGGATGTGCACCGATAGTTTTTTTGTTGTTGTTGTTTTTTTTGTTTATGCTTTGCCGCTTGATTTCCGATCCACCAGACAACAAACGAAATAAGAGTGTTGACTCTATACTAATTTGATGTATTGCTTACAGTAAATGACGACGCTGATCACGTTTGTTTCCATGCATTGCGGCGAATGAAGCGCTCATCTTGGAGTGCCTCCCCAGTGGAAACATCACATCATCGGCCGTGACTCATGTTTTCACTTGCTTGCTGTATGGTCGAGTGGAGCTCATGACCTACACTACCTGTACTAATTACTCATCTATTATTGGGGGGGGTAGCTGGGGAATAGCTCTGACCTATTGCATCATGCTCTGATAAGCCGGCGGAGAGAGTGCGCGGAGTTTTTGACCTCTCCAAAGTGACTGATGGACCTGCACAGTGGTGTTTATACGTCACAGTTACTGTCTCATCAGCATTCTTCCAACATTAATATCCCATTCTCCGTATGGCCAGTGCACAAATATTTACTCTCATTCATTTAATCTTATTTCTTCTAATCTCTCTGTAATCCATTTTCCTGTTGGCCTAAACAGTCCAGGACGAGCATGTTTGATCAAATCCTCGTCACCTTTTGGTCACTGAGAGGCGATTGTCCGACTGTTTGAGCGAGTTGAGCTCAGTGGCTCAATGGTTACTGTCTGTGTGATTATGTGAGTGTGTGTGTGTGTGTGTGTGTGTGTGTGTGTGTATATGTGTGTGTGAGCCCGGGGTTATGAGTTTCTCCCAGAGCACTTTGACTCTAAACAAACGGAGTTAGTTGGTGTTGTTGATATTCCAGCTCGGAGCTGATAGGATCAAGCTCCCCCGATGAAGGCTCGGGCTGTTCGGTGGCCTCGCCCGCTCCCTGTAACCTGTTTCATTACAGCCCTGGGCAATTTGGATCCACAGCCGCGTTTGATTATGGCGTTGTTTATTTGCCTCGGATCCCCCGCACTTCTCGGAGGAAAGCCGCTCACTTACCTGTGCAAATCAACTGCACCAACACAGCCGTCCCACTTTGTCACGGCCACCTTATTGTGATTAGACAGAAAATGTCGGGGACGATGCAGCGTCGATTCAGACGCAAACAATCTGCAACGGTGGGCTTTTTCAGCACGTGGGAGGATCTCATGAGTCAGGCTTTGATTCGTTTTGGAGAATTGAAGCATGCATGGTTGGGAAATAAAAATGTTTTCTAATGCTTTTAGATATGGATCTTCCACAAAAAAAAATGCAGAGATTAAATTAAAATAAATATCACACTGATTGACATTTGGGAATCCATTCTCCAGCTGGGAGGCCAATTTCCCGGAGATAGAAGGGATTCACCTGACAGCAGTGCTATAAAACAATTACCCGCCATGGCTTAAGCCCTCTAGACGCCTCCCAGTGGGTATCGAACAAGTGAACAGATAATAAAATGATACAATTATCCATCTGTCACAGTATTAATAAGATGTTTGATTTGCTCCATTTGCTCTGTGAGTGACGTCGCGAGTGGCAAATCCCCTCGCGTTAATCCACAATCCTTCTGTTCATCTGCTTTAACATGAATTTACAGATTTGTTTGGTTTTTTTTTTCTCCGTTCCACTAATGGGGATTTAGGTTGAGTTGATTTCGTGATGTTATAAAAACGTGAAGGGCAGGAGGCAGGAAGGTCGAGGACTGAGGCAACAATGAGCTCATGGCGTGTTGAGTATGTTCCTGTAATTCAACCAGGGATGTTTTCCTGCCCCCCCCCCAATGCACTGCTCTGAATTCTACAGTTTTACACACTAATCATCATTGGCTGTCGGCCGCTGAGCAGCTCGACTCGTGCAATATGGGGAAATGTAGTCCCTTGCCCTAGGGGAGCTTGGCAGTAGTTGTTAAGGAAGCTGTGAGTTGCTGCTTCACTTTCTCTGTCTGTATTTTGCCAGCTGGTGCATGGATGTAAGCCAGCAGCATTCCAGCTACAAGTATGTGTCATTATATTTCATCAAGTGCTGGGACGAGAAAGATTTTCTCCTAAAATAACCATGTTTGGATATCACATTGGTTGCTCACAGCTCAGGTAATTCTGCTTGTTATGTTGCTGCAGATCCTATTTGGACTGCTCCTGGTTTATGATCCACCTATTTGACTTGGCCGGAGTTTGGCGTCACCCTCAGTGACTTTGCACAGACATTCTCCCTGCTCTGAAGTCCAGGCCGCCGCCTCCTACATTATGAGACCTTTCAGAATGTGTTTTTAAAATCGTGTGAAAGCATGAACGTTGGAACTTAATGGTGTACATACTGTGACCCTCTGATGGCGGGCCGCTGTGTTTTTCTTTGTTTTGTTTTTTGTCCGTCTTCCTGCTCCGCCGAGCGCCACTTGAGTAACACAGTGCAAACCGATACTGACACTCGAAGCCACAGCAGTCTTCTCTGTCGTGAGATGTCTTTGCCTCCATGGTGGTGCAGCAGATTTGTTGCAGGGGTTGCAGCAATCTTGCTTGGCGTTTCCCCCCCCCCGACAGTGACAGTACTGTGCATCATATGCCGGCACTGACAAACAACTCAAGCTTTAATTAACAAGGCAGTCCCCCCGAGGCTCCGCTGCTCATTGGCTGACGCGTCCCACAGAGAGAGCTTTCTTAATGCCAGTGGGACGTCCCCCCGGCCCTGGCTCTCTCTCACTGTCACACATCGTGGGCGGCAGCGTGGCTGATAAATGCACGGTCACATTCACAAGGCGTCCCTCTTTCTTCTCTCACGCAAGCAAACTGAATCTCTTGTGCACATTTCTTTTTTTTTTTTTTTTAACGATAACATACAGGACATCCATCAGTTATGGACGACGTGGTTTAGTCAAGTTAAGTGAACTTCTGCACATTCTTTGAATTCCTTTAGTGATTGTAATGCTGTTTCAATAAATTGAAATTCAATGATTCAACTTTAACAACACATGTAACATACATGACTAAGTGATGGGATGAGAACTGATATATAATATATTCTTTATTATGTTGCAGGTCATTTTCAAAATTGCCAAATAGTTTGTTTGCAAATTGTGAAAGATTTGATTTCACAGTAGCATGATGCCTTCATAAAATAATCAGAAATTCACACTTCAGTCATTTGTGAGCCAATAAAACCCTTTCATTTCAAAAATACTTCTGTATAACCCTTTTAGATGACCAAATTTTATGCATAATCATCTCTCAATGGGGCAAAGATCTCAATTAGTCAAAAATCTTAAAGGGACTTTGAAAATACAAGAAATCAGAATCTGATTTAAGTCTATATTTGCACAAAAAAAATTCATCGAGATACATACAGTTGTTTCAGTTCAATTTGTAAAGATAGATTATGATATCATGAAATTAATGACATCACAAAGCCAAACACCACTACATACAGATCGCTATTAAAACTGTTGAATGAAAGGAAATCGCCTGTTTTCATAATTTTTTTCAGTTTGACTCAGGAATGAATTCATCAGCATGATACTGATGCGTCGTCTGCAGCAGTATCCAGGAAATCCTGCTCAACCGTCTGATCAACAGTTGGTTGAATCACTTTGTTGTAAAGCTCGGTCAAAAAATACAAAACCAAAAAAAAAAAGTTATTAAATGGAAACACGTTAACCGTGAAAACAGGTCTTCTCTTGCACGAAAGTTCCACAGGGGCTTTTAAGCATCCTTCATCTGAGATAATGATAGTGGAGGTGGAACTGTGATTTATATCAGCTTCTCTTTCGTAAAATAAACTATTTTATTTCCAGCTTTTGCTTGTACTTGACAGTTTTTGGCCCACGTGAGTCACTCAACAGTAATTAGGTCCCGTGATGGTGGAATAATGGGGGCGTGATGCTGTCTGTTTTTCTCATGTCTGAATAGTGAAAAATGGAGAGATTAATGCCTGTTTTCCCCGAAGAGCCAGTTTTTGAAACAGTCAGTTGTCTGTTTGGAGGTATCGCTCCACTCTGAGTGCAGCGGCGCTGCCAGACGTCAGGGTGAGAGCGTCTTTGTTTCCAGGTACCGAGAGAGAGAGAGAGAGAGAGGGAGAGAGAGAGCGAGAGATTCGGTGTGGAGATGCGGCCGAAGAGGTGCATAGAAGCACGTGGGCAGCTCGTTGTAGGCACATATATCCATTTCCTGCCTCGTCGTCCTGAGCCGTCCTCCATCTTTCCTGTCTCTGTGTTTTCATTGTGGTGAATGACAGGATGTAATTACGCTGTGATTAAGATGCTGTCTCCAATCGCCTGCGATGGATTAGAAGCTGCACCGTTAGAAGGTTTTCCCCGGTAATTATCCGCTGCTGATTTTCCCCCCCCCCCCCCCCCCCCTCCCCTCGTTTTGCCTTTTCACAACCCTTCTCTACTTTCTCAGCTGCTTGATTAACGCACGTTATGAAACAATGCTCACAAAAGACATTTCACCTGGGCCGTCTGAGAAGAAGAAATTCTATGGAGATAATTTGGTAGCAAAGATATTTGTCATTCGGTTTGAGGTATTTTCCAATCCTGTGACGTCCACTCACCTATAATGGCGCCCCCGGCCACAGACGCACTGAATGATTGACTCTCGGATGAGGGCCGTGAAGGATTTACAATAAAAATAATGAAACCCAAATAGAGAGGGCACTCTTTAAGTGGCTCATTAAGTGATGGCTGTTTTCCTTTTCAGCCGCGTCCTTTGCTGACAGAGAGCAAAGAGAGAGCTCTGAAAGCCCGGCTGGCCTCAGCCTTCACATCACTTCAATCCCCCTTTCAGCATTTTGTTTGCATGAGCGTGCAGGTCGCTCTTTTTCTTCTTTTCCCAGCTTCTGAGACTCACTCAGCTCAAAGGTCTGTTGACTGGGCTTACCGAGTCGTGTATGTGTGAATAACGGTAATAATAGTGATTTTTGGCAATGTGTTTCCACAAAGTGAGGTGAGCACTTACCTCAGGAAAGGAAATGTAAACTTGCAGTCTTTTGATGCGTTAAGCTGCTGTAATTCCACAACCAGGGTTTGTGCCTGTAATAACATCATTCCTTTGCTTCCAATTACTCCTCTAACAAAAGAAAATGAAAAAAAATGATTGTTTAGGTTTAACATGTTGATTCAACAGGTTGATGAGAAGTCTGTCATTCATTAAACCATTCATTTTTCAGAAAAAATAAAACCCAAAACAATTTCATTGGTAGTAAATGTATGTGATTGCTTTTCACACAATATTAATTTAAATAGGCTTTAGTTACTAGATATATACTGTGAGTGGGTAAGTAAAATGTATTCGTATTGCAACTTTCGCAGATTAAACAAAAATTTTTAATAAAAAATATATATGTATATCTAGTAATAATAACAGGAAAGTAACAGCAAAGCTGCAGGTTGGTTAAAGCCACCCTACCTCGTACTACACAAGCTCATTATTAGTTGAGACTTGATGATGTTTCAGATCCAGACTCATGTCAGCACCCGTCATGAACTCCTGTCACGAGGTCATCGCTTACGTCAACGATCCATAAAGCAAGCAGATTGATGTGGGGTTCATATTCATCAAAAAACGTGATCTCGTTCAGTCAGTGTGTCAGATGCACGTGGTCGCGGTGTTGAAGATGGATTGGTTAATGAGACTATTCAATTTCTTTAGAAAAGTGCAACGCCAAGAAATTCTTCAACAGCAGCATTGTCTCTCATAATCTGATGTTCAGTTTACGCGGCCTCTGATCAGATCACGAGCAGAGTGACACTGCCTCCTCTGATCTGATGTGATTTTATTCGGATAGGACCAGACTAATTGGATAAACGTGTTTACATGACACGCTTTTAATTGGGTTATTGTTTAATCGGATTGCAATTCGTCTCTGTAACCTGTTCTTAGATTGAGTTGTTGCATCGCCACCACTTATTAAATGTTAATGAAATGCAAGGTGATTTTACGGTTGTTTAATGGGATTGCATTTCGTCCCTGTAAGGTGATTTTACTGTCGCCCAATAAAAATTTGGCCCAAACTCACAGACCGTCCTTTTGCTATTTTGAGGATGTCAATTTAGTGATATGTGCCTGCAGAGGTAAGCATCCGCTCTGCTTGTTCGACTAACGGGGATGTGCAGCAGCGTGCTGTTAGAATAGCAAACCTAACAAAGAGCAAGCACAACAGGCTTTTAAGGGGAATGGGAAATGACACTGATTGGTTTCATCTCCGTCATCGTCCAACATGAAGCAAATTGATTAAGAAATATCTCATTGGAATTGTGTTCCTCACTCAGCAATCACCATATTCACCATAAAAAAAGAGTCTGTTTATTTGGCGAGACCGTAAAGCAGGGGAGTCGGACACATTTTAGTTCTGCGGCTATGTTCAGCCCGATTTCATCTTGAGTGAGTTCGACCAGTAAACTTGTCCCATAATAACCTTTAAATTTAAACTACAAAGTTTTGCTTTGTTGTGGGGAAGAATGTACGTGATAAAAATGTCAATACATTTGCAAAAAAAACAATTACTACTGAAAATGACTACAATGTCAACATGAAGCCAATTTGAAAAGGGAAAAGTCCCCCAAAAAACTTTGTTGCATCATGTTTGTACAAACTCACTCTGACGGCATGGCTTTGAGACTCGTTTGCATTTTCGCAATGAGGTAACTAAGTTAGGTTTTGCGCAATAAATGTGCTTGTTTAGCTTTTTTTTTTTTTTTTTTTTTACAATGTACATGCTTGCAAATTGTTAAAATATAGCCCAACATCTCCCATATGAACATGAGTCATGTTGGAGTGTCGTATCTGTACTGCCTCCACCACCAACCCGATGAATTGTTCTCTTTTACTCCCTCAGCCAGCTGTTTGATATTTAATTCAGTGAAAGTTACACATCCAAATGTTTTTGTACATTTTTGTACCAGTTGTTTAAAAAAAAAAAAAAAAAAAAAAAACACTTCCAGAATTGAATGTCATCCAAACACAAAGCTTAAAATCACCACCAGATGTTCAAAACATCGCTACAATGACTCAAAGTTTTGGTTGCTGCGACTTCAGGCTTTCGTATGCCCAATACCGAATCAGCAATGTGGCAATTCTCCCGAACAGAGTGCAGATTGCACACCAGCCTGCAGTCCATGTAGTCATGTTTTTTAAGGAGGGCCTCATTTTCAAAGGCATGACTCACACTGTCGTGACATTGCACAGAGTCTTGCTGCATGTTTTCTTAATAGATTGCTCTTGGTGTGAAAGCAATTAGCGTTAACAGTTGTTGACATGCTCTCCTGCTACCAACACTTGCTACCAACACCAGCTCTGAGGGGAATAGTCTTTATAGGCCAAGTGATGCTGACAATAATTGCTCAGCACTCAGAGTCTGAAATAAGATCCAGCGATACGTCAGGCTGCAATTTATTACCGCTCATTGTCGGCATGTTGATCGTGTTTGCAACATTTGGCCTTTTTCTGTGTGTCTCGGTGTTTCTGTGTGGGTGCAGGCGAAGCCAAATAGGGGCCGTTGCTTCAGTGTTTTGTGTGATAGATTTGGCAGGCATGTAGCAAGCTGTGGCCAAGATAATAGAGCTTAGATAAGAGGCTGGTTATGCAATGTGGAATTTTCTCGCGCTCCCCTTTTGCCACTTCTGCCCAGTTCAGCGTCTGGGTGACATTTGTTTGACAACCCGGGGCTGAGCCGCGAGTCTCAGTTTGACTGTCAAAACGAAGCACCTTGTCGTCTGTCCACACGCTGCACGCCGAGTCTGAATCACTGCTTGGCAGGTGGAGAGTGTGAGGACGGGTCTGTCATCGCTGACATACTGTAAGTGACGGGAGAATAGTTTGTGTGTGTGTGTGTGTGTGTGTGTGTGTGTGTGTGTGTGTGTGTGTGTGTGTGTGTGCGCATCTGAGTATTGACTTTGGGTAACTTGAGACATGAGCGATTGTTGGTCTATGTAAACATCAGTGTTTCACACCGTTTTGTTATGAATTATGTTGTCCTATTTCATTCAGAATTTTTTTTTTTAAATATACCGGCTGTCAGTGCAGTTCTAGAATGCCTCGAGACCAAGGGTGTCAAACAGGCTGTTAAATCTACTTTAGGTGCCATTTACATGACGTTTTCAAGTGAAGGCAGTAATCTTTCATTGCGTTTCATTTACAATGGGGGAAAACAACTTTTCTCAAGTGCTGCTACTGTGCCTGAACACCACAACCGTAGTCAATGGTTCTTCTGCACATGCTCAGGAGATCTATTGTAGTTTCATGATATGTTTTAGAGCTTATAAGAAGAGAAGGGATAGTTTGTCACCCATATTTCCATACATTTATGTGCTTTCTATCTTTCTATCAATGAAGATCAGGTTATGTCACCAGTACACCCCAGTACTAATGGAGAGACAGATTCCCATGGTCGCACCTTTAAAGTCATCCGTTCATCCAACTAGTGTGTTTCTGGATTGTGGGAGAACGATCAGGAGAACCCATGCAAACCATAAACAGAAAAAGTTCGAGCTGTTTGAATTTGATGCAGTTCACGGAGATGTTCAGTTGTTGAACGTATCTAAAGTAGCTCATTGTGAAGGAATTAGTGCTGTTCCTCTTCATTGTAGCAGCAGTCACATTGAATTTCACTGAAGTGTTTTGTGGTGTACTTGTTCTAAAAGCCTTTTGACTGTGCCAAGAGTAAATTATAGTGGAAGCACAAGCTACTGCCGGATTATTTGTTATGTATTCCTCTGGTAATTCAACAGTAATGTTGAAAAGCTGTAAACAATATGGGTAATTAAATTCAGTTCTCCAAAATGCTTATACTTTGACTCAGGCAGCGGTTTGTGTGCTTGTGCAGACGATAACATCGGTTTTAAACAGGCTCGACCCGGGGCCGGCGCAGACGTTCACTTTTTATGAATCCTTGAAACGTCTATGAAAGTCAATGTTGCGGCTGTGCGCCCGGCAGAGTGAATAGCAAGAATGTGTTTGAGATATAATGGGGGTACATAATGAAGCATGTGTAACGTGGCCGCTGCAGTGAAGCCTACAAGGGCAAGACGAGCTCCGTCACCGCGAGTGATCCGGCAAGCAGATCCATCAAAGAAGAGCACAGTCAGTCCTTTTCTTTACTCTGTGTGGACAGCAGATCCCTTCCCTCCGCCTCTCAGCCCCCCCTTCTTTTAATCTGGAGGTTGTTTACCCATAGATCAAAGGCGGTAAACTGCATCTGCTCCCCTTTTTTTGGCAAACAGGCCACACAGCTCATTTCAGCCGGGCCACTTTGTCTGTGCGTCTGAAACGAGGACACGCACCTCGGTACCGGCGGGGGCTCCACCACGTCCAGGACGAAGAGGGAGATTGACTTCACAGTCACACAGCCGCAGAGCGCCGGCGCTGGAACAGTTGTTGAGACGATAAAGAAAAACAGACAGCGTGCGAGAGCGAGAGAACATAAACAGAAGTCTGCCAAGCTACTGTTTGCATTCCACATCCCTCTTTTCATATCACAGCAGCTGCTGGAGCCTTGTGCTGTTTGAATGCCATGCTAATTATAACCACGTTCGTAATATGATTCGGAAATATAGATTGCAGGTTTGATTAAAGAAAGTGGTCATGATGCACTTTTTAATCAAGTCACTTTTTACATTTAATGCAAATATATATATTTTTTTAATGACAGGAAAGTGTGACTTTCTACAGCTGCATGTATGAACACGTTCAGTGTCGGCATATGATTTGGTAGCATGGTCACCTTCAAAAGCCCTCGCAGGAGCAGACGATGCCTTGTGCAAATGCAATCATGTGAGCAGGTGCAGCGAGTTCATTCTTCTGATAGCGTTTGTGCTTTCTATTGGTACAGGCACGTGATTGATTGCTTTTCTGAGTTGGCATCTGCAGTTATTCAAGGCATTTCTATAGCATGTTAAACTCAATTCCCGCTTTGTGGATAAAGACAGGCCACACTTAACTTAATTTCCATTGTGTAATTTCTCATCATTCCACTGGAAGCCCTCCGGCTGCGCGTCAGGATGGAGCTCAGACTCGGAGGGAGAACGTTGGACCACAATGTCAGACTTTCATTAACGACGTGTCTTTACTTTTCATACGTGGACTCCAGAGAGGAGTGGCATGCACAGCAGCTCAGGTGTCTGGAATCTTTGCGGTTGTTGCGAGTTGGACCCCGGCCCACAGCTTCTGCAAACAAAATGCCACACCTCTGCGTTTTTCTTGAGGGCTCCAACAATCCCAGACAATATGCATGTCAGCCATTTAACACTGCACACATGCTGCTCTTTAAAGATACTCAGCTTTACTTGCGTTGTGTATCCTCTACAGCCTCATGAGGTCATCATTAATTGCATGCAGCATTTTAAAAGGATTACCCATGAATTTAAATACTTACTGTGGCTACGGACTGAGGCCCTGGTTACATGGTAACATTTTCAAGTGAAAACAAGAAACTTATGTTGCATTTTTATTTACATGACAACAATGCTCAGAGCCACGCAACATTTTGGAAAAAGGTTACGAAGAAGTACCTTTTTGCCCTGTGTAGACGGAGCAAACACAACTCTTTGAAAATGCTCCGACTGACATTCGACTCTGACACAATCCAAATACAGGCTTTTTACATTAATCTTCTGCATGGGACGTGAGTTAGCTCAGCTATGGGGGATATGTTTGATCCTCTCCAGAATACGGTAGAGAAGATAAGGTTGTTGCTGTGGATGATTTGGGAAACCTGAAAAGATAGGATGCATCTGAAGAGCACTTCTTTCCCTTCTTTTCATGAGCCCGACTCACATTACTGTGATGATGCTATTTACATTTCCACCTCTCCGAGGTCGCGGCAGTTAGACAGAACAAGGCGCCGTTTCCTGTCGGCAGCCATCGCTTCTCCCAAACACAGAGTCAAATGAGATCCCAACACCTTGCGGCCACTCTGTTATCAGCCCCGTTAATGAGACACACTGTGGGAATGAATACTTTCCCTCTCTTCCAGCCGGCCTTCCCCCAAGGCTCCGCCATCGCTTCTCCCAATGTGCCACTGCAGACACAATAACGGAGGGAGACGGTTCAAAAGCAACAGTGCAGCAACGAATACGAGAGAGTACCCGCGATAGTCTTCCAGTTCCCGGCTTAATTGTTTCCTGGTGGCAGAGGCAACGCTTGTTCTCGGAGCATAAATCCTTCTATTTTCATTTATCTGCTCCAGGTGTTGATGAAACAATCCCCCTGCTGGATAATCATATTTCCCCCTGACCGCTTGCCAAGATGCTGAAAGGGAGATGGAGGCAACCCTGCTTGCACCCTCACCATCCAGTCACCCATCGCCCACACACACACACACACACACACACACACACACACACACACACACACACACACACACACCCCTCCCAGCCGTCACAGCCACAGCTCTCCCAGGGTGTGTGTGTGAATGGCTCTCCTCGGCGTTTCAATTTGCACAATAATGCAAGAGGTGGAAAATGGTTACACTCACTGACAGGCAACACCAAAGGAGGTGTGTGTGTGTGTGTGTGTGTGTGTGTGTGTGTGTGTGTGTGTGTGTGTGTGTGTGTGTGTGTGTGTGTGTGTGTGTGTGTGTGTGTGTGTGTGTGTGTGTGTGTGTGGCACCCTAGTGTAACCGCAGCCAGTGAGTTCTTCAGCCTTACATTTAATCAGTTGGTCATTCAATTAATCAGCTTGTCACTCAGTCTGCCAGATCATTAACAAATTGCTCCGTCACTTCTTATAAAGTTGTGAAATTAATCTTCAAACAGACATCAAGCGACATTATATATGTCTTCATGGACATTCGATTCAAAGTAGAATGAATGACTCAAGATGTAGTGTTTACATTCAATATGAGGTGATAGTAAATGCTGGGGTTTTTTTTCTTCCTTTCCTGTCTCGCTTCTCTTTTAAATGGAACGGTGGTGTTTTACGAGTGGCACGACAAGCCTTTATGTCTTATAGCTGCCAGTCATTTGGAGGCCTGTGGCAGTGCCTTTATCAGTTCTGGAAACCTATAAATGTAACTGAGGGTCACATACCTCTGGAGGCCTCTCCCAACCCGCGTCGCTGCAGGCGGGAATGTTAAAACCAAGGGCGGGCCCAGCAGTGCACGAGCCGCCATCAAACACAGATCTACTGCTGTGGATGCACATAAAAGGTGCAGTATGCCTCCCTGCAGTGCTGTATTTCTGGTGCTCACATACTTTGTTTTGGAACATACTGGTGTGCAAAAGTCATTTATGTTGTGATTTAAGAAACACCGGCAGGACCCACTAATCTATTTTCTCAAGTGTTGACACAAGGTCAAAATGCAGGTCAACGGATTCCTCGGCCGGCGGCATTAACCGAGCCGGCCTTGCTTAGCGGCCTCGCGGCCAAGATCCATGACGGGGATCCGTCGCAGACAAAAAGGGGGCAAAGTGAGCTAATGTGTGTTTTTGACCTCTTTCGGCAAAACAGCGGGCATTGTTTGCAGAGCGAGGCACAATGGTGGTTCTGTTCAGAGTCGGCCCAAGTGAGAGCCTGTTAGTGGAGGAAAGTGAGGGTGAAAGGACGGAGGGGAGAGAAAATAAAAAACCTTTCTGACTGCTGACTGTAGTTTTTTAGCTTTTAAGATACTGATTTTCAGTGAAGCGTTGAGAGTTTAGGCAGATTTTCTGTCTATCGTCCTGTCACTCTCCAAATCTGTCTCGAGTTTTGTTAAAATAAAAAAAAATTAAAAGATTTGTGCAAAGTGTGGGAATTGAACACCTCACTACCAAAAACACAAGCGGAGCGTGGGTTGCCCTTAATTGGATTGTGATCTGCCACTTCAGCAGATTCCAGCAAGGACCAAACGCACCGTGTTCCCAGTGGATTTCTTTCTACTTCTCCCGTCTCTCACCAGTTGTACAACATACTCTTTTATTTTGATGTGTCGAACTGGTTGTAAATCAAATTTCACAAGAAATGGTTTCACTTCATACTCAAAGATGCCTTGTGGTCACCACGTTCCACCAAGAAACTGCAGCTCGTGCTATTCCTCCTACATCAATAAGTCATGGATTAAGGTAGGAGGTAATGTAAATAGTGTTTAGCGGACATATTGTGTTACCAAAGGGTGAGATGAGGCCAAGAAGCCAGTGTACGTCTTGATGTGCTGTCATTTTGTCCTCCTTCACTATACGTGCTTGATTGCTCAGCGCAGGCTGTATCTGCCTGGCTGACATAAATGGAGGGCGAATGGAAACGCTGCCACTGTAGCCTTCGATCTGTTCATTGATCTGTCCCGACTAATACGTCTAAAATGTTGATGCTATGGTTTTGCAGTGATTGGATGATCTGGGGAAGAGGGGAGGACTGAGCATAAATTACTGATGGCGCATTCCTGTTGTCCTCAGGAGTCATAAATCCAAACTCAATTTTTTTTTTCTTTTTGAGTCAAAGAGCTGAAGTTATAAAAAGATGTGTGTTTTTGATTTTAAAATGGGAGCTTCAAAGTTGTTGAGTTGAGTTGTTGAGCCACACAGTGAGTTCATCTTGGCACTGAGAAACATTTCTCAACAGTTCAGTGACTCGTACTTCAAATTCACAGGGAAAACTGTGGCAGATTTTTTAAGCTTTTGCATTCTTGTAAACAAATTACTTTCCGTTTCTTTTTAACAAAGGAACCAGCCAATACCAACTTTACGTTTGCAGTCAACTGGAACATTACAACTTCTTCTGAGAAATTCTGAGCTTGGAAACAAGAGAAATGTACTACGACAGCAGGAATAAGGACTTATTTTATAACAGTTGGGTTTTTCGCTCACAGTTCTACCTTTGGAGGGATATAAAGCTAATATTCAAGATTCACTCAAATGTCATTTGGAAATGGTAAAAACTCAAGGAAACCACATATTTTTCTCTTAAGCGCTGCGTAAAAAATTAAAATCAGTTTTACAATAAATGTTCAAACATGTTATAAGTACTCAATAAAACAAATAACAAATAAAATAAAATAAAAAAATAACTCAATAAAAAACCTGATAGAAAGCTACATCCAGTTAAAAGCAGCTGTTCAACGTTTTTTGTTTTTTTTAAGTGCTTTAAAACCACAAAGCAGCCATTTTTTTTTAACACTACAGTACTGCTATTGTAATAATAATACTTGTGCAGAAAAAAATCTAAATAAATTATGTCTATGTATTAATAAATTATGTATTTATGTTTGGGAACTTGTGCTTTTTTGTGCATCTGTAGTTCCCACTCACCTTCATCTGTGATTCTGACTTCTGACCCGTTTCTATCAGTTATATATTGAAATAATGAAGTGAAATACAATCTATTTCAACACAATCTCGGCAAAATCCAGTGCGTTGACATGCAGAGCATGAATGCACAGTGCATGAAATATAACTAATTGCAGACTATTCCAATATTTATATTGCGAATGTTGATATAGTGATGATAAATTTGCAATATATCATGAAGCGCCAGAAAAATCCTCATTCTCTCACTACTGCTCCCGGTTTGTTCCGCCTTTACCCAAACTGTATCAAGGTTTAACATCCTCTAATGCGGTAAGTTCATGATAAAGTGATAAAAGTCTAAAGCCATAATAGCATTTGTGGAAATATTGATTCTGATTGTGTAATACTGGCAGCATCGACTTTGTTTGTTGCTGCATATCATCCCTGTCACACCCTCCTCCCCCCTCCATTAGCGCCACTAAAGGTTTCACAAGTATTATTTTTGTTCCGTCTTTAAATAAAGTAACACAAACATCAGCGAAGGTTGTTGAGCGTTAGTAAGCAAATCAAGATAAACAAGCTCCGTCTCTGGAGATGCTTGTTAAAAGAAACAAAAAAAAAAGAAAAAAAGAAACAAGAAACCAAATTACTGCAGCAGCTGACTGAAGTGGTTTTTAGCTGGAAGGCCGCTCCACATTACACACTGTACTTAGCTTACAGTCACAGTCCTCCATCAGCAGTATACTTTACCTGACACCTGGTAATTAGCCAGTTGGGAAACACGAGCCAGCGGACTGACGGACGGCCTGTTTTCCTTCACATTTAGCTCGTTTCAACAGCTGAAGACATTGTAGCAAGTAGCAGCTTAACAAAGTCGGAAACTACTTCTGTCGCGGCCACTTCCGATCCCGAGACGTTTGTCTCCGACTTGTCAGGTTCTGGTGAGATCCTCAGGCCTGATGTCATCTTGTTGTGTTGAAACTGGCAACGTTAAGCACATTCAGGTAATTCAGCTTCCAGTTTGAGTTGGTATGACAAACACAAGCGGCATGTCCAGCGAGCTGTTTATCACAGAGCCGTGGTGGCCTGGAATGCATTACCTGGATTTTTGTTGTCAGAGAAAAAAAACAAAGATGGTTTCAGTGTTTCTGTTTACACAAGACGGAATTCTGATTAACTGTCTGTGATCAGTCATTATGATTCAAATCTAAGTCCCTCATAGTTATTATATGCTGTTTTTGGTTTTATGGGTTCTTTTGACAGATAAGTTGTATTTGGTTTCACTTTGAGCCTTCATGATTTGTCCTGTGTGATTGTGCATGTGTGTGTGTGTGTGTGTGGCTTTGTATGGAATATTGTAAACAAGATTTGGAATGAAAAAGAAGGCGACCCCAGGCAGCATAGCTCCTGCAATAAGTCAGGGGTTAATGGGGCTCTCAATAAAATGAGCTAACCTCCATTCATTCTTAACTTTAAAACCATTGTTTTTAAATGTCAGGTAGGGCCACAATTTGGCGCTGTTGGTTGTCTTTGTGATGAAACCACACACACATTCACACAGTGAAGAATAAATGCTATAATTGTTAACACTGGCGTGCGTAGTAGCAGCATTTCAGAAAAGCTGCACTTTCACCCGTTTACACGGAAACAGCTTTTGTGAGCTGCTTTCAAGCTGTTGTGTGCTCCTGGAGCTCCGAGCAGCGTTGTTGTGGAAACGAGCCTCCAAACGTTTTCTGTTTTCGCTTGATGGATTGTGTCGTGTAAACGGGGCCCCAATTACAGTTTTTAAGTACTTTGCCATTTTCGCAATTTTAGCTGTCTAACTCTATTCCTCCTTGTAGTATTTCAATACATCCTCGACCACTTTAGCAGTTTTAGATGTTTAATGGTTTTGGCTGTTCAGCAGTTTTTCTCAAATGAGCTACTTTTTGTAATTGAACCATTTCAGCTGATTGAATTTTTTTTAAACCATTTTATCAGTTTAATCTTCTGCATATTCTGGTTGTTATCAGTTTTAATGAAATTTTAGCTGCTAGCTGATTACCCATTTTTTTTGCGATTTCGTGGAAACTTTGTTGAGTTTTATTGGATCAACTTGTTGTCACGACCTAAATTGGAGGAGGAGGCAGTGAAGGCTGCATGTGCAGAGACTCTCCTGGTTTGGAACCAAACACTGCTTTTCTTTATTGCTGGTGTTTGTGGTGGGTCTACGAGGCAGCCTGTCAAAGTTAATCAGCCTACAACGACTGGCTAAAAGCAGACATCCTGGCTGCACTGCGGTTCTCACACACACACTCGCACTCAGACAAAGGCGAGCAAACACACGTGCAGACTCTCGCATGCACGCCAATGCTCACATACTGCTGTATAAAGAGAGGAGGGGAAAAAAAAAAAAAGAGTTGTTAACAGATTTTTCGTCTTCCGCCGGCAAGTCATTAATGGACGCTTGGTTAATGGCGACTCCGGCTGAACCTGCGAGGATACAATGCAGCGCTGCAGTCATTGAACAGGGGCTTCAGTGGGATTGGATGCCTGAAGACATTTATTCAAACAAGATGAACTGTTGATCCCCCCCCCCCCACTTCCTCTCACTTCCCCTTTTATAGTGTAGTGTTGCCACAAAAGGAAGAAAAAGAGAAGGAAAAATCGTTTCCGCTCTGTCTCTTATTACTCACAGTACCATTAAGTCTATTTTATCCTCAAGCAAAGGTGGAACAGACAAGTAGATTTGTTGTTGAGCCTTTTCTTCTTTTACACGCTTTGCAGGTGACATACTGTGTGTGCGACAGATTTGATTGTTGGTCATCCTAACTACTGTGTGGATTGCCGTATCATTTTAACTGTACCTGCAAGGTAATCTTGATTTTTCTCTGAAATCATTTCTTGAGCCACCAGCAGATGTTTTGTAAATTCGGTGCATCCAAAAAAAAAAAAAAAAAATCAACATTTGCCTGTGTATTCCAGCCACTTGTAGCTGCTCTAATGATAACAGCAGAGAGTATGGGTGATGTGATACAGCTTGACAGCTTAACGAAGCAAGAAAATCCATATTTGCTGGAGGTTAATGCATTAAACACTTACTGACACAGAAAATCATGGTTTCAGTCTATTTTCTTTTAAAATATTTCCATTGCTTTTTTGTGTGGTCGACACATTGACGGGTATCTGACACCTTCACACTTTCCATAATAGAAAGAGGATTAGAAATCAGACCTGACTAACTCTAAACCTGAGACTGAATAGGACAGGTTTCGAAAGAAAATTGGGAAAATGTACATAAACAACGAGAGCAAAGAGGAGAAAAGTGAATGAATAAGGAAAGAGGAACTCAGTAGAAACATCTTTAGCATCAATCTGCTGATCAGGCTCCCAGGTTTGTCATGCTTTTACGTTTGTCTGTATGTGTGTGTCATCGGTTCACTTTATGTCACATTATCTGTGTCAGCCCACCATTATAAATGCCACAATTGTGACTTTTACTCTAAACCATGAATGTATGCCCCATTACACAATGTACACTGTTTCTGTTCTATTCATGTTTAATTTTGTTATGAACATAAACGAGACCCGACGTGCCTCACAATGCAAGCTTTTGTACAACATTCAATTCTTCTGAAAAGGATCCAAATATGGGGGCAATATTGTAGGAAAACTATTTGTCAATGCGTACAGAGCGTTGTCTGTCTGCAGTTCAATCCGTCTGTTCAAAGTCGAAGTTGTCAATGTATAAAGGAATTTGTCAATGTGAACCTCGTGTTACGGTCCGTGTGGGCTTAGGTGGACTCAATGGATGCCAGACACTGCCGTGGAACGAAAAACTCCTTGAAACAAACGGAAACTGAAAGTCCAAAAAACTCAAAAACCCTGTCCGAAGCTGCAGCTCCAGGGAGAAGACCACCAAAATATGAACGCTGCAGCACACGAGGGCAAAGACGCAGACTAACTAGATGCAGCAACACGGGAGCAGGAGATTTTCTTGGGAAAGCCATAAGAAGATCAGGAGCTCCTAAAACATGAACACAGGCCATTGTTGAGCCATTAGCAGGGTTAAGAGAGAGTTGAGGTTCAACTGTAAAACTGAGTTTACTGCTGTAACACAGTTTTCACTGATTAACAGCCCCAAAAGTACGATAGTAGGCGAACATGTTTGGTTTTGCTCTCCAATAAAAGCTGTATTCATGTGGACAGAACCTCAGTTTGGTTGCCTGAAGCTAACCAAACAGTGACTATTGTTTATTTCTTCAACCACAAACAAAAGGACAACAACAAACTCCCCACAATAGAAGTACTATGCATACTTGGTCCACAATAGCGCCTTTGCTGTGATATCATTTTAGAAGTGTAGCTTGTTGTTTTAGTGTGAAGATGTCCTGTTTGTTGTGTTATCTTCCGTGTGGCAGTGGTTTTAAATCAGAAGCAGTGTTAGTATTTTAATTCAATGCACCATTGTGCACATCCATGCATGCATATGATGGGTGTTACTGCTCACAGAACGTGCGCGATACGTCTGGAATGTGTGAAGCGAGCGAGCCGAGGAGCGTCTGCGTGTGCAGCGCTCTGGCATTCATGGCCATCATTAATCACACATTCACCTTGAATTGGCAAAGCAGCACTGGGTAAATGGTTTTAAATCAGCTGTGGCCTCAGAGCCGGCCGCACGTAATTGTCTCCATTAGCTCCAGACTGAACCCCGCTCCGCTGTGTACTGAGCCAGTCCGCTCATACTTCCCCGGCTTGTTCATACATGTCCCTGCCAAATGGCCGAGAAGTCTCTGCAATAAATAGCTCCAACCTGAGGCACACTGCGTGGTATATATTAGGACGCGTGTGGGTATACAATGAGAGCAATAGCAGGGACCACCATCCCCCACCCTCCTCTGAACTGTCTCCTTGCATTGCTGTTAATCAGGATATAATTGGTATGCAGGCTCGGCGGAGGCATCCGTCTATAAGAGTGGATTCCACCGATTTAGTTATGCAAGCCGTGGAGATACGACGTGCCAATGAAATATGCAGATTTGGAGCCAGTGGTAATGAAAACAGCAATGAGAGGCATTGTAATAACAGGAGTTACTCTGGGACAAGCAAACCTCTGCCAGGGTTGAATAATTACAGCACATTCTGTTATTATTTTTCGTCTGGGTTTGATTGCCCGACAGTTTTTCAACATAATTTTCATGCTGTTTAACAGATGATTGGATGGTAGATTTTCATGCAGCTCGGTTAAAAGAACCATGACCCGTGTAATAGTTAAAAACCCTCCGCTATGGACTATTGCCAAAAGCAATTTTGGGCCAAGGCTGTCTTGAGAAAATTTAAACCGAAGTCTTTTTCACATATAATATAAGACTGCAGCTAATCTTCATCACTTAATCTGACAAATGTGTTTCAGTTAATAGTTTAAACTTGGAGGGATTTTTATTCTTTCCATTGATTAGAGTATTTCTTATTTGAAACACTTTTAACTTTACTACTGTTAAAGCAGGTCTTTTGTAATGAAATGTGAGATCAATTTTAGGCCTGTGGCTGATAATTCTGCATTGTTTTATCCTACTTAACATCATGATGTCTACCGCTTTGTACTTTAGCTCAACCTTTCTATTACCTTCTGTTCTCCATTTAATTGCTAGATTTCAGAGCTCCCCAAAACAAAACAAAACAAATGATAAACTTCAGGCAGCTTTTCTTCAGTATTTGAGCTTTTCAACAGCTTCTCTCAACTCAGACTGTCAAAGTTGCGATGTGTCTTTGAATGAAAACTAATTTCTCCATTTACACGGTTGACCATGACCAAACGGCCTGTTATACGATCGCTGTCTGTGTTTGGAAAAAGGGTAGAAAGTGATGATGTTGCTTGGCAAATAGGGATTATGAGAGTAAGGCGATATCGTTCTCGGCATAGCACAAATATCACCAACTTTAAAGTCTGTGTAAGACACTAAATTGTAAAAATGCAAACTCAAAACAGAACTTTACATAAAGAAAAAAAATGCGAGCAGCCTTGGAAAGTGCACAGACATTGTGCAATTACCTCATCAGTTAATGCAGAGAGCAATATGCTTTGAGCTCTGAGCGCTATCATCGTGTAAACAGACAACCAAAACATAACTAGTTTTCCATTTTCACTTGAAAATATTGTTGTGTAAAGGTCTTATATTCATGGTTCGTTGAAAAGGATAAACAAATAAAAACCTACAGTTGCCTTTGTCGTCATTACTTTACACTGGGTACTGCATTCATATATCAGGACTGGATTTTTATTGAGGGCATTCAGTTTTAGGAATTACCATTTTAGAGAGTGTGGTGACAGATTGTACAGTAATAACACATTAAAGCTGAATGGATGGAATCTATGGCTGGCGAGCAGACTGAGACTTCAGGCTGCCAGCGTCTATCCATCCTGCATCTTAATTCAGAGACACTTTACATCTGCACACCAGATTTAAGGCCGTCATAAATCTGTGGTCTGTCCGTTTTAACCACACGACCGAACCAAATCATTTTAAAAGCTGGGAACTGTATACATTTCTGTCTTTAGTGGAGCTGATGTTGTCAACTCTTACTCAACTATTACTCATCAAACTAAGGAATTATAGAAGAACACACACAGGAACTAATGAAAACTGGCAGATTTGAACACTCAACACCATCATCATCAAAGTAAAAGCACAGGAATAGCATAGCGTCCAACACTTGGGCGTGTGTCACATTTCTTTATCAGTAGCACTGAATGAAAAGCAGTAAAATGTCCGACATCCATGTATCCTATAATCATAAAAATATCAAGACCTATTGACCTTTAACAGGCTTTTGCACAAAGTTTTTAGAA
The DNA here is from genome assembly GCF_963422515.1 of Blennius ocellaris. Taxonomy (NCBI): domain Eukaryota; kingdom Metazoa; phylum Chordata; class Actinopteri; order Blenniiformes; family Blenniidae; genus Blennius; species Blennius ocellaris. The sequence goes on from NC_137656.1 coordinate 24,383,241, forward strand.
AATAAAATGGTGGGCATTAGTACTTTTCAAGACATGCAAGTATAATTATCCCTGGTTATTAGCTCAGATAACATTGAATTGATGCCACTTCAGAATCCCCGAACTGCTGCATTATTATCAATAAACGATGTTTAATGCATTCAATGATTTAGTTTTGGGACAACGTCAACAAAAAGCAGTAAAGTATGATGGTTACTCAACCCGAGAGACAATAGTTGTCAGCATTCTGACAACTGATGAGGGACCTGAACACAAACTTAAAAAAAAAACTAAACGCACATCTAAATATAATCGAAGTGAAAATAGAAATGCAGAGTGTGTGGAAGGGAAACCTTGCTGCTCCTTTGCTATGTTGTTGGACAGGTAGCTGCGGTAAAAGGGTCATATTGCTTTATGGCAGTGCCCTGATTGCCTCCTGTGATATGTGGGAGACGAAGAGCAGCACTGATAGCGCCAAACAGCCAGGTGTAAATCTTTATTATCGCCTAAGAACAATTGACTTTACAGTAACCGGTCATTAACACTCAGCAGAGATATAACAGGTACACATAAACCCAGGAGCCAGGATGTGTTGCATTAAATGTGTGGAGCACGGAGCACATCTGTTAATAAGAGCTGTGGGAATGTGAATATAACCCGACTATGTCAGGCTGTTGGACAAAGTTTCTGTTAAATATTGCAGCCCAAATGTTGTATAAACTTTGTTATTTACTATATGTTGAACACGGTTTCTTTTGTCATGCTTTTTTTTTTTGGCCCTTTTAAGCATTTTATATTGATATATCTGACACTTGCCTGGGTTAATATTAAACACTTTATAGAGAAGCTGGGCTGGTTCAGAAAACTTCAATCCATTTTATTATGTCATGCGTCATTTACACGAGTGACCTTTACTTTAAGAGAAAGCGACTTGGCACAGTGACACTGGTGGCTCCTCAAATGAGGTGTAACTGCAGAATATGGTGCGATGCTCCATAATCAAGATTTTATCCACGTTTTTTTACCTCCAATTTTGAGAGAAAAGAAGTACAGGACCAAACTATTATTTACCTTATTGTGACACACTTTCATAGACCTACATACATCATGTCTCGTGGTTTGAAATCTCACAGTGAGAATATCTCTGGTTTAAGGCTTTTCTCTGTGGCGTTTTCCCTCCAAATGCACCAACGACCTTCCAAAGTCCCAAAAACAACCTGTTAAAAGTTAAGTTGACTCCAAATTGCCCGGTGAGGGACTGGTGATCTGTCCCGGATGTATCCTGCCGTCACCTGTAGTCCGCTGGGATGAACTGCAGCCCCTCGTGACGATAAGTTTGGACTGAATATGGACGGATCCCAAATAGCTGTTGACATAGTCAAATTGCTTCTTATCCGTCATTGTTCAGGTTAATTTAACACTCATTTGTTGTTCTGTCCATTCCCACAATGTGTGGTAAGAGCTTCATCTGGTTTTATGCACCTCATTTTTTAGCTCTGCACTGAATTTTCACATGTTCTTTGTTGTGTCTATTGCTTTTTGTTTCCCACGATCCACAGCGACCAGTTGTCAGTGCAGCTATTTCAGGAGGAGAGCTCATCTGGCTCTGGATCATTTTTTCAGACCCAAGACAATTGTGGTTTCGGTGGTCGAACTGGTGGTCAGCTCGTGTCTGGCCGCTTGAATGACAGTACCCTAAAAGTAGATAACCCTAACCACAGGGTAACACTACTCCCAGTTGTCAGTTGTATTTGTGCAGGTCTCGCCAAAAACACAACTTTAAACGTGGCTCATTTATCAGCAATAATCTTGCAATTATTTTAGATTCTGATGTCATAAAACTGTCTTTAAAAAGTGCATCAGTTTAATGCATTTTCCATAAACCGCAGCCAAGCCTCCAAACAGGAAATATGTCTTTGTAAAACAAGTTTGCACTTTGACCATATTCAATAAAACACATTACAAGTGTGTTTCCAACCAAGAAGTAGGTGACAAGTACAGTGGATAGCCTTTTGGCCTCATCCCACAGGAATTTACCGCACAGTGCTCTTCTGCTCTGGTCAGGCTGTAGATTCCACATCCACCATGCACACAGCTTTTCGCTGGTTCAATATATTTGAAACACTTAATGCCAAAAAGAGAAAGGTAGCAAAAATGAAATGTGCCGGTGGGTTGTATTTCCCCGTGTTGTGTTTTATACTGTACTTGCAGTGGGACTCCCCATATCTTTCATGAGAGCTTGATAAGTATCAGATGGTGTCCTAATCGATCACTGTGCTGCGGATGTCTGACCCACTTTGTGTGTGTGTGTGTGTGTGTGTGTGTGTGTGTGTGTGTGTGTGTGTGTGTGTGTGTGTGTGTGTGTGTGTGTGTTTTATCTCCCTTCTTCCTGTTTGTACAAAACCTGGAAAATCACACACAATCTGAAACATATTGGCTGACGAAAACTCAAAAACGTAAACATTCAGCTCAACCTTGTTTGACGTTAGTTGACTTTGCTTATTGCATTAACCTGATGTAAAAAAAAAAGAAAAAAAAAGAGAGAGAAATAGAATTCTCCTGTATCTTATTTGTTTCTCACCTGCGTGTTCTTCCTCCTCACTACAAACATGAACCTCCTCTCTGGCCTTCCTCTTCATCGTCTATCACCTCCATCTTCAACATCCTTCTTCCAGCGGAGCTCTTATCTCTCCGACATGCATGTCCAAACCATCGCAGCCGCTTTTCCAACAAACTGTCTGATATCAGCTAATGTACTCATTCTTCAGCTCTCAGTGAAAGGGTGAACATCCCTCCAGTTCAGCTTCTTGTCTTTTGATCAATGCCACCGTCTCTAAATCACACAACATAACCGGTCTCATTATCAGCTCTTATACACCTTAACCTTCAACCTCTCTGGGATTCCTCCACCACAAAGCACTGTTTACACTCTTCTTCCTCCTGTCCACCCTGTCTCCACTCTTTTCTTTTCTTCAACTTCCACTGTTTTGTTCGGTTGACCCTGCATCTTCACTGTTGCATCATCCTCATGTACTCGTCTTACTCCCGTTCATCTTCAATCCTCATCTATCTGAATAAAACTTCCCCTTTCCAGGTTCTCCTCAACGTCTCACTGCAGATCACTAAAGGCTCCTACAACAGTTGTCTAAGTTCACAGCGGGCCACACAGATAAACCTCAATCTATAAACTTTAGGCCACGGCACGAAGCTTGCTGTGTGCAGATCGCACGCTGAAAGCACAAGTTGAATCGCAGCCCACTACGACTTGAGTCAAAGTAATTACACAAGAGTAACACGTCATAAACATGAAACATGAACGGATCCCTCGCCGTTGTGGCATTTTTATGTTCATGTGGGTGGCGAGAGGGGGGCAGGAATTTTCGAGGGGTGGCAACATATGGCAAACGTATAAATAACAAATCTCATCACACGTTTCACACAAATCAGTCTCTTGCAGCTCTGGCGTTATCTATTTCTGCATTCACTGCAGTCTGACAATGGAGATCCGTACTCGTAAATGTCAAATTGGCCATAACTTTTCTTTTAATTCGTTGCTGCCAAGGCTTTCTTTTAGGGTGGCATTTGCCACCCCGGTAGATCCGCCCAATGCTTGCGTGTCTACGGGCGATTTCCGTTAATTTACTGTTATAGTCTTTCATTTTCTAACAAAACACACGACTTGTTAACGTACCAAACAGGAAACAGGTCGCAGCAGCAGCTGTCGCGACCTGACGCTGTCTGATATTTATCGTCAGTTGTCTTTGGTGGCAAGATATAGGATGTGACATTGCAACACCGAAATAGAATAGAATAGAATAGAATGCTTTTATTGTCATTATACAAGTACAACAGTATTTACAAGTATTTGGAGGCAAGACCAAAGATAATTCTGCCACGATTGCTGTCTTTTATTGGGGATGGCTGAAAATTGCCCAGTATGTATTAAGACTACATGGAATATGTAGGTATGTTTGTTAGCTGATTATATGAGTAAAGTCAAGTCCAGTGAAATTGTTAAAAATTACTGGAATCATAAGTTCCAATCCAGTTTTTGGTTTCAGGAAGAAGCTTGAAGCCAAACGTATGTGCACGTACCGCAAATGTTTCCATATAAACTGTCCAAAGACAGTGAAGTCTTTACAGTATGCTTTATTCCTGATCTGTCCTCCTCCTCCTCTCTCTCTCTCTCTCTCTCTCTCTCTCACTCACTCTTCCTCTCTCTGCCATTTTCTTTCCCTCCTCCTCCTCCTCTGCCATACACTCTCCCCCATCTTGCATTCTCCCCTGAGCGTCCTTGTCAGTGTCACAGTCAGTGGACGCAAAGGAGAAAAGAAGAGAGGTCAATAGTTTGTCTCCATGACTTATAAATAATATGACTCAGAGGCTGACAGAATGAATGTGTATGGCAGCAGCAGGGATAAAGTGGCAGGGACATTTTCTTAACTAATGCTGGCCCGACCCTCTTACTCCTCGGTTTGACTTGTTTAATTTCAGTGACAAATACTTGTCCGACCTTGTGTCCTGCGTCTCCTCTCCGTTTTTGTCGTTGTTTAGGGGAGTTTGTCCTCCTCCTCTTCCCACGTCACTACTGAGAAGAGAAGCGTTTTCTTGTCAGAGAGCCATGTAATCGCATTACACTCCACATGTGTTTTGGTGTCGAAATGCGTGCGTGCGTGCGAGCGAGTGCGCCGTCAGCTGCTGTGAGCATTTCAATACAGCGAGATTACACACTGGGTGATTTACATGTGTACTTGAAGCGTGTGCGCTCATGTTTATGTGTTGACATTTTGTGCATGCACACATGGACATGTCTGCAAGTGTTTGTGTTTACTGATGCCATGGGGTGCACACGCTCCATTGGGATTGGAGCGTTACAGTCCACTGCGAGCTGCAACGGTGCAGGCCCAGGAGAGCTGTGTTGTGCTGTAAGTGAGCAGCTCAGCGGTGGGGGGCGGGGGGGGGGGCGATGGGAGATTTCCTGTGTTGTCGATGCAGCTTGGGGTGAACTCCAGTGTCAAGCGTTGGGTTACAGCTCGGTGAGGCGGTTACGAATGAACATTCACCTGCGTACATCTGAAGTTGGGCTTCATTCAGATGAGTTATGTTATCCTTGCTTTGAAAATTCAACCTTTTTTGTCGTTTAATGCTGCATGCTATTACGGCGACTCTCAATTATAAAACTACCAAGTCCCAGGAAAAATATGGACTGGGAGTCATGACACTCTGGAAGTAAACATCAATATTATTATTGTTGATGTACTGTGGAGAAGAACTGTTTACTACAGCCGCAGCGCAGTAGCAGCACTTTCGAAAACATTTTTTTCCCCCCATTTGCACAGGGACATTGTTTTCAAAAAGCTGCGTTTTCAGTGGCTCTGAGCACCGTTGTCATGTAACGGGACTTTTAAACCCCAATAAAAGTTTTCCGTCTTACTTGTCATGTTGCCTTGAAGTCCCGTTCCACTTTAATTAGCCACTTATTATTTAGCTTTAATGTTACATGGAGACAGTTTGAAAAGGTGTTGTCTAAAAGGTGTGTAACTACCACTTTAAAATTGGATAAACAAACTGTGCTCAGAAGTATGATCATGAAATCGAAACACACAGTCACGTACAGTGATGAGAATGTATTGCAAGTGATGGAGCCAGATATCTGCTGGGCAGCCGTGTGAAATCTGCAGTGGGAGATTGTTCCTTCAGCCCCGTTTTGCAGTTCAAGCAGGTTATTGGTAAATCCCAAACAGCACTGTCAAACTACACGGTGTAACGAGATCACCGCAGAAGCCGGCGTAGCCGGTAACTCGGGTTGGCATAACTGCCACTCCTCATATAAAGTACAGCTGTTCTGCAGGTCCTGACATCCAGGGAATGCACACGGAGCTGATCAACTCGCCGAAACACTCCAGGCTTTAATTGCAGCAGGTATTATTAGTGCCAGTGGTCCATTAATATTAATGCTGGCTAACCTTTTTGTCTGTGACGTGACGACTTCAATTGTTTATCGTAACCTGTTCTGTTTCAAAGCCAATGAGATTATTCAAACAAGAATCTCAGCTCCACATAATCAAAGGGTTTTCTTTTTTTCGTACATTTGTAGTGAAACACAATGAAATTCATACAAACGCATACTTGCTGTGTTTTCACATGATTAAATGGTCAGAGACGATGCACATTTGTCTCTGAATCCATGTGCATATGATCCATGCGTTTCTGTGTGCACACTGTCTGAAAAAGATGAGTGCGGTGCTCCCAGCGTTTCCACCCACGAACCACTATCTCCGAGGAAACTGCCTCACTTTTCTAAAGGAAGAACTCCAAAAGCCTGTTTTGGTGTCTGATTGAATGCAGGTTTTTTTTTTTCTCTCCTTCTCCTGCTCAAATTTCATAGAAGCAGGTTTTGAAATGCCACTTCAGTTCCAAATTGACTCTTCAGGGTTCCTCCACTTTCCCTATCTGTCATTCAGCATTAGGCTAAGGAGAGAAATTCACAAGCTGCACTCAGTGGCTGGACCCTAGGAAATAGAAGTTGCTTCAGCGGGGCAAAATTATGGACACCTTAACTAATGAAAGCTACTGTTTGAGTGGCATGATGGGTAATTTGGTGTTTAAAATCCTTGCCGCGTTGAGCAACGAGAACAGATTGTGCCGAGCCCGGTGTCGGAGGCCTCTCAGCTAATCACAAGCAGTGCTGCAGCATATACATTTCCATCACGGTTATGGAAATACATTTTATGCTTGTAACTGCTGGCTCCTGCTCTGGTTGCACAGTGTGTATCACGTTGCATGATTCACACAGTGCCTCATTTGATTACGGGCGCCAGAGAAGGGGGTCAGAGGCAGATCTGATGACCGGGCAGTTTGGGAGGCTCTCTGGCGGCTTGCAGGACATCCGATGGAGTCTCTATATACGGCTTCCAGCATAATGAACGGTCAAAAGTGTGATTTAAACGGCCTAGCCTTGATCCATCTAATTGCTCCCTACTCAGTGTAATTACAACTTACTTGGCTCCGGACTTTTCACTGGCAGCTGCCACCAGAGCTGCTGCTGTAGCATTCTACGTGTTTACGTTTGATTTCTCCCACTCGGTGTAGCACTGAGGTCTATATATTTTAAAGGACGATTACTTGGTTGTGCATTTGTTGCCTTCACTTTGCTTCAAACTCAGTCCTCTTTCCGTTCCCCATGATATTTGCCAAACCTCACCAACCACGTGGCTGTAAAGATCATTTCAACCCAATAAATGTCACTTGTAATGAGCGGGTATGTCGTCATTAGATGCTGTTATTTTCATTCTTTACGCCCCCTAATTTGCTTTTACAAGCCTCCTCGGTCTGCTCCACTTGCGGGATAGAAATAAAAAACTGAGATCTTTCACATTAAGTCAGATGCTTAAAACTATCTAAAGCAAAAGGAGTGGACACAAAGACAAAGTTAAGTTTGAGGCTAATTCATAAAGAACATGGCATACACCAAAGACAATGCTGGTGACAAATAAAAGAGCATTTGTCAGCTGTTGAGGCAACTTTTTCGAGCAAATATTGAACTGTTTAAAAGTTTGTCTGCCAAAAGAGCTCAAGGTGACATCCTTCGATTGATTTGTTTTGTCTGGCTAAAAATCCCAAATAAACAGCCTGCAGACACTCTGGTATTGATTAAGACAGGACAAAAGCATCATTTTATTTTACTTGAAGGGTAAAATGAACTGATGTTTTTTTTTCCTCCCATGATGCCTGCTTGAAACCAATATAATGTCACAGTGTCGCGTCCTGGGCATACAGTACGTTCTTGTACGATTAGGCCCAGTGACTTTGTGACTCAGTGGCGCATGTGCATGTGTGTTTATCCAGCTGTGGATGAATGCTTCAGCGGGCATGCCGCATGTGTATTGTCGGTGCAGTCCCAGGAGACTTGCTCCAGCCGGGCGGAGTGTTCGTAATAGACTGATTTACCTACATACTGCAGCCGAGTGTCTCTGCTTGCTCCAGGGGAACACTGTCGCTGCTTGGCTGACTGACTGGATGTACAGACACACACACATACACACACACGCACACACACACTGCTCGACGAAGTTGGTGTCAAATACAAGTAGCACCTTTGTCAGTCTATGTCACCCTCTGGAAGCAGTCAAGTACAAGAGCAGCTTTCAGTTTGCGAATGAGGTGTGAGAAAATGTATGATTAGGATGAATTATTTTACGTCGCCACCTGTTTATAGAGTGCTTGCAGCACCTCAGCCGAATGCCGGCTTGATGGCTCTTGCCTTGCTGTGAAGATAAACTATAGATGTGTTTAAATTGGGCTTTTAAAGTAGCGCTCACTTCGCCCTCATTCGTCTTCTCTGGCAGAGCTGCCTCGCCACATTTGAAGTTCCTGCACTCGGGGTGATGTTTGTTCCCAGATTAATCTGAGCCCGGTGGCTTTTAAGACGACGTCAGATCGTTAGCGAAGACTGTGTCATGTATTCACAGCAGGGTGGATAAAACACGTGTCTCAATTTGTCATCGGGAGCCTGCAGCAGCTCCATCAAAGCAGCCTTTCAAAGAGCCTGAATCAATCAGTTCGTCTTATCTGATGCCCCTTCACTCAGCAAATAAGAAAGAGCTCCGCCGACTTTAAGCCTGGATGAAACTGATCTCACGTTCGTGCCTTTTTATTGCGCTACTCCCAATTCTGATATGAGTTTATTATCTTGTGGATATAAACATTAACCCACTTTCTACTCAATCAACACCCCAATTATAAAACACTACAGAAATAAGTGCATCAGTTGCCTCAAGCCTTTGGTAAGATCTAATTACCAACTGCTCTTTATCTGACAGTTCTCATCTCAATAAAAACTGTACAGTTGCCCGTGCTGTGTGCTGCTTCATCCCAGCGAGGGTCATGAGGAACTGGAGATGTTTCCAGATAATCCAGCGTATAGGCAGGGCAGGTTGAGTATCCATCACGTATTAACATCTGTTAATAAGTGATGGTCATATGCTCGTCTACACAAAACTGAAATACACCAACTCACTTCTAATGCAAATTTTTGGATTTTTTATTTTTTTCCTTGAGAGGAAATTGGAGGAAAGACTCAATGTCTCAAATCCACACAGAAATACCCCAAACTGGACTCAAACCAGGGACGTTGTTGCTGCGAGTCGAGAGCACTGATCTCTACACCTCCGGCAAAAATATACACATGAATATGTTATATACTGTATGAGTCACCATCGTGAGGGTTCAATAAAATTGGATTTATGTTGAGATTATCGCCATTTTCTTTAATAATTGTTTGGTTTTACAAAAATATAGACAATTTCATCACATACGTACATACAGTATATGTGCCCTGACTAAGGCCCTGTTTACACGACAATGTTTCACGTGACAACACTTAATCTGTTTAAAAAAAAGGAGTGTGTTTACACTGCAGCAGCGGACACAGGGACAACTGGTGTAGTTTTGTATGCCGGGCCACAGGAGAGCACTGTTGCTTGATTTTGTAATCAAACTACACAGACGCGTGCAGAGCTACGCTATAAACATGAAGAAAATGGAGAGAATCCGATATCCTCATGGACTGATGAGGCATCAGATGCTATCAAGGGTGAGTCTCAACTCTAAAACTACTGATATGGACGATAAAACTAGAATACAGACCGAGAGTCATACTACCCCTGGGCCGCCATGTTTATTTACAACTGGATGAGCAGAAGGAAGGGAGGGGGAGAGATGCGCATGCGCTGCCACAGGCTCCGTCGCATCCATCAGTCTCTGCAGGAGGGATGAGCGACACTGAAAGAATCTTTCCACCTTGGGAGCCGGGATTAAACCTTTGTGGATACAGTGCATCTCCACACTGGTGTCGTGTAAACGTCTATATATTCGTAATCGTTGTCGTGTAAATGGGGCCTAAGGCACACTAATGTTCAAATTGAAAGGCTATTATAGCACTATTTAACCAGTCTGGCCCTCTCAGTTGACACCCCTGAGATACTACATGGCAAACTGCATCACAATGAGTCCAACCGGCATGTTTAGATCACAGTCGTCTCTTGTGTTTCTGAATTACAACCAAACGTTTCTTTACATCTTCATTTCCATCGAAAGAATGTGACTTTGAGGTCTTCGACGGGTCTTCAAATCTTTTATAATGATTGTGTTGTTCGTGCTGAGCTCTGTCTTTTACGGATGTTTAAGCTTGACGTTTCATCTTGGTCACAGTTGGGATTACAATGTTTGCCGTATCCGATTTAAACAATCGTCAAACACTGATTTGTACTATTTTCTATGAGGATTAAACTTGTTATCACCTGATATGCTTCAGTCATGCAGTTGACAAGACTGAACCGCTTTGTTTACATGAAAGCGTCTTTCCTATAAAGGAGTGTGTCACTCCTTCCTCTTCTTTACTTCTTGCGCTTCATTATTAAGGAAAGCAACGTCACTTGCTTCGCCTTTTCCATCCCTGAGCTGTGTAAGTTTATTTCTGAGCCTGACAGTATACTGTATTATATGCTAATGTATTCCTGTGGCATTTCATTTGAAGTGGAGACGTCGCACAGTGAGAACCTGATGGAGGATTATGTTTTTTTCTTGCTGTCAGCTGTGTAAAACAAACCGAGATTGGCTCCAGAGATAATTGTGGGTTTGCTCTCTTCACATCAACACATTCTGACAATACGTGAGAACAAGAGTTCAACTTGTTTTTATCATCTCGCCATTTGACATTTTCCAGAGACATTCACTCTTATATTTCTTACATCCTTTTCGTTTTTTGGGGATACATGCATGTATTTATTTTTCATTGGTCTCTGATCTGTGTCAAAATAGAAAACAGGCATTGTCGTCACTCCTCTAATATGTTAATAAATCACGCCAGCTCATTGTTAGTACGTCAACTATAAAAACAGCAGTCCAGTGACAAAGGATTAGCATTTACTAAACAGAGCACTAGGAGCGGCCCGTGGTATTTATTCTGCATATTTGTGGCTTATCGGCTGAACGACAGACGCATCACCTATGAACTTCACAACTGGCAGCATTTCAGCAGCCGCTCTCAAATGTCTGGAGATAGATTTTCCTCCAGCTGGAAAAAGGTTTTTTTTTGTTTTGCCAGAACTCGGCAAGAGCGCACATGCTGAAGTGTGGTTTGTCAGGACGGCTTCATTTGCCGGCTCTATTATGAGTAGCCAGCCTTGGCAGCTGACCTGTTAGCGATAGCACGGCTGCACCTTCAGCCGGCGCTGCTAGGCCCCGGATGTTTGGAGGCGGCTCCCGCCAGTCGCTCCGCACTTCCTTCCAGCCAACACAAGCATCATTTTCTGCTGCTTGAATGGAAATTAAAGGCAGCTTTTGAGAAAAGGAGCTTGGCTGTTGTGGAGGATCATTACAAGCGGTTGTGGGTTGAGTTGCCAGAGTTGAGGTCACAGCGGCTCATCAAATGCGAGCAGCTGCACGGAGGAGCTCGGCGTTCCACGGCAGCTCCGTCTATTTGCCATGTTTGATTTTCGAAAGTGGTTCCATTGAGGGAATAAAAACAACTGTGTGACTTCTTTTGGGTTAGATTACCACGGAATATTAATTTAGATGATTTATCGTCAGGAAATGAATTATGGTTCGGCAGTGTTGTTTAAACAAGATTTCTGTGCAATTTGTGTCCACGGTCTTTGTTTAATTACTTTTTGAGGGATTTACTGCACTTGTGTGACGCTATACAGTTAATTCAGCGCAGATCACAACAAATGACTGTTGATGGTATTTCATGTCTGTTGAGTTTTGCAGTTTATTGTGGATAACACCTTTAACTTTCTTTAATTGTGTTTTGAAATAGTTTGTGTTCACTTTTTCTTCTGCTAATGGGTGAATAAACCGATATTGACTACATAAGACAGTCAATGCATCTGGCAATTTGACTTTTCGTCTGCTCATTTGACTTTTTTTAAATTATTATTTTCAAAATCTGTCAAATTAGCCATATTTCAGTAAGATTACAGGAATTGGAAAATGGACTTCAGCATTTTACATTTGACTCAAAGCACTTTTCACTATCAGGGCCTGTTTTCACAATATTTCAAGACAAAAACATGGTTTGTGCATTTTTGTTTCAGAAAAGCTTTGCGTTTACGCTGCTATGTTTAGAAAATAATGTATTTTTACATGGAAGCAGCAGAGACACCGGAAACGATGTACTTTTCCCCTTAGGGCCACGAGTTGTGGCTGTTGGTTGTTTTTGTAATGAAACCACACACACACACACACGTGTGCAGAGAACAATACGCTTTAAACGAGTGACTCTCAACTACAAGTCCCAGGACAATATGGATGGGGAGTCAAGAGGCACATTGTTATTGTCCAGCTTCTCATGCATGTGCAGAACTATTTTTATCCAGCCGTAATGTTTATGCACAGTAGCAACTTGTGTCTTCGTTTACCCAGAGACGGAGTCCGAGCGTTTTCAAAAAAGTTCCACCTTGAAAGCCGTTCTCAAAAGGATTCTGTTTTTAGTTGCTCCTGGCACAGTTGCCATGTCAACAGACATCTAAAATGCAATGAAACGGTAGCATTTTCACTTGAAAACATGCATCGGGGTTTGGTTGAGGGACACTGTAATACAAGATAGATGGAGGCTTGAACTACCAACCTTGGACTTGCAAGACAACCTGTTCTGTTCTTCACCCACAGACTGACAGTGAATTCACTTATAATGTTGAGGACATGAAAATAAACCCTCCAACCATCCACTCTTCAAGCAGATATAGATAATACCAGCTGCTATTTGCATTTCGAAGATTCCAACAACAGCCTACCTCGTTGTATATTTGTCATTTAGTCTTGTGCTGCTCTCTGTGAAAGAAGTTGCCCCCTGGGTACAATGTGATATCTTTGATCCTTGACATCAGTTTCTTCCACTCAACCTCTTCCCCTCATTCAAACTGTTGACACAAGGAGCTGACTAGCGGCGATGATGTAGATTTGTATTGAGGATCAGGGGTGAGTCAGAGGCCGTGAACAAAACCCGACAGGTGAGCGGTGCAGGGGAGGGATGAGTAAGAGGAGAACACAACAAGGCGAAGAGTGGAGCACAGACAATTTGTTCTTTTTTGGAAAGTAAAATGAATCATTCAGCAATGTTTTTCTTACGGCTGCACATTTAAAAGATTTTTTTTCCCCCTCCTTCATTTTTAATTCTCTCTCTCTTTCTCTACACTGCCCTGATTTGTAATTTAATAGATGACACAAACCCTAAAGTAAGCCATAAATCAGTGTCGGCAAAGGCAATGTGGGAACACGCATTATGTAGATGTATAGCACTGTGCTTTAAAACACAGCGTACCACCCAGCCTGAGTTGCCAGGGAGTCGGCAGCCACGTCCTGATCTGTGTGCAAAGTGTTAGGGAGCCCTGCTGCTCGGCTGCCTGCCCTGCAGCCCAACATCTGCTGAGCGCAGGAAGCATTTGAAGGATAATTAAAAGGACTGGCTTCCAACTCATTTCCCGCCTCCCATGGCTAAGCAGCAACATGCTGCTCAACAACAAGAACTGCAATTATTTGGGGAATTAAGAGGAAAATGCAGATATCAAATGTGAGAAACAAGCGGATGTCTTGGGTTTTCTCATTCCAGTAATAAGATTTAGTTTTATTTTGCCCCATCTTCTCCGTCTCCCTCCGGCGGGTCTGATTAGTAGCCGGACCACGGGGGGTCAGTGTTAAAGCTGTGCTATTTGTATGACGGGGGGGATACTGCAGTCGACTTTGGATTGTGAACGCGGCATGTCAGCGGCGTGTGAAGCCAGCTGAAGCCCACGAAAAAGGCACTAAATATAAATTTTTCACCCCTCGCTAGGTCTTTTCAAGGAGATACTCAATAAAGCTTTCCATCATTTTAAAGGGGTTGTTAGAATGTTCTGTGAGACAGCCGAGAAGTGAAATATCACATCACCTGTAATGAGGTTTGAGTTGCCTGGATGACAATAATGAGTCGGTGTGACTATGAAGCGCTGGCTCACACTGAGATGTTAATATAGTCTGGTGCAGCAAAGGCTCAGGGCTGCGCTTCGTCTTCCCAGCAAACAGTAATAGTAGGACGAGACATAAAACTTGGATTTCATTTTTAGAAGCAGATTATGAGGAGAGATTCATATCATTTCCTGTAACACTTGAAAGCTGAAACCACTTTTTTTTTTTGTTGTTGTTGGGGAAGTCAGCCATTCCCTGTATACGCATTTATATGGCTGGGGGAGCTGTCTCATGTCTTATATCTGTCTGTCAGCAGAGACGTGTTAACTGCTCCCTCTTAAACATTTGAGGTTGTCCAGTAGTGGTAGTTGTGCTCTGTGAGTCGAGTCTGAAGCCGCCGCCAGCAGCCCCGCTGCCTGCCGGCCGTCTTTGTAAGACACCAGTCACGTGAATAGAGCCCAGAATGGAGAGCCAGCTGTTCCTTTCCTGCCAAGTCATGTGCAAGTCACAAAGCAGCAGCGCCACTTGAAAGAGAAGGCAATAATCAATTTTTCAGAGTTAGCCTCTGAAAGGCTTGTTTTGTTCTCGAGGCTTGACGATTTAGGACTGAGAGGCCAGCAGTGGCGTTTGTCTATTTAATGGAATACAGTGCGCGCCATTGTCTGAAACCCCATGCCGCACAGCATAAAAGTCAATTTTTGTATTTCTGTATAATCACAGCACATTGGAGAGCTCTAAATTTTACAGAGGCTTTATTCCTCCAGCCTTCATGGCATGTCAGTGAAGTGTCTGTTTGCCACCCACTCTTCCAGGTTGAGACAGTGGAGAGGAAACTTGTCTGTCACTGAGTGACACTCTCTTGTGGAGCATAGATTTTCAGCGGGGCAGCAGAATGCAGAGCTCTTTTGTTGAGCTGGTATCTGTAAGTATTTATGGCCGCCTCAATTGGCTTTTGTTGGCAAACACGAGAGGGGAGGGGTCGGGGTGATTTGCACACTGGCTTTATAGTCTTTTGTCAGAGCCAGACGAGCATCACTCAGGCGCTGCCGCTACTTGCTGCAAAGACCAAGATGGGGAGGAGCACAGCTTTTCTGTTTCCCCGGAACGTTGTTTATCGGCTGAGAATAAAGCGTATAGAGACCGTCTCACGCTGGACGAGGCTGGCACACACCGAACCCATTCATTTACCTACCTGTCCTCCATATCTGTCTGGTAATGTGTCTTGAGGTAAAGTGCTCCACGAAAAGGTTTCCACTGCTGCTGATGTCTTGATTTATTAGTTTTATAGTTGAAATCTGGTTTAATTGAAGATACTTACCCACTTCAATATGTCCGATAACTAAAGTTTACAGAAACCCATTTTTTTAAGGTTTCATTAGTGGATCGGCCTTAGTTTATTTATTTGTTTATTTTGGACAATCGTATACATATCCACACACACACACACACACACACACACACACACACACACACACACACACACACACACACACACACACACACACACACACACACCAATATATGATTCTAGGACAACTTGTCCACAGATGATATTTCAGAATTGTTTGGAGAAAATAAATCCTGCACAATGTAGTTTTACATATTACATCTAATTGATATGTTATATATGTTCCCTATATCTAGTATATGTGCATATATATTTAGTATGATATCATATATGGCTTTTTATTCTCGTGAATAATGGTCTTCTTTGCGCACATGACGCCACCATCCGAAACTTCTGCACTCCTGTGTGCTTTGCTGCACGTTCCAGCTCGCTAATAACTGTATCAGTCATATTTTAAACATGTTTATCATGTAATGTCACTACTGTAGGAGCCCCGCAGCTCATTAATATGTCAGAAACTGCTCTTACATGATGCACCTGAACGCATCACTCAAAGCAGTCAGCTACTAAGCGGCGTTATCCTGTTCTGACATCAGGACACGACAATGTCTTTACACTGTTACAAAGATATATTAGTCTTGAGCTAGATGTCAAAAGTTCTCCAAATGGAATCCCGCAGTTTTTCTAAAACCAGTGTGTAAAGTCGGCACTATTTTTACTAGCGTAATAATATTGTTGCAATGGATGCTGCAATTTAGTCACATGTAATCTGCTGGTCCAATAGGAGAGCGCAAAATATACATGATAGCACTGACCGCAATAGCTCTGACGGCAGTTCAGAGGAGGAAAACATGACAAAAACCTTTAGTAAGCCATCGAAAATATGCAATAATGCTGAAAAAGCATGTAACGTCGCTATGTTAGGAGCCCCGCAGCTCATTAACATGTCAGAAAGCAGCTTCTGAAGCGTTAACGAGCAGCTGGACGCGTCACTCCAAGCCGTCATCTATGAAGTGGAGTTTTAACTTTATTATTGTGTCAAATATACTGATATATCTTGTGTTTTTCTGTCAGATACAGTTAATTATCCTTCCAAAAGTGTTAAATATACTTTGAAATCCAATCCTTCAAATCAATAACGCTGAAAAAAATTGTCAAGGACGAGTTGTCCCGGTTTGCAGTTTTGTGGACGAGTTCTGAGCATCCAATATATACATCATGTCATGATAATAAAGGAAAAATTGTTATACAAAATGTATAATCTATGTTAAAGTAGGCCCACACACACACACACACACACACACACATGCACACGCACACGCACACGCACACACACGCGCATACGTACACACGTACATACATACTTCATATATCTGATTAAAATGACTGAAAAGGGGTTGGAAGAAGTAATCTCATCTAATCCTGCCCTATTTAATAGTTATGTATTATAATTATCTTTCTGTTTCATGTTTCATTCATTTTCTAATGAGACATTTCCTGCTTGCTGTAAGAAACATTTATTGACTTGAAAATCCCTCAAGTTGACAGGTTTTCTTCCGACTGCATAACTGTGCAGTGTTTCTTAAGATGTAGTCCCTGAAGCACCCCTAATATGAATCTAAAAACGTTGCAGTATGTCATGAAATCACTGGGATGTTTGTATCCAGGAGCGACCTGGTGGCAACAAAAATAACTTCATGCCTGACAAGCTATATTCCATTAAGCGTAGCTGTGCTGCGGTCGCTGTTGGTGCAGTTGTGAGTGTGTGCAGAATGAAGCGAACCCAGAACCTTTTGAGTTGCAGCTTAGTTCTAAATGAACTCTGGTGCACTTCAGTTGAATCATGACTGCAGCAGCGACAAGCATCGAACCTTCGTCACCATCAACAAACCGACAAACAATCGACAAATCGAACATATTGCTTTATTGAACTTAAGAGCATCACCAGCTTCTGCAGCTATAGAAGCTTTATCTGGAGCATGTAGTCCACCATTGTTGTTGATAAGTGACTTTGCGGAGGGTCGCGGGGTTACCTGGTCCATCTACACGTCAAAGCCGAAGCCACGTTTTCAAATTTCTCCACTCTTGAGCTGATTTTCCCCCCAAAAAACTTGTTTTAAGCTCCTTAAGCGCAGCGCCATGTGGATAATTGGCCGAAAACAAAGCAGTTACGTGAAATGATGATGTCGTGTAGACATGGTGCCATATCAGCCAACTATCGTCTATCGTCGTTTATAAAAAAGTGTATCATGCAACAGCCATAGAAAAAGATTTTTGTGATGTTTCATTGTATTTTGCACAAGAAGGTTCGATTCAAATTTGCTTTATGTTGAAAGTTTGCATATATAGTCTTTATGACGGATACTGCGGCCCACAACAAAGAATACTTTTAAAATTGAAATGTAAAGGTTGTTATTGCACTATTTTACCAGTCCGGCTCACTTAAGATCAAATTAGTGGAGCCCATGAACTAAAATGGAGATGATAATTGATGGATGTTATGATCTCAGTTCCTGATATTTTTTTTTTCTAAGATAACTCGAACTCATTAAAGGGACTTCACCATGTCAGAGCGACATGTTGGCTCTTTGTGTGTCCACACGACGACGCAGTGTTCTCTGACCCGTGACCGGTTGCCTCTGTTTAATTACTGTGATCACACATGCAGCGTGTCTTTGGCTGGATGACACATCCTCCCCAAGGGAGCATCAACAGGATCACATGGGTCAGTGTCTTACTGAAGGTTGTCTCCCCCTCCTCCACTCCTCCAGACATATGCCCTGCCCCCTGGGCCAGCTGGGATCAGTGAAACCACAACACACACACACACACACACACACACACACACACACACACACACACACACACACACACACACACACACACACACACACGCACAGACCCCCTCAAATGCCAACTTCCTGTTTTTTCTTTCCTTTTTTGCCCTGAAATGTACGCCCTTCCCCTTGTTTCACTCATTCACTCTCCTTTGCTCAATAACACTGGCATTGGGTTCAATTAACACGCCGGCCCGACCTCCTCACCCCGCCGGAGTCCCCCAGGAGATGGCCGGGATTGAGTTCGGCCCGGAAGATTTCCTATTAGTGGGATAGAGCGAGGATCCACTCAGCAGCTCACAATGGCTCCATTCCAGGACGCGCCGTGTACAATAAAGCTCAGCCCCGCTCGGTACGATGGGCTCTGAGGAAGCCTCTTCGGAATGTAGTAATTGAGAGAGGGGGTGTGCAGTGGAAAATGTTGCCATTTCGAAGCCTTTTTTCTTTTTTCCTGTAGTGCAGGCTCCTTTAAAAAAAAAAAAATTATAAAAAAAAATCTGCTGGCCAAGAACAAATACTGCCTCGCGGACCTCCACTTGTTTTCAGCTTCCCTGCAAGAGAGAAACACAGAGAGAGGTATTTTCAAAAGCAATTTAATAAAAGCTTTTGACTCCCCCCCCCCCCCCCTCCACCTTCTCTCCCTCCTTGCTATCTGTTATTGGCAGCCCTTCTTGTTTCATTGAGCAGACGCTTGTGGAGGGAGGCAGTCTCGTTTGACATGTAGGCGGATGTGTTTCCATTGAATCACACAGTGCAGTTCACTTCCACCAAGTTTTTATTTCCAGTTACTTAAACATATTTAAGTGTGCAGCCGAGGCTTTCCTGCACTGAACCACTTGCACTGCCTTGCGGATCGTCAATTTGCAAATATATGCACCCTTTCTTTTGATTCTTCTTTGCCTCTACTGAGTGAATGCATATTAAAGGCAGAGTTCTGGATGGTTTAGCGTTTCCTCATCAGGTTCAGAGGCTCAGCTGGTCCTGCTCAGTGATTCTGTTAATCCCCAACCTGCTGAGTTGACCTTTTTTTTTTTTTTTTTTTTCGTAAATATAGCAGAGGCACCTTCACTCGGGCTGGGTTTAAATAATACAAATATTGATGATAATACATGCATACCCCCACGACAGAGGTATGAAAAATAGATTTTATGAAAATGAACTAAATGTACAATATTGTAGAAATAACACTGTAAAGTGATTTAAGGAATATATAACAGCCTCAGACTATTATACTAGAGCTAAAAAACATGATCTGTTCAACTAAAGACGGAGGTCATTTTCTAACCATTGAGCATTGGAGAGAATGTGACACATAGGAGCGGGTTGAACTGAGTGGCACCAACAGTTCAATTCCTTTAAAATCATCTCGCTGTGTTAGAAATCCAAAGCAGGCTTCTCAGCGTACGTCTGTGATGTGGACTGGATCCGAATGCAGGGCATTAAATGTTTCTTACACGTGCTTTCAACCATCTTTCTTTCGCTCATGATTAGGAATTCACTGATACTACTTTTCTAAAGGGCGAGCACAAGTATGAACAATAACCTTTGGCTACTTGCTGATACCGAGTAGCAATATGAGCACTTATTAAATGTCATTAAACCTAAATCTTACTCCGGAGGTAGGCAAACGGCATGCAAAGGCTATTCAAACATTATCCATTAAGTTCTCTTATTTAAGTTAGACACTTTCTTCTGACAAAAAAGGCACTTTCTATTTCATAACACCTTGACTTCCACCCTCCCACCTCTTTCAGTCCGATCTCTGATGATACAGCCTCTTCCTCCTGCCTCCTGTTGAAGCTTCCCCGAGTGTCATATTATTTAACAATTTGTTTTACGTATCACCACGACAATGTCAGAAATCCCGCGGTATCAGACACACGACCCTTCAGCGTGACTGAAAGCTGAGAAGGCTGGTTTCTCAGGTTATGCTTTTTTAAATTCCTGTTAATGATGCCTTAATGCATATGCTACAGCTCCCATTATAGAACTGTGCCGCCGTGGTGATGGCTGTTCATGTCACTCAGGATGTGGCCTGCAGCACAAGCCAGGTGTGATCAGACAGTCTCATTACTGCGTCAATGTCAGTGTCGAGTTGGCTGCCGTCCATTTCTGAGTTGTCACTCAACGCATTGATGCACTTCTTGCATGCATGGGCTGCTTCCCGGAGGCTGCGTTTATAAGTCTGTGAAGTGGATGCGCTTCCTGCAATATGGGGACAAAGCGTAACGTTTTAAAATGAGGCTCATGAATTGACTGTGGTTTGTTTAGTGAGAGGACAATCCTGCACTTCCAATTTTAGTGGTTTGTTGCTTCAGACACTGAACCCAAAATTACTCCCAAAGGAGGTTCAACACCTTAACATGTCACCATTTGAGTTTATGTTTCAGTTTCAGGCGATAAGAAGTAAATGTAACCTATTTAAATGTGCACAAATCATCAGTAACTCGAATGTAGAACAGATGAAAACATGTTTTCAATGTATACACAAACAGCAGAAACATTCAGAAGTGAAACATGTAAGAAAGCTGAAGTATGCTGCTGGTTTACAGATGTAAATGAGATACTCTGTGAAGGCTTTACAGCACTCCAGTTTCCCTGCTTGGATCTCCATGATATATGACTGAGGTCATGTTGTTATAAATAAAACATGCTCAGAGCATAGATGGACTCCAGATGGTTAATATAATCCAGCAGAAAAAAAACGCGCAACAAGAAATGTATTATGTTGAGTTTCGGTTGAGACTGTGGAAGAGAACACAGCCTACACTCTCAAAAATAACTGTTGTTCTGTCAACACTTTTCTGGCAACTTGTCAAGAAAAACATGTTATCATCTGCACAAAAGAAGAATTGCTCTGTTTTATAAGGAGGGTTTGATTTTTGTAAGATGTTTTTCATTTTTACGTACAACCCAGAAAGCATTAGATGCTTGAGCTCCATTCATTTTGATCAAGTAATTAATTCAGTAGTTGTTTTATTTTTATTCCATTTTGTTTCTATTCAAATATCCAAACATCCACAAACACAAACATGTTTAAAATCAAGTGTTCAGAAGCCAGAAAACCTCGTTGCCACAGCGAGTGACTTGGCTGTGAAACAGTAAGTGAATAAAACATTAATTTGTTTAACCAACTAAGTTTTCTTTTGCCAACAAAATAGACTGTAGATGTTTAGTCATTTCAGCAACTGATCCTTTTTCTGGACGAGTTGAAATAAAGACAAAAAAAGTCCAGAGTCAAACTCAGGCTGGCATGTTTTGAACCAAAAGCTTGGCAAAACAAAATGCATGCTGTAGTGTACAAAATGTAATTGCTGTTGTGGTGAGAACTCCCCAAGTGCTTTTAAAACGTGTTAATGAGTCAAACTAGCTGCTGAAGTTCCCTGTTCGTGCAGGTACGCCTCGCTGCAAGGACACCGCACTGCTCTTCTTAGAGCTCTTTGATCTATACTGCAATTATGCTTCAGTCAAACCACTTCAGAGATTGTTTTAAAGGACTAAGGCACGTTTTTCTTTGTCCACATGTTCGGGTTTTGATGGCAGTTATTCACTCTTCCACAAATGAATCACACGATTACTGAAATCTCACTGAAGGTGAATTTTCATCAGGCCAAACCTGACGAGTGTAACTGGTCCTGGGTTATAGTGGGGCTGTTTTTCCTACTTCAGATGCTTCTAAGTCTAACTCTAAGCCTCTGTTTACGCGACAGCAAATTTGAAATTTAGACACATAATTTTGGCTTTTTTGTATCAGAAATGTTTTGCATTTACTCTGTGCTGTTTTGACAACTATGTCCTTTTACACGGAAACGTCAGAAACCGAAAACTGTGAAGTTTTCCATTTGGGCCACGAGTGGGTGCTGCTGTTTGTTTTCGTAATGAAACCACACACGTGTGTGCAGTGAACAGGACGCTATAAACATTACCAATGGTGAGTACAGAGTTTCAGAAAAGTTACGTTTTCTCTCAGTTACACGGAGACGGAGTGGGGTCATTTTCCAAAATGCAATGAAAGTTTCCATTTTCACTTGAATCAGGTGCCTAAATCTCCTCCTGTTCTTTTGAAAAGAGATCCCCTGCGAATAACTTCCACGGCTAAGCATTTAGTCAAATCTATAAAACTCTCTGTGCTTTCGGTGCACAAAGCTCAGTTGTTTTATTAGTTAAAAAAAACATTTGTTTTAGTTGCTTGACTGAGTCACTGAGATGTCAAATATGCTCAAGTGTCTGTTTTTCTAAGACTGAATATCCAGCTTGTTTCACAGAGTGATTAGACTTTATGCTTTTCTTCGCAGCATTGCAACAATCCACCTCAGTACCAACTTAAAGATTAACTCTACAATGATAACACAAACTGAAATAGGCATAAAGCAGTGCGTTCGCTCCCCGGGCTGCTGGAGAGATAATCACATACTTTTATTGCAGCCGTCTTTTGATAGCTGGCGTCGGTAAGCATTGAGAGGAGGTGTGTGACGGTGCTTCCTCTGACTGACTCAGCAGTGAGTGCACACCGGCACAGTATTCAGGTGTTCTGTCAGAGCGAGCAGCAGTCACTCACGTCAATTTCCAGCTGTCATTTTCTTCACTCAGCCTGTCATACTCAGTGCACGTAGTAATTATTGCATCGGGTTCTATCGTTTGACCTGAAAACCACACGGAGAAAACATATGGTCACGTGTCGCTGGTCTGTTGGGCTTTAGATTGTGACTAATGGTCCTTTACTGATGTGCTTTGGCTTTTCGGTTTGACAAAAGAGCTTCAGCGGAGATTCACCTGCAGGAGGACTTTGATTCCGTCAATGTTTAACAGATAATCTTATGCAAAGGAGGTTAGAGCAGGTGAAGCTGTATCTTGGTTGAAACAGTACGTCACCAACGTTGTGCAATCACAGTCCAATGGAGCTGACATTTCAGGTCAATCAGTCACACACGTTGTCATTTCTTAGTTTGCTTCATACTCCTCTTTTTTTTTTTGAATAATAGCACATTTCCATTGCTCTTAAATTCAGGCTTTAGTGTTTACACAGAAACATTGCAACAGCGGTTAAAAGTGGATGACATAAACTGTTTGATCAACCTTTAACCGGAGTTGGCGAATGTACTCACGTTCTTCAGTGAAGTCGGAGTACAAATATTTGGGTGGAAATGAGACTTTTGGTAAACGTGTGGATTCAATTGCTTGAGTCAAAGTGAGCAAGTACAGAGCCTGCAATGTACTCATAGTTCTTGACTTTATTGAGTTACAACGGCCGTAGTAATCAGTTCTGCACATGCTCAGTCCCTGGACAATAAGAACAACGTTTCCCTCCAGTGTCACGACTCCCATATTCTCCTGGGACTTGGTGGTTTTATAGCTTTTACAGCCGGCCGTCTGTCCCTATGAATGTCTGTGTTCTTGCTATTGTTAATGTTTGTAGCGTTTTGATCATGTGTGTGGTCGTTTCATTAAAAATAAACACAACAAACAGCGACACCAGTGGCCCGGCGTGCTCACATTTACAGCGTTTCTGCTGTTTCCATGTAAACAGACATTGCTGTGTAAAGCTCAGACGCGAAGATGAAAAAAACATTTTCCCTTGACATGTTGTCGCGTAAACAGCGCTTCAGTCTCACACCTGTCGAGAGGAACCAAAGACAGCTGTTGGGTTGGTGGTGTGAAGTCTTTTTTCGTGGTTGTTGGTGCTTCAGAGGACGGTAGTGATGTGTATGTGTGTGTGTGTGGGTGTGTGTGTGTGTGTGTGTGTGTGTGGGGGGGGGGGGGGGGGTCGTCCTCCTGGGACTCTTCCTGTGCTGACTCTGATCTTGTCTCATCAGGATAATAAAACCTTCACAGCTATTAACCAAGTGTGTCACTGTGGGCTTGTCTTAATGGTGTGCTCGTCTGGAGACACACACACACACACACACACATGCACACACACACACATTGCGGTGAACTGGGCTGCTTCCAGTCCTGTACCCCCCTAAAGCTGTCACTCATAGAAATGACTCTGACCTCGTGACCCCACCTATGCCAGGTTGTTGTATTTGCCGGATTGCTTGGCTAGCCTTTTTCAAAAAGCAGTTACGGGCTGCCGGAGCCTTCGCAGCATCAGTAGTTGAGTTACATGCTTCAGCTGTCACAGGTTTCACATGCCGGACAGACATCGGTATTTCAGACAGCATCGTGTAAAGGGTGAAAACTTTAAAAAGGAGCACAAGACGCAAGACTGATATTCCGTGCGAAACACGCGTTTGTATACGGCTCAATGTAATGGCTTTTCAGCGGGGTTCAAAGGTTTTACATATTTCCAGGTGAGAAGAAGATGTTGCAGTGAAGTGAGACACAGAGAGGAAATCCTTTCAACAAACGTCTGCTGGGAAAAGGCGAAGAGAGAAACAGCTTCTCAAGCAGGATTTTACAAAGAGGAACAAACCTCGTGTTTACCAAATTCTAAAACGGTATCATTTTCAAATTGTTGAACATATTGAAGCTGAATTGTTTTCTTCCTACAATATTTTCTACATTTTCACAGTCACAAAACACACAATTAGTAATGAAAATGACTCAAACTAAAGACGACTCTAACTATAGTTTCTACGCACAATACAGTGAAATTCACGAAAACTTCTCCTAAAGCTGTTGCATTATGGGTGTTTTTACAAATTGACCCTGACAGCATGTCTTTGAGGCAAATGCTAGTTCACTATCATTCTCAGCTCGGGTCTCAGTGATGTGTCTTAAAAAAAAATCAATGTTTTCTTTGAAATATTAACAATTTGCTTGGTGGTTTGGCAGATTGGAGCCTTATGTTACAACTCTCCTGATTTAGTGTCTGCTCAACCTTCACGTCACACTTAAAATGCGATAAATACATTCCCTAAAAGTGAAAGTTCTTTTGATTCGATGTGAGAACACCACAGTCAAATCTACTTTTGTAAACAAGTCTATAAAATCTACTTCACAGTGTAGCAGGGAAAGGCTAATATCTCCTGGATGTTCTGCAGCGGTTTAGATATTGCTTTAATGTCATTTTAGCTGCTTTTTAGATTCTTTTTGGTTATTTTTGTGTCGTGTTTTGTCGTTTTTGTTTGTTTTTTTCAGTTTTACATCCATGACTATTGCAGTTTTTCCTCTTGTCATAATTTGGACCTGGGGACGGACACAAAGATATTTACAACGTGTAGAAAACTCTGACTCCCTTCAGGCTGATTCTCTTCTCTACTATGAGAAACCACAAGGAAAAAGTTGTTTCCTACTGACCTTCTCGCACATCGTTTGTTTGGGAAACCGTATAATAACGTATTACCTTCATCTCAGAAGGATTTGTGACCCACCCCCTGGGAACAAGCCGCTGTTGACACTCCCTGTCGTGGAGCTGAGTTTTTAGTCCATCAACGTCGTTCTTCCACCAGTTTGTCACCGGATCTCATTATCGCACACACACATAAATGACACTTTGATGAATCAGTGGAGCACTGGGAGGCTCAGATCGATCAATAAGTCGTTGTGAGTGCGTTTGATTTTGTCTCAACGATGATTTTGATGAACTTTTGCCGTCTGTTTGGAACACGCTGTGCGTTGCACTTGACAAATCCAGACCTTTCGTGTCCAGTTGTGCTTTTGGGTGCTACTTCAAGCTTTCCTTAAAGCACAAGACGTAAAGTGAAGTGTATTTATTCACACTGACATTCAAAGTGGAAAATGTTTGAATCTTGATAGCAAGCCATCTGCATTGATTTCCCGCAGAGCGGCACATCCCAAACATGACTGATACATTTGTGAAAGCAGCACTCAGCATTCAGCTTTTATCACTGCTTTTTTTTTCTTTTTTCTTTTTACATTATCTCAATAATGTAAGTGGTTCTGACAGTAAAACTAATGAGGTGTGACTCTGCCCTCTCTGGCATGTTGCCTTCAGAACTGCATGCACTGGGTGTTTTGATAAGATCTTATCTGCTCCGGTTTCTTATCAGCCTCATTTTAGCTCATAATCATGAGATCTGTCAGTTGGTTTTCTGTCACTGTGCAGCCGAGCTCCGACGCTGCAGAGGCTTAATGTTGGAGACCTAAGAGGATTCCGGAGAGAGCTAAAAGTGTCTTTTTTTCGAGGAATTGGGAGAGACACTTTGCTCCTGGTGTGAGCTGTGGATTGTGGGAATTATGTTCACAGTGTTCAGATTCAGAGAGAAATAATGACTCAAATCAGAATCAAAAGAGGCCTTTTTATTTGTGTGTGTGTTTCCTGCAGCGACTCCCAGCTTCGTAGTTTTCCTGCTTGGATGCACTTAGGAAACCCTACTATTCAAATTCACATGCTATTTCAGGAAAAAAAAATTTTTACAAATCCCAAAATAACCTCAGCACCTGAGTCTGTAATGTGCTGAGAGAGTAGCCATGACTAATGTGCCTTGAGATGGTTTCCTCGGTGTACTCTATATTTAACGACACAACATTAAATTTTAATCACGCGCCTTGATTGCTTACATTGTGAGAGCCTCTCATCTCCTTCAGCAAAGATGCATAGCACTGGATATCATGTCCCTCGGTGTGAATAAGACATGATATTGCCGTGCCTCGTTGGAACCGAGACAAAATAAGGAGAGAGAGGATGTGGGCAGCAGCACCGTTGAAGGTTCACAGTGTAAGTCATGAGATGACAAGACAAAATATTGTGCGGTTAGCCGACGGCTTAATGGGCTTAAAAGCGTTTTGAGTGGTTCAGTATGAGCTTTGGATGTGACATCTCTAGTTTTTCATCTTTCATTTCTCCATAAAACATTTCACTGAATAACCTCAGAGCAATAAATAAATAAATAAAAGTAAGAAATTGCACGATGAGTTTTGCAGATGTGAATTAGTTTTTTTTTTTTTATTAGTATTAATCTTGTTTGGATGTAATCACGTCTTCTAACTGAAGTTTGATGAATAACCACGAGAGCCACTCGAGCGCTGCAGAGGTTAAACTGGCAGCCCGGCTCCCTGTTTACCAACCAGCCTGGCGGCTTATCTTGAGTTTTTGTTTCCTTCGCTGAAATACAACTTTAAAAGATTACATCTGCTATATGGTGACGCTTGCTGTAGAGGCTTCTCTAAATCACTGTTTCTCTTTTCTTATTCTATTATCAAGACTGCTCGCCTTCCTTTCCTGATACGGTCAGCTTAACAGAATTCACACGCTCATGAATAAAAGCATTTTATGAGGTCGTCTATAATCTGGACCATCAAACTCCTTCCAGTTATTTAATTTTAACGATTATTTATGTCCACTTGTTCCTGCCATATATAAGCAATAACCCATCATAGTTCACTCATATGAACATAAAATCCAGATTCAGATCCGTGAACCCCAAACTTGAACTTTTCTACTGTGTTTCTTCGTTTAACCATTTATTGGGTTCTCACTGAAATATTTAGAAACGGGGAGAATTTCGACACCTTTGCTCAAGAATATTTAAAGACCTACTTTCTTGTGTTTCTTATTCATAAGAGTCAGTCTTGAAAAAATGTCATTAAATGTTAATGACACGCAATAAAATTCTGTTCGAAAGTGTAAAACTGGTCGAATGATGACTTATAACATCTTAAAGTACATAAAATTCTCTCTGGACGTTTCCCAAAATCCTATTGTCTCGTCCTGATCGCCAGGATCCAAAAAGTTATGAGATCTATTAAAGTTTAAACATATGGCAGTTATTTTGAGGCCCATTTTACAGGACAAGGTTTCAAGTGAAAGTGCATCATTTTTGAAAACGATGTGCATTTTCACAGAAATGCTGAAAATGATGTTGTAGCCACTAGTGGGTACATTATCAGTTGCTCTTAGCACAGCGGTTGGATGAACAGATACCCATCACATGAAGACATTTTCCAATTTCACTTGAAAATGTGACAGAAACAAGACCTTAAAGCAACACGAAAGACCTGAAAAGTGTTCATATATGGTTACCAGCCCCATGAAGAGTTGACTAATAATTGTTCAATGATGATGATTGCATGGTGCATCATTTAAAGGTTATGATAAACATTGAGATATGTGTTGCTTATTGTATTGTTTTGTTTCATCATTTCAATTTCGGTCAGTTCACCTGATTGATGCATTCTGCCTGGAAGTATTATAAACTGTTAACTGTGCTGGAGCAAAGCCTCACACTTTTCCTGCAAACAATGCATTATATATTAAGACAGTGCTGAAATCCAGTATGATGTTAATCGAGTTTAAAGACTTTATAAAGTCATAAATTATGATCTTGGTCAAGGTAATGCTTCCCTCCATATTCGATCACATGTGTATGGGTCATGAGGATGTTTGGCAAAGAAGGTATTCCAATATCCTGTGGTAACGCTCTGAGGTGTGTTGAGTTTCAGTGAATTCTATTTAAGACACTGAATTCTGGCAGATCTTTCCCCAGTGGTCACATGAATGCTATCAAGTGCTGCTTCTTCATAATTACTGGATGGATGCTGGATACAGTTTGGCCCATTTTATGAGTTCCATCGAACTAAAGCTTCAAAATATAGCTAACTTCATGTCTCTCTCGTGCAAACTGAGACCCTGAAGCAGAAACAAATCAAAACAAATTACAAGATACAAACAGATTGTTGCATCTGGATAAGCCAAAGCAATGCATGTAAACGCATTTGAAAACAGTGATAAAGACGGTGGAATAAATAAAGTGGTGTACGGATCAATATACAATTATAGATAGATCTGATTCCAAGTGTGCCTGTTGTAGTATCTATTACCATCGTAGAAGATCAATATTTACACCCTAGATTCTAATTCAAGTAACTGTGTCTCTCCCTTCATAGAGCCGTTATTATGCAATATGCAGAAGCTGTTTACGGCCAGTTGGCAGAAACTACCCCGCCTTCAAGACTAAACCTCAGATCCGTGTGGACGTTGGCAGATTTCATGGGTCATATGTGAAGCTTTTTTGGCTCTAAGAAAAGAAGAGTCTACTTTTTAGTCTCATTCTCTTCTCACGTTAGACTTTATTTTATGTTTCTTTCAGATATAATATGTTGATCTTTGTTTGGTATTTCACACCTGTGCCGAGAGCCTGATGAAGGGAATCAAGCTTTTATTCATTCAGGTCATCTGTGACCTTGGACACAGATGCTCTGGGGGGGTTCAGTGTTTTGTCCAAGTGTGTGATTGTGACGGATCGTGTAAATGCATGCCGGGACTGCTCAAGTGGTAAAATGTACCATAGAAGTAGAGGCTACAGTCCATTTAATATACATAGAGGGGGAGGTCCACAGGCCGCCTCTTTATTTAACCGAACAAAGTCAAAAGTGGTGAAGGTGATCTGGCTGCAACATGAAGTGACGGAAAAGCCGTCATGTGAGGAGGAGCGAGGTCATCCAAAGCTGCAGGAGAACTTTTTCAAGAGAGCTAATGTATCCTCGTAGCCTGTGTGTTGCCTTTGGCAGAACGGTAATGAGATCACTGGTCGTTGCTTTAGTTAAAACTCTTGCTGCAGTCTCGTGGCCTATCTGTGGTTTTCATATAGATTTTTCAGGCAGTCCTAGAAAAAGAAAGAAAGAAAAAAAAAGAAAAGTTAGTTGCATCAGTCACAATAACTGTTAACACAGGCTTGGATGGAATTTTGGTATTTTTCTGTGCTAAAAAGGTCAAACCTAATATATCTTAAGTATAAAAGTGTATTCCTAATTACCGTAATAATCTAGATTACAGATTTGAATAGTCACGACTCATTTATCCATCTGTCTTCTGTACCGGTCCAGTTTCATGGAGATTAAACTGGACCACAGCGTGTTTCACATACAGGGAACAGAATCTGTAGAAGCTATCAGCCACACAGTTTGCTGTAAAGCAGAAATGGGCGACTTTAATCATTGCGGTGGCTACAAAAAGAATTACGGCAGCTAATTTATTGGAAGTGATTAAATGTACTTCTGTGTGATTGTGTGAAGCTTGTTGGGTCCTTCTCGGTTTCAACTAAAAGTTGGTCTTGGTGACGTAGAAGTTTGAGTTTGCATGTTCTCCCTGGTTGAGTGTTTTTGTTTTCCACCACAGTCCAAAAAATAATAATTTGAGTGTGTTTCTTCCGTTGGATAACTTGGCTTGAAAGATGTCTGAATGAAAACAAAGTATTAATTGAGCAAGACAGTAAAACGACACAATGATTGACACTAAAGTTCATTGATTGTTTTTCCAAGTTTAAAAATAAAACGGGGCCCAGATGACTTCTGTCAAACGTCACAGATTTATTCACTGTTATAAGAGTTCCAAGTTCAACAGAAAATGAAAATGTGTTCACACTTAATGATGAATGTCACGTGCCCCGTCTGGCTGAACCTGAGTTGAATTCGGGACTGCTACCAAGAGTGCTGAACACCAGGAGCAACCCAGCAACAGCCGTTCTTCTGGCTCTCTCGGTGTGTTTGTCCCGTTCTCTCCCAGCGGCTGACAGAAAGCCACAGGAAGCCACAGGAAGCCTCTGTCAGCCGCCTCGGGAGCAGAATGAGCGATGCAGGAAGTGACCATCAATCCCTCCTCATTTCCTCCGCTCTGGTCTCTGGCTGCTGCTTTTGGACGACAGCTCTCCCGGAGCTGCACGCCATCAATATGCACTAATGATAGAAATTAGTAATGAACCACTGGACGCTGACATTAGGCAGATCAACAAGATGCTTGTTCCTCTATGTAATGGTACATGGCAAGCTGCTGGAGAATAAGTGCTGCGCCCTGCACAGATTAAGGCCAGATTGAATTAGCTGTGGCTGGACAAGTATGAGAGAAGCCTTTAGTGGTTTGTGTGGTATGAGAGTACATGTAGTGAGGCTTAGGGATTTCAATGGTGGAGGAAACGGAACAGAGTTTACGGTGGGTTCAAAAGCCCCGAGTGGTCTGCGAAGCACATTTTTCCATGATCGTCTCTTTGTTCTGTGACAAAGACGGGAAACAGGAGAGGCAGAAAGTAGCAACATCGAGAAGCGTTTAAGTCCGGCGACAGCCTTGAATGTTGAGCTGCAGGCTCATTCAGAGAAACACATAAATACACATCAGCAGTCAGAATAAAGGGCTCAAAGATCTGCTTTTTATCATGTGGGTGTTTGTTTGAATGTTGTGATGGACATTGGAGAAAGTTTTGTTTAGGTATCAAAACAGCTTGAAGTAACTTGTAAACATGCATTACGTAGGGACAACCCACATACTCGACTTTTCTTCTCATCCAACGCTTTTACAAAAGTATACGATTCACGCGACAACGTTACCAGTGACAACACATCACTTTTGCATTTTCATTTGAGAAAAGTTTTGCATTTATACAGCACTATTTTGACACCAATGCCCGTTTACATGGAAGTGACAGAAACCAGAGTGTCAAGGTAAAAATATTGCTTCACTTGTCATTAGAAAATAATTTATAATATATGTTTAAGAATGACAAAATGAACATAATTTAGCTAAATGTTTCTTTTTAATGGGAAATTATTAGATGTATGTATCCTGATTCAAATCAGCTGTATTTAAAGCCAATCATGGAGCTCTTTACATTAAATTAGAATTTCCATTTCTTATAGTTAAACAATTCATTACAATGTGGTCGTCTGGTTGAGAGTGACATGTTTTGTGGCTCCCGCCACGGCCAAAGTGGCCCACCTTTGTTCGCCACCTTTCATTAGCAATCACATAAGTCATTTCTAATCTTGAGGGTTGTGGACAGATTTCTGCAAAAAAGCATTCAGATTTCCCGGTATGCAGCCAGAGGACAGTAATGCAATAGTAGTTCTATTTGGAGGGAATAAATCAGTTAAACCTGTTTAGCCTATCCAGCTCAAATCTAAATGAGGTTGAAGGAGTAAAAAGTCGTGTCTGCTCCTGACGATCACGTCAACTGTCTGTCATTCAGTAACTTTGACCTCACACTGACCCGTAGCAGTGGAAGATGTTGTAGCCTGCGGCAGAAGATGACCACTGTGAGCAAATTCTCTAGTATTTTTATTTTTTTTATTTGGTTTACTGGGGAATTTCAGTGGGAGGAAATGGCAGATGCCCTCCAGGCAAGCAATGTAGCGGGCCGGATGTGAGACGGGCAAAAACTAACATGCTTTGGTGGGAAGTGATCAGTTATCAGCCATCAGGAGTTATATCGATGTGTAAAGTAGATTTGGAGATGAAGTTTATGCTCTCAAAGTTTTTACTTTAACGCTCTGGGAGTAACAGACCGCACCCCGTGTTACTGAAAACCGAATGCCTCACTCTCCCTCTTGTAATAAATATTGCAGACCTTTGCCGGTGGAGTCCAGACGTTGTCAGGATATTGCGCCGCTTTTAGCACCAGAAGGACTTCCGCTTCCCAGCTCTCAGAGCCAGGCAGTGCAGGAGACTGGAGACAAGAGTTTAATTGCCGGGGTGGAATGTGCAGCGCACCAATTAATGGCAGCCTCCTTTGAAAGAGTATTGTAGGGGTGGGGATGACTTTCAGCTGCCATTGTTGCTTCCTGATTGAGGCCTCTTCGAGGGCGAGAGAGGCAGTCGGCTTGTTGAAACGTCTTACAGCTGAGGCTCCACGCCGAGCCGGGAACACCACCAGCTCCAGGCGACGGGAGAGACGCTTGCTCAAGAGAGATCCTCTCAGAAGATACCGCCGGTGCAGCGTTTCCTCTCTCTCTTTACTCTGACTGTCATTACTAAAATCAGACTGGATATCTTTACCCTCAGACGCTTCAATTCAAATCCTTTTATTGTTAATCAGAGTGTGTGATGTAAAAAGGTTTAATTTTTTTTCTGGACCTTTGTGTCCTCTGCAGCTGTTACATCACACACAGCCTGTTCAGTTGCGTTTACGTCTCAGACCTTCAAAGCCGGTGCAGCCCGGTTTTCCCTGCTCTCCTCTTCTAGAGAAAAGCCTGTCAGCTCTCGATGCTGCTGGAGTCTCATGAAAGCCTCATGACCCACATCAAACTGTAAGATGGCCACAGAAAGCGTGCTCTACTCATCTAGTTGCAGCTTCAATAGACAAATTGCATCGTTTCCAGGAACCGCACCTACACACAGCCTGCTCAGCGAGAAAGTGATTTCATATTAAAAGTTCCCCCAACGGCGTGAGCATGTTTGGCACGAACAGGATTTATTTTCTTTGACATCTAAGGGCTGATTGATCTTTGATTCTCTCCTCAACGTACTCGGGCGCATTGTGTTTTATGTAATCCAGACCAGCTTTGATAATTCAATGAAACACATCAGACATGTCTCAAAGAGACACGACTGTCAGTCATCCACTGTCAGACATCCACTGTTAAGCCCGTCCTCGATGAGTTGGCGGGTTATGAACCCACCGCCGGCTTAATGCGTATCAACAGCGCTGAAGGTGAAAAAACAACAACATTTTCTTCCCACAAGGGAAACGGCACCGCTTTCAGTTTGAAACCAAACATTCCTGTTGATGAATGTCGCTGCTGAGGAAAAAAAAAAAAAAAACTAACAAGAGGATCAAGCTCATTCTAATGTGTGGGAAGAGAGGAAGAGGAATGTTACAACCACAAAACTACTTCTAGTCTGTCACGGCCTTTCATTACGCTGCTGGCTGAAGGAAAGGGGAATTGAAAGGTCTGTTCAGGAAACTCAGCCGGCAGAAGGCAGACTACATGTCAAGTGAGCTGCAGCTGTTTTTTTTAGGGCAGTTGATCTGTTTCTTGCAGCTCCGTGAATCACTCTGCCTTCCAGCTGGGATTTTAGACCGGAGCTGTATCTACAATTGAATAGTGATTATATTTATAAAAAAAACAAAAAAAACTGTAATTGTTAGAAGATTAGAGCATGCAGCTGTAAGTTAGACTAATCCAGTTTACAGTGTTCCTCTCCATCACAGTCTTTAAACGGCTTATTGAGGTCTGCAGGGAGCATGAAGCCGTTCAGTCATGAGACGGTTGAATTCTTTTCAAAAGGTACAGATGATATAAGACGCGCTTGACTTAAGCGTACACTATTAGCCTAGTTCAGTACAGAGACTAAAAACAGTGTAAAATTGAATTGAAAATATTTTCATACACTTAAGAGCAGTTGTATCCACTTCACATTCACAAAAAGGTCCGAACCAGCTGCAGCTGCCCTCGCGCGACGACGCTCGGCAGTGTGAGATCGTCAAAGCCTTGTTGTGCGAGAGGCAGCGCGACACCAGGAGCAGCAGCGAGCGGCCCGGTCGCAGTGAGACGCGGTGACAGTGCTGACAGGGACAGAGCTCATTTCTAAAGCTGCTGTTGTGCTTCCACTCACTCTGCAAGAGCTCAGGCAGGCGCAGAAAGCCCAGAAAACACCCAGCTGCCAGAGACAAGGGCATGTTCAGCAGCCGAGCTACACCAAATCTTCAAAGAGAGGATTTGTATGAAGACATCCATTACACGTCGTGGAGGCGGCGCCTGGTGTGACACAAGCAACACGTCAGCTTTTCTGTCTTGTTTTATTAGCACGGTCATTTTTTTTTTTTGTTCATGCTTTAGCTATTATTTTGAAGAAAATGTTGAGATGGGTTGCTTACTGCCCCTACAAACGAAAATCGGAATAATCTATCATGTGGTTGAATTTGGGAAAACTAAATTAAAATATATTATGGTGTCAGAAAAGTAGTTTTTTGTGATTGTTGGAATATTGTTTTAGTATGCCTGATTCTTGTGCAAAAACACGCAGCTGGAATTCCATTGTTATCCGCTGTCCAATTATTATTATTATAAATAAAAAGTATCTAATTAATTTTAAGGGAAAACTAAGAGAATGCAATGATTAGCACTCGACACACATTTTCATTGGCGGTTTAAGTGTCTTTCTTTGCCTCACACGTTGATCTAACTAGTCACCAATATTGTGTACCTCCGCTTCCCACAGTAGGGCACAGTGCCAACACTAGTTTCGGTTCTGGGTTAGTAGCCCACTGCCCAACCAACACACTAGCCTGTCTACCACTAGAGGTCCTGGAGACACTCAGACCATTCCACCACGGTCAGTTAGTGATCCCATCAGGTCAGTCACTGCAGCAGCAGCATTGTCAGGGGTTTTCTGTGCAGTTTTCATGTTCTCCCTTACTTTGCATGGGTTTTGTGTGGGTACTCATCTCACAGCCCCAGGAGATATGCCAAGTGAAGATAATTGGTTAATCTCTAAGGTCTCGTCCACACGAGCCAAAACAATCTTTTTTCTCCCCCAGCGTTCTAAAAAAAAATTCCGCCCACACGTAACTATGAGCGTGGCTCAACACGAGGCTTCAGGGCATGTAGTACACGTGCCAGGCCTTTAGGGGCGCTGTGACTTACCAAACATAACAAAAATGCAGAAGAAGATATGGAGCACATAGAAATGTACAAGCAGACACCTGCTCATAGACTTCATAACTCTGAGCTCTATAGGTCTATGCTCCTGCTCCTCCTCCTGCTAGCGTCATTAGCTTCCGTAGCTTGACTAAAGTATGTTGTCCGCCATTGTTGTGGTTATTAGGTGACATTGCCCAGTGCAGTGGGGGGGTTATGTCATCTTTTTTCCACAGATGACCATCCACACCTCACAGCTGAGCCGGGGTTTTAGAATTTCCCCACTCTGGGACCCGTGTTTTAAAAAAAAAAGTTTTGGGTCTACTAAAACGCCGCCTCCTGTTAATGATTGGCCAAAAGTGGTGCGTTTACGTGTGGACGGCCCTTGATTGAATGTCTATGTTTGATTTAGTATTTCTCAGTGTTTGTTCAACTGTAGAGTGACACTATAGTATAGAAGATGAATAAATGGATATGAAGTTCTTAGTGGGGGTTCTCCGATCTGGACCCGTCTGTCTGCGGTAACCCCTCTTGAGATCACAACTCCAAACAAAACTTAACGCTGCAACAAGGCCACAAAATGCTTTTTTTTTTTTACATGTGAAACAAGCGGGTTTTTTTTCTTTTTGAAATGGTGTGAATTGAAACACTTTGAGAAGAATTGAATTATGTTTGGAAATTGGTTTCTGAGGTTTATTCCACTCCTGATGAGAAATCATGAGTGCAATCCCCCCCCCCCCCCCCCGGCTAGATCAGTAACAAAGCAATTTGAGATGTGCCTTTTGAATGTTTACCCAATTTCCCATCATGATTACTGAATGGCATCCCTGCTTCAGAAACTCTAAAACAGCCAATTAATCACATTAGGCGACTGTCTGTTGTTAGCCAAGATTGGGAGTTGTTGTGCCAGCTTTATGCTGGCAGCACTGTAATTAAATCATATTAAAGCCAAAATACTGTGCTTTTTAAGTTGTCTCGAATAAAGCATCTCAATGGTCTCAAGTGATCCGAACAATGTTGAAGTGCGGCTGATTAGAGCACACTTGGAAAGAGAGCAGTGTGCTTTGTTGTTTTCTTTTGTTGCCATTAAAAGCTGCGTTATTGCCTTGCTGCAGGAGAATTTTCATTTCTCTTCTCTTTTATGGACTAAAATGCCTGTGGCCTATTTTCAGCTAATGTACTCCTGGGTACCGGGGGCCTATTGTGTTTCCTGTAGACAATCTTTTTAGTTACACAGCCTTTTGCTCCGATTATGCTGCTTCCACTCTGTATGATCTGCTGTCACGGCAAACCACTCTGCTTGATATCAACACAAAGAAAACGGCCCACAATGCTCCTCAACCTGGAAAGAGAAAACTCTTAAAGCTTGTTTGCAGTGCCAAGCTTTTCACACCCCGCCAGTGTCTGAACACATCAGTTAACATATTGGCTCTGCTTCCCCCTATTATGTGCCTGATGTAAACCGCCAGCCGCGTGCCGTTAGCAGTTGAAACATGTAAGAGGCAGGCTGATGGAGGAGATGAGCATCCTAAACAGACTGCATTATTAGGTGCACAGCTGGAAGCTTGCAAGCCTCTCATTTGTAGTGCCGTGGCGGGAGCATAAACAACGGTGTAATCTCCCCAACTTCAATGATGTAATCAGCGGTAAAAACTGACGAGGGCCTGTTGCGAATGAGCCGTGGCGTGGCGCTGGTGCACGGCGGCTTGTTTGGACGACGGGCGCAGCTCGGTATTGTGTGCTTTTCACCGCGTGTGCTGTCAGCGTGAAGGAAACATGACCATGCTTCTCGGCCATGAGGGGCCACTTAAGCGCAGATAAATGATTACATCTGGATTAGTATAGGTTCTGGGTCGAATGAAGTGTATTGATCTCCACTTGGAAACGGGATAATATGCCGTAGTAAGTGTGCACTACAGATCGTCAGCCACAATCCATCCCGTTTTCGCTCAGTCAGTGCAAATTTATCTGCACAAAACAACTTCCTATTGCTTCTGCCCACTGGAAAATTCAATCAGCTGCATGTGAGTGCTTGTGTTCAACAGGGAGCATTTAGCCTCCAAGTTTGACAAAACCACTTTCTAAAAAAATTCACAAATATCATGTTTATTGTTTTCAGAGCTGACAATTTACTGGCTTTTTCAACACTGATGGCAATGTAAGAGCTTAGATTGATGAGTGAAAGGCCAACAGTTCAGACAATGCAGTTATTGATTTTGCTTGACTGTGTGTTACTGTATAGCTTGTATTTGGTTAGACTGAGGATAGAGTATTGGGGATGCAACGGTTAGTCGATTGAGCAGATAATCCATCCATTCCCTTTTATTCTGTTGAAGGTTAAAGGACACTGGTGCCAATCCCAGTGAAATGAAGGTGAATGAAGGCACGTCACACACTGTGACGGGCAAACAGAGACAGACACTCACATTCACCCTGTACCACATTCACCACCACCAGTTAAACTTAAATCTGTTCCTACTATTGGTTCCAATTGATACTGAATCAACCTTTCTGTTCTTATTCATGTACCGACGATACAAACATTGCAGTAAATTTCAGTGTAACTCAGTGTGTGTGTGTGTGTGTGTGTGTGTGTGTGTGTGTGTGTGTGTGTGTGTGTGTGTGTGTGTGTGTGTGTGTGTGCGTGCGTGTGCGTGTTCACATTTATCATTTATCATTTATCAGTTTCCATTGAAAAAAGATAATCAAACTTTGATATGCAAAACTATTTGAAGTGAATTGGTTTCAAATGTTCTGTGGAATAATATTC
This sequence comes from Blennius ocellaris, assembly GCF_963422515.1. Lineage (NCBI taxonomy): Eukaryota > Metazoa > Chordata > Actinopteri > Blenniiformes > Blenniidae > Blennius > Blennius ocellaris. The sequence continues at coordinate 24,421,375 of NC_137656.1, forward strand.
ATTTTAGACTGAATGTCATTGTGAATGTGAAACTCTTGGCAGAGAAAAGGAGGAAGAGCGATGCATCAATCTGTTAAAGACCTGCAAAAATAGTCATCTGAGACATTTTTTATTATCAAAGCTTATTGAACATTTTGACTAATTGTTTTACATTATAAAGCAATTTATTCGGCGATGAGTTCTTTGTCTGGCAGCACGCCAGCGTGTGGACTATGACTGGCTGTTTACTGGCCCACTGAGCTGTGTGGACTAACAGGAGAGTCTCAGATTAATAAGGGGTGAACGGCAGTCTGCAGGCCTATTACTGTTGCTACGGCCTCATGGCCTTGCACTCATGCAACCACATGGGTGGGTTATGTTTGTTTGTGAAGTATCTTTGTTTTGTTTTTTTCCTTTATTGCCTTTGTTCTGGTTTGCAAAACTGAAATAAATCCATTTAAATGGAAAGATCCAAGCTGGAGCTATGTGACTGTTAGAATCACTGAGATAATTGCTGCATGTATGCATCTTAAATAGGTGCTCAGATGTTCCAAGATTGTGTTTCAGCAAGTGTTTCTATCTCTAACCATTGCAGGTAACATCATAGAGGTGTGAGATTAACTATTGCGGAATTTCCTATTTGTTCTGTTGAGCATCCTCATGGTACAGTCGTCTCTCTGGATGATGACATAGTGAGATGGTTTGGTTTGGAGCAGAGATAATAGCTATGCAGAGAAGAAGATGTCTATGTTGAAAGCCTAAAAGTGGTGAGGTTCATGGGCTGCATTAATGTGAGGATGTGTCAGCATCTGGTATGAGGGAGGAGGATACAGATATACGACTATTGAAAGAAGATAATCCACCAAGGCCAGCCCTGATAGCAAAATACAGGAAGAAGAAGAAGAAGACAGATATATGCACATATCGTATGCAGTAATGACATGCTCGGGCCTGCATAACCAATCTTCCCCGGGTTCATCCCAAACATTGCACATATAATGTATATTTATGGAAAACCAGGAAACCCATCATATTTTCATGTACGCATACACACTTCTTGGGGGAAAAAAGACACCCAATATTCACTCTATTTAGTCCTTATGGTACATGAGATAGTCTGCATCAGTTTTATCATTCTGTCATGCAATGAATGTAACCAAATTATTGCAATTTTGTACTGACTCATGAGCTTATTTCTTATGTAAAACAGCAGATCTTTCAGTCTGCTATACAGCCGATCCATTAAGATCCATTTGCTGCTGTTTAAAATGCGTTTCCCCGCTGTCTCCGGAAAGCATTTATCTCCCATTTTCAGGTCACATATCTTTATAATGCATGTGAAACATGAATGAAGGCCAAATAAAGATGTAAGGCATCTATTTACGAGCAAATTTCTATTTTCCTCCAGCAAAACAGCTCTCGCTCCGGTTGAATAGCAAATGGCTCGGCTGGCAGGGAGGAGGAAAACACATCAGGGTAACCTGCAGTGCTGACGAGAGAGAGAGAGAGAGAGAGAGAGCGAGAGAGAGAACGAGAGAGAGAGAGAGAGAGCCCATAGGGTGTGATGTTAATGGTTTATTGACCTGCTCCATAAAATACAGTCGTGTAGCACCAAAGATATCAATACAAAGTCATTGGACTGAAACTCATAAATAAACATCATTATGTACTAATCTTCGTGTTTGCAAATTAAACAAAAACTCTTTGTCTGTGCAACATACACCTTAGCAACCTTTTCTCAAATTGCCAAATTACAGAACAGTGTATAAGTCACTGATGAAGCACACATTTCCCAAACACAAACACTCGTTCAACATCGTTTGTGGGTTTTTAGGAGGCAAGTATGGGCTTTGAGTTTGTAAGGTGTGGATGTCAACTTGTTTACAGTCTTTTCCTGGCTACACCTGCAAAGGTACTCTCATTGTGTTGTGTTACAGAGTATGTATCAGGAGTGTCAAACACATTTTAGTTTCACATACATACCAATTTCACCGGACCAGTAAAATAGTGCCATAAAAACATTTGAGTTTAAAGGTTTTTACTTGTGGCGACAAGTATATGTGATGAAATTGTCTATATTATTGCAAGAGGAAGCGGTTACTCTGGAAGATTACTTAAATCATTGCAACATAAAGCCAAATTTTAATGAAACATCTTGGTGGAAAATACAGTGAAATGCCCAAAGAACTTCTCTTATAGCTGTTGTATTTTGGGTGTTTTGTATAAAACTCACCTTGACTGCGTGACTTTGAGGCTAATGCTAGTTTCTCAGCTCGTCTCAGTGTTGTGTTATGACTACTACTCTTAAGAAACTTGTTGAAAAGTCATTGGCTTCTTCAAAATGTGGAGCTTTTTTGTTCCCGACATATATGTTTAGTAATCTGAATTTTTTGCTGCTGCAGATAGTGTCTTTGTACGCTTAGTACTTTATGTACTATATATATTTTTGATGTTGTATTACAGTACAAAACAGCAAGTGATTATTTGATCTAGCATAGTTTAAGTTAGTCCTTGTTTTTACAATTTTTTTCAGTTTTAATTACTGTGATGTTTTTGTCTTTGCCGGTTTGCTGCTTTTTTTTATTCTAAGGCCTTTTATTTATTTATTTTTTTAATTCACCTTTTCTCTCGCCGCTTTTATTCTTGCCAACTGTACATGTAAAGCACTTTGAATTGCATTGTAACTGGAATGTGCTACGCAGATACATCCACCCACCTACCTACTGTGCGAAAGCTTGAGGCAAGTATGGCTTGAAAATGATAGGAGTGTTCAATTATGGGCCTGGGGATAGTTAATCTGTGTGCACAGTGGTGTACAGTGATATTGAAGTTATGGATTGGGACCTTTCCTGTGTGGAGTTTGTGTGGGTTTCCTCAAACAATCTCCAAAACATGCATTTGAAGCAAAATTTCCACTCTGAAATTGTCTGTAGTCAGATTGAATCATCTCAGCTTGGATCCACTTTTGCAGTGATATTTATTTGTGTGCATAAAGAAAATGGGTTGCATGTTGTTTCTTTGCCGTGAAGCCCTCCGCTGTGTTTGGGCTCCACTTCATTCGCTGCATGCTTCACATGAAACACAGCGAACAGAGAGATCGCCCGGCTTTCTCTCTATTAAGTTTCCATGACAGTGGAATGTGCGGGTCGGGAAGGTCGCAGAAGAGATAAGTACTACTTACCATATTCAGCATCGTTTGAACTAGGTAATTATATTCAGTAAGAGACGTCCCCCTCCGTTTCTCTTTCTGTTTCTACACAGCCGGTTTAAGCGCTGGTGTTGAGCTTTAACAAGGCCGCTTTTGTCCCAGATAAAGCTTGGAGACAGCACTCATCAGTGCCGTGTAAGATCCCTGCCTGCCAGAGCACAGAGCACTGCCCCGAGGGCATCTTATCACTCCGCTGGCAATCACAAATACCCACTGAGATAGATGGGCTTCTCACTTCTCTCTGTGGGGAGCCCTTCCACTGAAAAAAGATGGCTTCTCCCTTTCTGCAAACACTTCTGACTGGCAGCTCGGCAGACAGACAAACATAAAAATACAGAGCGAAAGCAAGAGCTATTGACAGGCAGATGCCTGCAACCCACACAGAGAAGAATCGGGCTCTTTCTGCACATGCACTGATTGACAGATTGGCAGACAGAAAGCTGACATATGCATATAACACACATGAAGACACGTTTACACAACACACACACACACGCACGCACGCACACACACATTCCACACTCCCACATACTCGCACTGTGGGTCTGTGTGTGTGTGTCTACATTCCTGCCATATTTTTCTTGGAGTCCAGAAAAGGAAGGCTTGGTGCATGGTCTTTTTTACACATTGCATTTCTAAGTTCTGTACTGATTCCAAGTGGCATCCTCACTACTCCAGACTGGCTTCCTCTTTGAAACATGCATTGAGAAAACCTCCAAAAATGACCAGTGAGTATTTAATAACAATAATAGTAATAATAAAAACAACAATAATCATTTTGGCACTGTTTGGCTTCGTGCGAGCGCGCCATGGAGGTTATCCCACTATACTCACCTCCACTTAAAGAGACATTACCATCTGTTCCATTTGTCAGTGAAACAACACAGTGTGCATGTCATGTAATTACATGTACTCGCTCTGTACTGTATGACGAATGTATAGCACTTAGTGCTCGGGGGGGGTGGGGGGGCAGATGGTGTGTTATTATGCTGTCAGTGATTTAGGCAGAACAGACAAGCCATTTGTCTCCATATTGTAATGAGTCTGTGTTTCAAAACAGTAATTACCTTTTGGACCAATTGACAAATGACAAGAATGGTGCCGTACGCACACGATACCGCTCACGAGCGTATGCACACAGACATCTAATGCCTGAATCAGGTTAGTGTTGACCTTTGTCCCCCCGCTGTCACGTCGCCATTGATCGTCGTGGTGTATCAGACCTCATTATGTGTGCAAACAGCAAGTCGAGGCTCGTGCCCGCTCCCGTCATCTCCAGCACACATCAAGATCACAATCAAGAGTGTCAAACACATTTCGGTTCAGTTCCTTTAAATTTAAACTTTTAGTTATTTTTCCTTGTTCTGTATTTTCACAAAAAATAATTACCAGGGGAAATTACTAGTCTTAACATAAAGCCAATGTTAGTGAATGTTTCTGATGCAAAATACAAGTAAAAAAAAAAAAAAATCTCCCATAACTGTTGTATTATGCATGTTTGTACAAAGTCACTCTGACAGCATCAATTTTAGCTTAGCCTTAGCCTTAATGTCACTAATTGAGGTGCTTATTTAAATAATAGTGTTCTTTTAAGCAGTGCCCAAAAACATTTTTACAAATTGCCGCTAAACTTACTCCATAAGAAAAAAAAGGAAACAAATGAGAATTTTCTAACCTAAAAACCTTTAAAAAAAAACAAACCAAGAGAACAACTCTCACTCCTACTGAAACTGCTTAAAGTGCTCTTTAAACAGTCCTCAACAAAATAATTCTCCTCTGCACTAACTCTTCGCACACACACACATGCACACGCACGCACGCACACACACACACACACACACACACACGCACTGACAGGAGGAGAGAGAACCTTAAAGGTCACTGTAGACCAACACACGGACAACAAAACCAAAACACAAGGACCTGGCTCCTAACAATAGGAGGAAGCAGGAGAACCAGGCAAGAGAGTCTACATGCAGAGGCAGAACAGACACATTTTGGCTTACAATCAAATCAAGGGCTTGTTTTTCTTCTTCCATTGCGACACTATCAGATGACTAGCACCAAACAGTAAACTCAGATTTTGAACAACTCTCCCAGTTTCATCCCGTATTAAAAATCGCGAAGCAATGTAAAAGGTCAGCCCGATCAAGATGGCATGATGATCTATTTAACTTAGATGAAATAAAGAAACCTCCAGGAAAATAACAGCAAGTTTTAAATTGAAATGTAATATGCTTCATTAGTAAAGAAATGGATTTTGCGCTGCGTATATTCTTTGATTACTTCAGTGCTGGAGGGTTTTCTCTGGGAGGTTAACTATCCCAGTGGATGTTGTGCTCCATCTGCAAATGGTCAGTGGAAACGCTGCATGATTATACGTGCTGTTAAGATGAGGTTTAACAAGACTTCAACAAACTCCCAGCTCCTCGCCGTATGACCACATATCAGTTAGGGGGGGGGGGGGGGGGGGGGGGGGGTGTAAAAAGCTATTGTATGTGTAACCTCCCACTGAACAAGAGAAGGTAATGTTTGAAAAGACTGGAGGATGGAGAATAGTTTACTTAAGGGAGAGTCCGAATGCTTCAGTGTTTTGACTTGAGGTAAATGTCACCGTAATGTCAACCGCTTCCGATCTATAAAAAGAGGAGAGGAAGGTTAAGTTGTTTTTGTTTGAGGGGGGATTGGCTGGCGAGTGGGAGTAAACCATCATGGTAACCGTAAAATATTACCATTCCTCCGTCCAGAGGGGGGGAAGAAAGAGAGAGATGTTGAGATGTGTGATGAATTAGTAGCAGGGTGAAGGTGTGGTGCAAAGAATTTGTGTTTTAGGAAGGTCACACATTCGGAGCTCGCAGTGTGGAATCAATATTATGTGTTTGCTCTTTTCACTATTGAGAAATCTTGCCTGTGTATGGGTCTGGGCGTGTGTGTGTGTGTGCGTGTGTGTGTGTGTGTGCGTCTTGACATCGTCGGCGCGGAGTCAGCCCCTGTTCACTCTATATATATTCAATATGAAAATCCATCAGCAGACACTGTTCTTAACAGTGGCTCACATCACAGTGTAATAAAGTGTGTTTGCTCACTGCTCTGCAGCCAGATGAATTTTTCAAATGAGATTTGTTGGACAAAAACATATTGACATTTTTATTTAATTTTTTTTTGAGAACTTGTAATAATTTGCAAACAAGCCGAGGTGTCAAATGAACAAGTAAGCTCTTGGATTACTACTCAAACATTTAATATACTCTGACATTTCCTGCACTTGTCCCATCATGTGCCTCACAACCCGCCAATCGCCCAATGCCATCAGTCTGACGCAAAGCCTCCTATGATTTGACGGAAGTCTCCGACAGAAGCAGTGACACATAAAGAAAGAGAGACTTCTCCTTCGGCTTTATCCAAGTCCGGCTGCTCAGCATCGATTTGCGGGCTCTGTCCTCAGCAAAAGGTCTGGCAGCACTCAGCCGTGCAGGTATTTATGATACCAGTGGCATATTGCTATGAATGGGTGATTTTCCCGACTGTGAGAGGGACTCTGGGAATAAAAAGCGTGGTTACATCACTCCATCAGAATGTAATAGGGATAAAATGAGGTGTTAGTCAGCTGAGAAATGGGGACAAGATTGGCGGTCCACATTTATAAGGCAGTTTGAATGTTAAGTCGCCGGACATGAGGGGAATAGACCTCTTAAACGTGTCTGCCCTGATGTCATTAACCAGGCCGAGGGAGGCTGGGAGCGACTCAATGGACAAGCGTTAGAGCGGTTCCCCAGAGAGGCCGTCTGATTATATGTTTCACTTCGTTTAATGGTCTTTGAACTTGATATATATATATATATATACATATATATATATATGTATGTATAGAGGCCGTAAAAAGTTTTGTTGTGTACAGAGACACAAATCCGGGTCAGCTGAGGCCCGGGCTTGTACTGGCAGGCCCAGACACACTGCGGCTGCCAGCTTTCCCTGCAGAAACGTAAACAGACAGTCGTAACTAGCACACAGCACAGTGATCCGCTGCTCTGTGCATAATGCCCCGTGGAAAGACTGAAGCAAAACCTGGCAGCACGGGCGATTTGGAGGCTAAGGACGCATTTTTTCCTCCACATAAAGCGATTGTGCAGGGCGGGTTTTCATTCAAAATATCGAAGTCCTGGCAGTCAGTGTTGAAGTGAAGGAGTTTATGTGTCACTGCATGGCTGTCACACGCCAGTGGTGAAGGACTTTTGGAGTGGGGGCCACTTCATGTGGAACCTCCCGTGGTCTGAGAGTTGAGCCGGATCAGAAAATACTAGTGGAGACGAATACATGAGCCGCTGGGATTTGATCTCGGTATTTTTGGATTTGAGGAGTATCCACATACTTGTGCTCACTCCTTAGTAAGCTTCGCACATTAACAACCAAAGTCTGCCTTTGTAACACAGTATACCAGCTGAATTCATTTTCAATTCTCTCTCCAGACTTTTTACCCCACACCTGAATGTTCTTGCTCGTAGTCTGTTCTCTCCTACTTATCCCGCATTGAGAGCCAGCCAAATGAAAATTCATTTCTTTCAGTTAATTGACTCACAGCGTCTTTTCCCTCGACTCCCTCAGAGTTGGGAGGCAGAGTCAGCTGTCAATTCCAGATTACAGCGTGCTGTTGTTGGAGAGAGGAGCCCATTGTGTTTATCTGCAGTGACAGCTGGCTGCAGGCAGCAGGGGAATAGATCTGTCACTGTGCCTAGTTTGTCTGTGATCTGGCATCTGCCCAGACACTCCACCTTTGGCTGGGCTGGCTCCAGTACATCTCCACTCTGTCTTCGCCTACTTGTTCACTTTCCTCCACTTTTATTCCCCGGTCCTGATTCAATCACACACATAAAGGGTCCTTTGGCCGCTGGCATTTAATTCACCTTGATGCCACTAAGCATACTCTGGGAACTGGTAGATTAAAAGAAATTCGACCAAACATTAAGGAAATATTCAATAATCTTCTAAATCTAAGATTTCTTGTGTAAACCAAAGGTTTTAGATGTTAATATAATGTTAAGCTTGTAAATGTGGAATAATTGTAAATTTTTCTTTCGTTGGGCTTCAGTTCAAATAAAAAATAAGGTGGTGTCAGGGTACGCTCACTGAGGTGTTGTTTCTTTTACCTGCTTGTCATATTTAACTTTTTTTTTTTACAAGAAACAGCAATGATACAGGAATGACGGGAGTTTAAAATAATGTTTATATTCTTTAAATTGCGCACTGCAGCACAAATTTCACCGACATTCCTTGTTGAGTGAAAGGAAGCAGCTGAATCAACACATTTTTACAACTGGATCAAATGTACGTGACATGAAGACCAAATTAATGTAGTACATTACTAAAAGTCTGAAAGGTATTATAGTTATACACAGACCTACCCGTCTCTCAGTTCCTGGATGGATGGATGGATGGATGGGTGGGTGGATGGATGGATGGATGGATGGATTGATGGATGGATGGATGGATGGGTGGTCTCTGCTATCATGTAATACCATCCGATAGAATAAAGGACTCAAACACTAACTGTGCTTCTGTGTGTGTGTGTGTGTGTGTGTGTGTGTGTGTGTGTGTGTGTGTGTGTGTGTGTGTGTGTGTGTGTGTGTGTGTGTGTGTGTGTGTGTGTGTGTGTGTGTGTGTGTGTGTGTGTGTGTGTGTGTGTGTGTAAAGCTCAAGCTTAAGCTTCAATGATCATTACGCTTCAACAACAGAAGAACTGATGTAAAAAGAGGTTCCTTTTGATCAGCATTTCCCAATCTAGAATTAAGGACCCCATTGAGGGGCGTGCCAGAGATTGCAAGGGGTGCCGAGGCTTTGCCTGCTCTGAAGTTTTGAAAATGAGATTTTAATTAGATCAGTCAAAGAAAACCCGACCTTGGAAACCGTCCAGTGTTTTTTTATTTGAAGTGAACTGCTCTTTTATGTTGGTGAGAGTGTCCACCAGTGTTTTTATCTTCACTGGAATGTTTTAGCAAATCAGCGATCACAATGGTGGGTTCAGGGGACTCAGACCATCAGTTGGTCCTCACTGAGTGAGAGACAGACCAGGTTCAAATCCCCAGTTGAGGCCCGCCCCATGGAAAAGTGACCCACTCCCATTAAGTCATTGAAAAGTGACCTATGTCTCAACAGCTTACAGACACACTGAGGAAATAGATGATATACCATTAAAATAAGCGTGGGTCAATATTCTATAGCATGGAAAAGCAAGTTATGTCTACCATTTAGTTGTGAAAATAAGAAATGCATAAAAATTATAAAAATGCGCCTCTCACATGTGTAATCTAAGTAATATACCTTGAGCATCGTTTAGTCTTGAAATAAAATTTTAGGAATGAATTTAATAAAAAGTTGCACAGACTTGTAAACTTCATTTCTGTGCATGTGATGGGATTTAGTAGTGCTTTTATTTTTTATTAGCAAAAGGTAAAGTTTCATAGGAGGAGGTCAAAATTAAAAATGTTCCATACTAGAACAGTGACCCGGGGTCACTGTTCAATGAGGGTCACGATTCTATATGACACCTGCTCAAAGCTCACATGGTAGACGGCCTGTCATTTTCAATATCGCAATTACGCAACCACACACACACACGCAGGCACGCACACACGCCTGTTTATCTCCAGAGTCATGACTCCCAGTCCATATTTCCCGCTTCTTCTCCTTTTCTTCCATTCTCACCCTTTCCTATCCCGTCCTTTCTTTTCTCTTCCTTCCTTTGCTTCCTGAACTTTCCCATCCTCTACTTTCTTTTCCTCTCACTCATTTCATTGCTTTCCTCCAATTTCCTATTTATCCCTCCATTCACATCTTTTCCTTGCCTTTCATTTCCTCCACTTCAATTTCCTTTCTTTCATTACTTGTCTTTTCCTTTACTTTCATATCCTGCCCTTTTTTCACCATTATTTCATTCACTCCTTGGTTTCCTTTCCTTTCCTTTCCTTTCCTTTCCTTTCCTTTCCTTTCCTTTCCTTTCCTTTCCTGATGTTCTTGATAGACGTTCTCTCGCAGCAGTGGATTCGTGGTCTTCTGACCTGCGTGACGGAGGCCAACCGGTGCTTCACAGGTTTTGCAGTCGCGCGTGTTGCTGGTTTCACATGAGCTTATCGAGGCCAAAGTGGGGCTATTCTCACCCTGACCCGCTTCTTTTTTTTGTTTCGCTTTGTGGTTTTTTTTCAGCAGGTGGGCTAAATCTCACTTCCTTCTTGTGTTTGCCAATTACTGCAGCGGGGCCTTCAGCGTGCAGAACCCCCCCCCCCCCCCCCCCATGCCCCGCTGTGCCGGAGTGTCTATTCACTGCAGTTATTTCATCATGCTAGCAGTCGAGCCGCAATAGAAAAGGCAGCGAGATGAATCACAGTTAGCCCAGCTCTCTGATTCCACTCTTAATTTTCACAGTAGGGGGGGGCTCATGTAATGAATCGCCAATACTGTAACAAACCTGCTCTGTTGTCACGCGGGGGCTTTGTGGGGGCCGCCCGACGAGCTGGCAAAAGGCTCCATCTCTCCTCTTTTGCGGGGCGGTTTCCAGTGAGAGGTGCTGCACAGCCTTGCAACGCATGTCAGAGCTGATACTGCAGAGCGTCCTTGATTTAACTCTCCCATTTTAAAGTGCCGCCGGGCAGAAATACCAGATCCTCTAGTGGAGCCAAACAAGGGTCAGCACAGAGGAAATTCCTCTATTTGTAAACTCAAAGGTTTGTGTTTGTTTTTAGCTGCTTCGCTAAGCGCTAGCCGTCTGTTCACACTCTCGCCGCGGCGTTTGATGTGTGTCTCCTGCTCGCTACTTGTGCTGCGTTGTGTTGACATTTGACCAGAGTGCTTCTGTAATCTGTTTTCCTCCTCTCGCTGCCTGTGAGCAGGAGCTGTATAAACATGTCCTTCCTCCGCGGGAGGCGAATGGATCACTCCTCATTACGGGCGAAGCGGAGAGACGCGAGGCGCACAGCCGAGTGGAAATCAGGCCTGACGCAGGGGCTCACGTGCTCCATCGACCTGCACGCACACACACGAGCACGCACACCTGGCACGTGTTGAAAAATCGAAAAGCGAGTTGGATAACAGCTTGATTTTGAGAAAGAAATCAGGTTTCTTGTCTTTATCTGCAAACTGCTATCAGGAGGAGGACCAGGGAACAAGAGAAACACCGGCTGGGATCACACACAAAGAAGACGTTGAGGAGAACATGTTTTTATGTTGTCATATTTCCTGTGAACTGAGAGAAAAGTTCGTGGAATTAGCCGTCCTGGAGAAGTTTTTTTTTAATTCCGAAGAAAATGAAAATGTAGAAAAAAAGATGTTGTTGAACTGATTCGGGTCAAAGTGTTTGTCAGATTTTTTTGGGATTACTTCCCATGAAATGACATAATGGAACATGGAATTAGCCGTCCCGGAGAAGTTCCAGGGAAAATGTATTGAATTCCGAAAAAATATAAATGTAGAAAAAAGACAAAGGGATTCAGCTTTCAAACCTTCACATCGGTTTTTCAAGTTTCTCTTGTACTTTTCTGGAAAGAAAAGTTGTGAACTGAGGTAAAAGTTTGTGGAATTATGCATCTCGAAAAACATTACAGAGAAACTCAGTCGAGTCTCAGATGAAAATAATAAAAAAGATGGTGCTGAAGTGATTTGGTTTTCAACATTTATTCATACATTTAAACAGAGACAATGAAGTACAGCTGACAACAACCAAAATGTGTTTCCAATCCAGAAGAATTCCATTGTCAGAACTCTTTCTGGGGAGGCCAGCCCGTTACCGTCTTGGCTTGGAGACGCGTTACCGTCTCAGTCCCGTCTCACCACACCTGGGAGCTCAGCGACGTCACGCCTGAGCAGGCGCCGGCCGGGCTGACCCGCCCGACGTCTCAGCCTCGCGCCGCTGCTCTGACACTGGAGTTACTGATGAAGCATCATCCAGGCCCGCCGGACTCGGCAGGCCGGGTCAGTGTTGTTGCACTGCTGCATGCCCCACTGGATGACTGACAGGCTCCTGCAGGAGGGCGGGGCTCAGACTCCAGCACGCCGTTTCCTCCCGGTGGCAGGGGGCGCCTGTTCAGCCACAATTTCCAGGACGTTATCATTGATATTTGCGATTCTTCTTCCCAACTGGCTGCTGCTGACTTGTTGCTGTTTCGCTCTCCTTCCTGGTGGTTTCTCAATAATCAACCTCATTTCCTCTCTCTGCTGCTCGTAATGTCTCAAAATGTTCTTCTGTACACTGCACACATATAATACAATATTTATTACACTAAAACAAACCCCAACATGACAAAAAATATCCCTAGAACTCTAAGTTGAACCTGTTTTTAAATATATCTCAGTCCTTAGCTGCAATGGAGATGAAACTTGAATGCGTTGCACAGAGGTGAGACATAAAAAGCTATAAATATAAATTCATAACATTAAACAATTGTTATATTCCATACAGAAAAATTATATTAGAGCTTAAATATTTGAGATAAAGCACAACATGTCAAATCAGATTAGTCAGAAGAAAATGTAAAACGTAAAGCAGTCTGGGTGTAAATTGAAATTTGAAATAAATCAAGGTTTCATTCTTCACTTTTTATTTTTCTGTTTCCCGACTATTTATCACATATGACGCTGCCCTTAACCAGTTTTGCACAAGTTAGTTTTTACGGTTAAGTGATTACGGTGAGATTTAAAAAGTAACTCGTTAAAGCGAGTCTTGGGTTAATTTTCAAGCGTGTATTAGTGTGAGGTTGCTGTGTGGTATATATATATTGCATATATGAAAGTTACATCAGTTATTTGGGGGAACATGCTCTAAAATCTGAGTGGATCTTAAATGGAAAATAAATGAGAAAAGTAGCAACAAAACAATTCAGAACTAATTGTAAGTGTAAGATGAATTATTAATCACACTAATCATATGCAGAACGGCTACAGTCATATCCATTAGATTAGATCCAATTGAACTTTATTGATCCCCTTTTTATATGAAACCCTGAAGGAAATTAAAAACATACTTTATACCTGTTATCCTCACCAGATATGTTCACCACTTTAAACACGATGTAATTTGACTGACGACACCAGTCATGCTGAAATGATTGAAAACTGTATGCTGCAATAGCGCTCTAACATAATTTGCTTTCAAAAGTGTGTCAATTAAAATTAATTTCATTGACTGTGGATCAAAAAAAAAATTGTATTTAAAGTTGCTCATAAGAAACCTGTGAAGCGGGCACATTAGACATGCATGTAGACACTTGTAGTGGTCCCCCCTTCCCCTCCCTCCGTCTCTCAATCTGTCATTCCCTCTAATTATTTACATCCCTCAGGAGTGAGTGGTCAGCCAGCTGCATTGCCAGCCTTGACTGCAGGGAGATAACTGTGTTCTCCTGAGACCATTTCTACCGCTCTCTCTCTCTCTCTCTCTCTACTTTCTCTCTGTCTCTCTCTCTCTCTCTCTTCTCTCTCCTCTCTCTATCTCTATCTCTATCTCTCTCTCTGTATTCCTCCCATTGAAGCAGTGCGAAGCTGGGGCCTCAGATGAGACCTAATAGACCTCTCTTTCTCTTTCTCCATTTAATGCACTGTCTCTCTTTCTCTCTCTCTCTCTCTCTCTCTCTCTCTCTCTCTCTCCTCTCTCTCTCTCCTCTCTCTCTCTCTCTCTCTCTCTCTCTCTCTCTCTCTCTCTCTCTCTCTCTCTCTCTCTCTCTCTCTCTCTCTCTCTCTCTCTCCTTCAACACCTACCCTGTACCTGTTAAACACAGGATTTAAAGTGCACTCGGCAGGGTGCAATTATACAGCAAGCGTCGTTATACCCAGAGTTAAACACAGTCCCCTCTCTCTCTCTCTCTCTCTCTCTCTCTCTCTCTCTCCTCTCTCTCTCTCTCTCTCTCTCTCTCTCTCTCTCTCTCTCTCTCTCTCTCTCTCTCTCTCTCTCTCTCTCCTCTCTCTCTCCTCTCTCTCTCTCTCTCTCTCTCTCTCTCTCTCTCTCTCTGCAGCAGCAGGCTGCTGCCAGCCTGGAGATAATTGTATTGCTGTCAGCCCTTGGTTGATGAGTTGCCAGTGTAATTGCTTTACGGTTTGACCTCTGCTTTTTTCAAACAAGCGCCCTGGTCAAGGATCTTTACTGGGCAGATGAGGGATGAGAGCGAGGCCGGTGTTGTTCTCCCGCGTCCCCAGCTTTTGTGTCTGTGTGTTTTGTGGCGGCGGGATAAATATGTTAGTCTGTCTAATGGTGTGCGTTGCCCCGGTGTCCTCTGCCATTCTTTACTCTGCCTTATAGTGCACTTGTCTGCCGCCATTTAAAATCTCAGTCAATTGAGTTGTTTGGTGCATTAAATGTGCAGAGATGCATCTTGCTGATGGCAGAACGAGGTCAACGGGAGAGCGTACGACATGGCTGAAGTGCCAGACAGAACACGTGTGACAGTGTTTGGATCGTGACCCCCACCACCGCCCAGTGGCGGCTTCGTTAGGCCTCATCTCGGCGCAACACAACTGTTGGTGAAGAGGCTGTAGCAGATCAATAATGGAATGGCATTCACAGCGAGATAGTCTGGGATCATAAGAAATTAATCATGTTTTAACCCTCGAAGCCTAATTTGTACTCCATACGATATACGAAAACATTGCTGCAAGCCACCTCCGCACCGACTCCGCATCGCCGCTACGCAGAACTCCAACAGACAGTGTGCACACAACGCCGGGGGAAGAATGTGATTGGTCCACTTGACTGCGACGAGTATGGCAAACTCCACGTGTGATCCAGATGATGGTATAGTAAATGTGTGCTTTACTGGAGAAGCGCCGTTAAATTCAAGATTGAGCGGCACACACTGCTGGTGCATGTTTTTTGTGTTGCACACCTACGATGACAAGGACGACACCGTGCAGGAAGCGAGCTTGTAGCTCGACGCTACTGTCTGCTGAAAGTAAGATGTCCAACACAATTATCATCCTATCTTTTTTTTTTTTTTTAGTTGACTACCATGCTTTATTTTAAAAAAGACTGTCCTGGCTAAATGGTTAAAAACGAAAGGATGAAACTCCTATTAAGAAAAAGGCTAAAGAGCGCTAACAACCAGAATAGCATGTTCGGAGGAGGATTGGCTCAAGAAAATTCAGGTGGGCTAAAAAAAAGAAAAGAATAAAAGAAATGTATGAAATTGTCAAGAAAGGAGCAAAAGTGGGCGAAATGGTAAAAGATAATTGGCGACTCTGAAATGGAACTTCGTGAATGTGAGCCGTGGAGTACAATGTGCAGTATAAATTTGTATATTTTCAGAAAACGTGAGACCGAGTCAAAACCAAGACCATTGAGTTGGACGAATGTAGGTGACAAGTGACTGTATCTTTCAAAATTGAAAGCTTTAACTTGTGAGTAACGTGAGTTAGTTGGGTCAGAAAATAAACCTGCCACTTAAAAAGAGAAATGCCGGGTTTGGTGTGAGTTTAGAGTCAAACGTTTGAGTTTCACGCTCTGTTTGCGGCGCTGCGTTCGTGGGAAACATCAACTTTCTATGAATACATGAATGACTTCGTAATACGTATCAACAAATTAAACTATGATTCAAATGAAGCTGATGATTAGTTTTCATGTCAGTATTTTCATGTAGGGAGGATTTTCACGTTTGTCAAGTTCGGCTGCTCTTTGTGCATGCTAATGAGAAACTGCCATGATCCGATGGAACAGGAGCACCTTTGTCTTCTTTAATGTGTGTGTGCATGTATTTGTGTGTGTGTGTGTGTGTGTGTATGTGTGCGTGTGATGTTCTGAGGTGGCGGGCTGACTATCCGAGGCTGTCAGGAGGTGTGGGAGGAGACGTGGGAGAAATTCCCTGCCGACATCTGAGGAAGAGAAAGATGGAGGTGTGAGAGAGTCTGGAGTGCTAAGTGGATGTGTGCACATGTATGTAGCCGTGTGCGTGACGGGAGGAGGGATGCAGGAGGAAATCGAAGAAGAAGAAAAAAGTGCTTTTGCCCTTTCTGTATTGCGTGGGAAAAAAGAGGGCTGCTGCCATTGTTTGTGGTGATGGGGGAAGTGCGTTGTATGATTTTGCTCACAATTTTTCATGCTGAAGAATTTATGAAGTCATCTACTGATTTGCTGCAGTGACACGTTGCACACGGTAGCTTATAACATGGGTTTGAAAGAATCTGGATTGAGTGAGGGTTTTCTTTCCATCCTCAGTGTTTTTGCAGCGAAGAATTAAACCCAAACTGCTCTCCTGAGAGTCTTTCACTGTAAATTTGAAGAGTGCATCATCTTTGAGCATCATCGTCTAAAGTGCCATCCATGATTTTGCCAATATTTAGAGACACTCAGTGTTTCAAGCGTAAGTCATGAGCGTTTTACGAAGCTCAGTTTACCATGATTGCAGTTTTGTGTATGAGACTGAGAATGATAGACTCCATCCATCCATTTTCCATCCCGCTTATCTTGAGCTCGTGTATCCGCAAAACGTTCTTCACCTTGAGTGGTCCGTCTAATACAACACCGGTGTTCAGATCCGCTGCGTCCATGACTTTTTTATTCCGGCTCCAAAGGTGGGGCTTTTCTTTAACGGGTGCAGTCCCCCCCCCCTGCAGAGACTGCTGGAGGCAGACCCTCTGGTAAATAGTTCTTCTGCTCATGCGCCAGTAAACAAACATGGCGGCTCCCATAGTGGTTTGACTGGCAGTCTGTTTTCAAGTTTTATCGTCCATATCGGTAGTTTAATAGTTGCGACTCACCCCTGATAGCATCCGATTCGTCATCGGTCATAACGAATGTCGCGTTCTCTCGATTTTTTTATTGTTCTCTGCACACACATCTGTGTAAACGCAACACTTTTTTTTGATAGTCAAGGGTGTTGTCATGTGAAACGTCGTTGTGTAAATATGGGCCATAGACAAACAGACTCACTCACATTCACACCGAGGGGCAGTTTAGTTTCACCAATTGACCTCACATGCAAAAACCAGAGTATCCGGAGGAAAACCACGACATGAGAGAGAACATGCAAACTCCACACGGAAAAGCCCCGGGCCGTTCTTGAACCCACAACCTTTTCACTGTGAGGCGAGAGCGCGGACCACCGTGCAGCTGATAATGGACTCATGACTACATTACTGACTAAATACTAACTGTTATAACCCTGTTAGTTAATGAGTTGATAATGACATGGCAATATATACATTATAAAAAGATTATTAAGTATACTTATGAGCACAACAACTTGGTATATGTTATTTTAATTTTGTTGAAACCAAAATATGTATTTTTTTGTTCATATTGTGCTCTTTATTTCTATTAATTTTCCTCTTTTAAACGCAGAAAATGTCCAAATGCGTCTTTTGGACTTTTTCAGTATAGAGTCATATTCTTCAGATAAAGCTGAGGTTGAAACCTGATGACATTTTGAAGTCACCCAACAGGTAACATGTGGATTTGTTATATAAGGCTTATTAAACATGAAACTTGTGGTTGTACAGAATGAGATTTGTCTGCACGTGTGAACGCAAACGCCTCGCGGAGACGGTGATGCTGTCAGTTTGTGGCGGGCTCGGCGGACGTCGGGTGCTTTTAGCACCGCACAGGAGCGCTTGTTTTTGCTGCCTCTGACGCGTTGCCCTCCTCCCTCTGTGGCAGCTCGTTTTCCTCCCCGTCAAACAGAATCACCATGATTTCTCTTTCGGTCGTCGTCAGAAGATCCGCACATCTAAGAAACGCCAGGATGACAGCTGGTGTCGCTCTTCAACGAGGAGACTGACCGTGGAGTCAGTTTTTTGGTTTTTTTTTGGATTCGTCTCTGGGTGTGGGAGACTCGACGTCTTTTGAAATAAACAAAGAGAACAAATGTGTGTTTTGTTTGTGATTGCACACGTCTCTCAGGGAGGACAAGGTACATCTGTTGTCTCGGGGTGATTCTTCTGATCATTTGCATGTTGGCTCGCTGCACACTGGGACTCGATGGCATGGAAGCATTAATGTGATTACTTTCGCTCTGACATTGTGGATCATTTTGATTGTTTGATTTTGTGCAAGTTATGATTTAAAGTGATAACACTGAGGAAATAGTGAAGTCGTGACAGCACTATGGCGAACACCGAACGGATGATCAGTGTAACGTGGTTAAACATTTTGGATTGAGTCCGGGAGACAATGCACCTGCAGCAAAAGAGAAAACATGCAAACTAAACATCACACTGTCCGAGGATTCAAATTCTTGTCCTCTCACAGTGACACAACATCATTCAAATTTTCTTTACACTTTTTTTTCCCTAAACTTATGACCAATATGCTTGACAAACAGTTTCCATTTGGTCCAGGAACTGTCTCGCCATTAGAAGTCTGGTCAAGCTTTTCTAAATGTAATAAACCCTGTCACCTAATCATTTGCAATTGGTCCCATTTATTTCTGACGCTAATATCATTATAGCATTTTACAAATAATTTAAATGCTATTAAATTAGTATTGTAATTGTACTTGTTTCTGTTAAACTGGTCAATGCGTTGACAGTGTTTGTACATTCCCCACTTCTGTATGAGGTTCCCGTCTCCTGAGCCACTGATTGTTTGCAGGGATTCCCATCAAACTACTTCACAAAGTTGACATAGTGTGTGTACAGAAGAGAAACATGAAGGCTTCAGGCTGAATAACTCAACAATAATCACAATGACAAGTGATGTTGTTTCAAGCCCATGAGTCACGATGTCCTGCTCCGAAGCTTCAAGCAGGTTTATAGTTCCTGGTTATTATTTTCAGATGTTCTTCCTTGAAGAGAAACGTTGTCATAAGAAACAGATGCGTCGTTTAAATCAGCATTCCCGTTTATAGTTTTTGGTCAAATCAGTAGTTGCAAAAGTCTGAAAAGACTGTTAATGGTTGTAATGTTGAAGAGAGGGATACTGTGTTGCAGGAGCTGCACTGATGAGGTTTGAGGTTGCAGGCAGAGGTTGCTTCTTTCCTGTCAGTTGTCTCCGGCTGGGATTCCTTTCCTGTGTCGGCCCCCCGCCGGGTGAACAAAATCCGCTCCTCACACCGGTTCAGCTCGCAGCGGGGCGCACTCACAAAACTCCGCTGTCGTCAAAATACTTCTGCCAGCGACTTCGTTAGTCAGCCGTGGGAAGGAAACTCATTTTTCTTTTTCCTCCTCCTTCGTGCTTTGATTTGTCTCTGCGGTGAAAAAAGTGAGAAGACGTCAAAAGGCAAGGCACTCAGAGAAAAACATGTTAGCATTCAAATAGACTAATGTTTATTCTTCTGGAAGAAGCTTTCCATTAACATCTCCCGGCGTGTTATTAGCAGTCCCCCCCCCACCAGAAAAACCAATGAAATGTGTTGATTTGTTGACGGGTGGAGATCAACCTTACACTTTTATCTGAGTTTTTATATGTTTGTCCGCTTCTCTGACGGCAATAGCTGTTGCCGAGGCAACGCTTCCTCCCTTTGGAGAGCAAGAGGAAGAGGAGAAACCCGGTGAATGACTCTGTGTTTTGGGCTGCAGCGTGTGGGCGGAGCAGCTGAAATCAAGGAGCTTCCTGTGACAATGGGTGGGAGGTCCACGGGACATGTTGGCCTCTTTCCTGTCAGACAATCGACTTAATGGTGTTTAGAAGAGCCTGTGGGAGGTGAGAGCTGCCACGTCTGGGAGCACGTGCTCTTTGCTTTCAAGAATCAGCCGTTTATTTATTCTTTTTCGTAGTAGTAGTAGTCATTTGCAAATAGTATTAGTTGTAATCGTCAAAGACACCCATTTGCATTAAACTAGCAGTACTTCAGTAAGACAATCGCAATTTTAATTGAAAATGAATTGAGTTCGAGGCTGTGGCAGTAGATTAGAAACCAGCAGGGATCAGTGCGCCCAGCTGTGATGAACCATAAAGAGACAGAGCCCCCGGGTGCATGCTGGGATGGCAGTGGGATGACAGATGCAGCAACAACAAGTGATCAGCAAGAGGAGAAGGAGGGGGAAACAAAAAGTTTGGCAACTCCAATGAAACGTAGAAATGGTGGCTCCACATGATAAAAGTCTTACGTGAAGACCTGACGACTCTGTGTGATGTAGGAAGAGTTTGTGTCTCGGCAAATTGCCATGTTCGTCATTAATTGCTGACCTTGAGTTGTCACTTGGTGTGATTATGAGTATGTGTGTGTTTATCTGTGTCCTGTGATGGACTGGAAACCTCTCCAGGGTAAAGTTTTTTTGAGGATTTATTTAGCATTTGCTTGGTGGTTTTGCCTCTTGCAGGCGAGTTTTGAGGCCTGCAAGAGGCCACTAGGGATGCACCGATCCAGATTTTTACACTTCCGATCCGATCTGGATACCCGAATTTGGATATCTGCCGATACCGGAGCTCTGTTTGCTTTAATATTATTATTATTATCATTACTGTTGATTTTATATGAGGCTGTAATAAATTCCTCTCTCCAGTAAAGTATGAAATGTACAATTGTATACATGTATTCTCTCAAAGGACAACTTGTGGGGGTCCGCGTGACGTCATCATCTCACAATAAACTAGTTCTATCTTTAAAACCTCAGAATCACGTCATTAATTCCTGGGGAAATTCTTTAGCAACGTGGCACAAACAGCCATTTTTTCCAGCGCTCACGCAGCCTATTTTCCAGGAGTTTAGCGTGGAGTAGGACGTAGCTTCACGAAGGTGTGAATCACCTGCGACAGCGCGGAGGAGCTGTTGTTCATTGTTTTGATGCCACGGTCAGTGCCGTTCTCCTCGGCAAGTCGACGTTTTAAAATGGCGACGTCTGGCAGCAGAGCGCCGCCGTGCTGTACTACAGCTTTGCAAACATCCACGTTGATGCTTTGTGGTGTTTTGAGGATAAAATACATGCAAACTTGCAGACATGTCATGAAAAGTCGGGCAGCACAATGCTACTTCCCAAGCCTCCTCACTGGCTGCAAACTGTGAAATGGATTTCCTGACTCATTACCCCGCGTCTCGTTGAGACCCGCCTCCGTGCAGGAAATCCATTCCACATTTTGCATAGCAGCGGCAGTGAAACACTTGTGGACTCATTTCAGCAGAAGCACAGACGAGGCTTCACGGATCGGAAATTTCCGATCCGTGAATTGCGTTTGTATCGCCACCCGATACCGATACCGGATCGGATCGGCCCCATCCCTAAATACAACTCATCAAGACACTGACCTCGCAAGTAATGCTTCACCTCAATTTTTCTTTAACATAAAGGCTTTCAGAAAATTCCAAGCTGTGTTGAACTTGAAGTTTTTATTGTTCTCTGAGCATTTTCTTGATTTGCATTTCCCTATAAAACATTTAACTGAAAGGTCACATTCCACAGAAACATATCTAGTTTTTCTTCAACAGACTTTTATTCTTCTGTGGCCTTTTGCATCTTTCACCCTTGTAAAGAGAAATGTATCCCTCTGAGCTGTAGTTTTTTTTTTTTCTTCTTCTTCTTCAAGGCTGTTAAACAGATTTAAAGCCAGTGTTTACTGTTGTGCTGCACTGCCGTGTTATCGCTGCTTTCCCCTTCTTCTTGCTTCCCCCTCGGCACCCGCCAGCCAGATGGTGTCACTCCACGAGCTAATTCACTTTTGGTACATGTGTATGGCAGGAGCACTCAAACACACTCCTCCTAACATATACAGGTTTACTCAGACCCACGAGCACACGCACACCCTGACTGCGATACTTGAATTACCTGCATGCACACGCACAGCGGCATCCACCGTCCTCCCTGAGATACTTAAACAGGCCCTGTATTTATTCATTAGCTTTCCCATGTGCGCGCGTGCACACACGCACACACACACACACACACACACACACACACACACACACACACACACACACACACACACACACACACACACACGTACATAAACAAGCAGCAGGTCGTGCAGCCGTGAGAGCACTTAACAGGAAATAAAAATCTGCAGTTCCATTCGAGCTTCACACACTTCACAAGTTCAAAAAAAAAATGCGATTGAATGAGTGTAGAGAGCAATAAAAGAGGGGAGAGAATTAGAAAGAAACCGAGAAATAAAAGAGGGTTATCGCCAACCTGCACATGAAAACACTCGCTTATACGAGTGTTGCTGTCAAGAAGAGATCTTGAGGCCGAGAGGCACTGAAAAACAACCCAATCGGCTCAAAACCATCAAAGCATCCAAACAGGAGAGATCCCGGTGTCAGTGCAGCCGGTTTAAGTTGATATTGAACAAAATACCGGCTGGAAATTTCAAAGGCCTCTCTCACCTGCTTACAAATTGCCACTCGTGGATTTGATTTCAGGGTAGTACTTTTTTTTTTTTGTAGCCAAGCAGAACTGGCAACCCATAATGTCAACTCCGGATACAAAATGTAATCTGAAAATCTATATCGGCTTCAAACCCGGGAGAGAGATTGGGAGTGCTTTATTGCAGATGGTCGCCATCTGCATGGATTTTCACACAAGAGCATCCAGTGAGTAGTCTGTCATTTTGTTATTGGCAGTTTGCGAAGCTCAAGCGTGCAATTACGCCTCAGTCATCTCGAGTATGGAAACAAAGAAGGTGTGTCATGCAAATACTGTCAATTTAACTGTGACATATCTTTTTTTAATTTTTGCTTTTGTCTGTGAACCAACGTCCAACTGAAAGTTAATTACTGCTTGTTTCTGGTCCAAAACAAAATGGGTTTGTCTTCCATTTTTAGTAGCTAATCGTGCTGAATGTGTATCACACACACGCTTGTCAGTCTGAGTGTTGGTGCTGAGGAGACATCTGCTAAGCTTTATATACACTTGTGTGAGTGAATGCTGAGTCATCAGATAATTGACTTGAAGAGTTTTTAGTGGTTATGTTTAGAATTAATGCAGCTTGTCTGGAGAAACTCAAAGGGTAATCCAGCTTGATTCCTTATTGACATAAATATCTTTCCTTCTTTAGTTCTATAATCAATATAGAACAATATATAATATTAAATGTCATGACTCCCAGTCCATATTTTCCTTGGACTTGGTAGTTTTGTCGATGAGTCTCCTGGAATAGCAACTGTGCTGTTTGTCTATACGGATTTCTGTGAACTCCCCATTGTCAATGTTTATACTGTTTTGTTATGTTCATGCATGTGTGTGGTTTCATTCTAAAAACAAACAACAACATCTACTGGAGGCTCCACATGCTAACGACCTGATTTTCGGCATTTCTGCCGTTTTCTTGTAAACAGACTTTATTTTCAAAACATTGCCTGTAAAAGGGATATGATAAGGCCTTTCACCTGAAATGTTGTCATGAATACGGGCCCTTGGTGCTTTGAATGGCCAATAAATGCCAAAAAAATGTGAGATTTTCACTTAAAAAAAAAAAAACTCTATCCACTCAATAACACATTCTGATATAAATGTGTTTTCCCATCCTGCTTTGTGAAGTTGTGCTTGCAAACATGATATCAGTCTTTTCTCACTCGTCATTTGCTCTTACAAACAAGTGTAGCTGTGGCGTCAGAGCTCCCCCCCCGACCTTTTCTCCTAAATTCAGCGTTGCATTGGCTGATAGAAACCAGAGAACAGAGTGGCCTGCCCACAGGTTGGCTCCTGTTGGCTGTGTGAGTGCAGCAGCCAGATGACCTGCCAGGGATTAACACCTCACGTCTCCAGTTCATTCCCCTGCACTCGCCGCCTTACAGCACCGCCGATGCCGCTGCCGCCGCCGCCAAAAAAATAGCTTATGCTCACAAAGGATTAGGCCTTTAACTGTGGTGTCAAATGAACAGGAAAAATACACCACATCGATTAACAAAAGGTGAAAAGAATGCGGTTCATTTAATCCGCGCGCCAGCCAATTATGCAACATTGATCACTGTAGAAATGCTCTCTCTTGTTCTCAGCCTGATAAGCTCCTTGGCACACAATGTGTTCTCATTCCTGTCTTGGAGGCAGAAGCCCTCTGATTGTTTGCTTTGAGAGAAACAGGCAGGCTGGGTAAATGACTGTATATTGTTAGTTAATCAGAGGTGCGTTTGATGTAGCTGACAGCGGTATTAGATGATGTGTGTGTGTGTGTGTGTGTTCTACAGTCTCTGTGGAGCGTCACATTCACTGCACTACTGTAAACTAGCAGGCGGCTGCGTGATTAAATCAATCCAGTCTGCATCATGACAAGTCGGAGTGATTTATCCGATGTGCCAGGAGTCGCGGTAATGTGAACAGAATCAGTCCAACGACCAGGCGATAAATCTACGCGAGCACACCTCGGTCGGCTTCAAACGAGCCCAACGGCTGAAGTGGTGCAACAAATGACTGCAGCACAGGTTGAATATTATATAGAGAGATAAAAAAAAGAGGGACGTTTGGGTGGCTTTCCCGGCGCGTGTTTGTAGAAAATATACAAACCGGAGCTGAATCCAACTCAAAGACAGAATGTTCCTTTGAGCAGCCATCGTCTGACGGGTGATAAATGGTGATAAACCCTTCATGTTTGAACGTCAGCCAACGTGATGCTGTCGGTTTGGACCAGACATTTGATCCTTCTTCTGAAGATGATCTCCTTTTTTGTTTTTCCTGGGTTTGGGGTCTTTCTGTGTGGCGTTTGCGTGTTCTCCTCGTGCACGCTCACTGTCCAAAAATAAAAACATGCATTTTACTTTAAATCGGCCAAAGGTGAAGCTGTTGATTGCGACTGTGTGTTTCTATGAAGCCTCCAATAGAAAATCCTTCAAATCGAGCTCAATCTGAAGCGTCTGATCAGAACGCGACTACAGTTCCTCATACAACAAAAGCGCTTCCTGCAGTTCCAAGTCATATAAAGTACAGTATGTGCTTTCTCACTGCAGCATTCGTCACTTTCCTTGTTGGCTTGTCAAGACTGTCCAAGATTAACAATGAGAAAATATGGCTTCCATTTGTTATTTCTACTGCCAGATTAAGACATAATGGATCAGCTTCTGGACTTCAGCGTCAGTGTTTTGACGCCTTCTGCATATGTAACCGATGCATTCATATTAAGTACACAACTATTTGAGCTTAGTAAATATTTTCTTTTTGAAGCCACGTTAGATAATATTCAGAAGAAACTGCAGTTAACCGACTGGTTGCTTTCATACTGTTATTCTAATGCAGGATTGTATCTCAGCCTCACCTCGTAATACAGTTTCATGACTCAGATTCTCCTTTTTTCACAGTTCTTTTGTAGCGCTGGATGCACCTTCAGTGAAGCTTACGATGCCATTTAAATGGGGGGAATTGACAGCTGAGCCGCGGCTCTTTGGGTGAGCAGCCACGGAGGAGATTTTTCAAAACAACCCAGTAATCTCTCTGTGGCACTGCTTAAAGTCTGGAGCTGGAGGGGGAGATGGACAGAGTGATGATGTACATTAGACATAACCGTCTGTCTTCATGTCACACGTTTTTTTTTCTGCACTCCGTTTGTGAAGAGCTGCTTTACCTTTCGGTTTGTGAATGCCTCATGAAGCCGCCTTTACCCTTTGCAAGAGACTCCAGGGTTGCTGACATTCCTCTGCACAGAATGCATAAGCCTTGCTTTGGGAAAGCCAGTGTGTTTCCACGGTGGATCTCCGGGCTCCGGCGTGACCACGGAAAGCCGTGCACTTTATTGTTGTGAGCAGAGAAACCTGTGTCGGATTTTATGCACCCGTACACACACACACACACACACATTTTTGCGCATGCATACACACATGCTCCACTCCCCATGCAGCCTGGAACGGCAACAAAGCTCCCCCGTACTGTTGCCAGGGTAACGTGGTCGGGTCAGACCAGTCGAGCGGACTCCTGTTCCAGCCCGAGACCCCCCCCCCCCCCCCCCCCCCCCCCCCCCCCGTCACCACACTATCTCTCTGTCTCCCATCCATCCTCCTTATCCCGCTCTCTCTCCCTCTCCTCTGTGTTGTCAGTTTTCCCCCGGCTCATCATATCTTAACTCACTTTTTCCTCGACGGCGAGGCTCCTGTCACATTTCTGCCTGAGGCTGAACATTGTAAAATGAGGGGGAATTCGCCACCTCGGCCACTTTTGTCTCATTAAAAGCTGAACATGCAAAGGAGCGGCACTCCATAATCGCTGCCAAAATTATTAGACAAGACACCGAGGCGATACAGTACTAAAAAAAAAAAAGAAGAAGATTGAAAGTCATAGTTCCAGATGAAGAAGCTGACAGTTTGGCCCAAGGCTTTGGCGATAACTTCATAATATAATTGACATCCATACGTTTCACGTGTTAAAAGCTTAGACTGTAACTTAGAAAGCAGGATTTTCACCAGCAGCAAAACATTTGCTGAGCATTTATTTGCCACGGTGTTTAATCCTCTTCATTTATAAATGGATTTTTAATAATACAGAGTGTGATAAATCTACTCCATTATGTGTAGAAATAATTCAGCAACCACTTGATAAAAGAACAAACCCACTTCAGGCTTTTGGCATATGGAAATTATATCACAACTAAGCTGTTGCTGGCAGACAGTGATGAATTATATTTCTTCTCCAACAGCTATTATAGATCTGCTGTCTCAGTTGTGGGCTGCGAATGAAATGGCACATATAAACAATCTGGTCTCGTACAATAGCTGAAATCAGTTTGCAGTGGCGACGAGAGATGTTCACATTTTGATAATCATATCAACATTGGTCGAGAATATAAAGGAGCACTGCCAGGTGGGACATGTTGGATTATCCTACCAGAAAATCAGTTATTTTGTTAGGGGGGAGATTATTGTACAAACATCATCACCAAAATACCAAACCACCTGTTTTCATTATAAAGTCACTCTATAGACCTGATTGACTTAAGGTGTGTGTAAAAACTGTGCTAATCGATTACTGTGTGGACTATAACTCACTATCAAGGCACTGTTTACACAACATTTCAAGTGAAAACACATTTTTTCTTTTTGTTTTTTCATTTCAGAGGTTATGAGTTTAGCAATATAAAAATGATGTTCATTTTACATGAAAATTATGAAGTTTGCATGTTGGGACACGAGTTACCGCTGGTGATTGTTTTTGTGACGAAACAACACACACTTGTGTGCAGAGAAGAATAAGTTATAAACAACAATGGATTTGCATGGTCATACATTTGACCAAGTTGGGTTGTTATTACAGTGACTATTAAAGTTGGAGGAGAATCTGGACTGCCCATCATGACAGTCTGGAGGAGTGCGCACGCCCAGTAGCAGTGATTTTAAAAGCTATATTTTCCCCAGCTAACATGGAGATGAATTAGAATATTTTCAAAAAGTTCCACTTTTTGGGCTGTTTAGTTCAGTTTTCAGTGGCTCCGAGCAAAAGTTTTCTATTTTCACTTGAAAATGTTGTCGCGTAAACGAGGCCATAGTCTTTTTGGCTGGTTATGCAACATTACAGCAAATAGTCCTTTTTTATATTTTTGCCACTCGTGCTGTTAATCTTTGTTGTTCACCTGCAAAACAAACCCAGTTGCGTGAACTCGCAAAGGAATGCATCTTGTTTGGAATCAAAGTGGCCTCAATGTGTTTGATGGCGGACTCGACTCGGCTTTGTGCCATCGGTGTGGAGCGTATCCATGGCATCACATCGGCCGCCCCATCTCACTGTTGCGTTACACTCTCTCTCTCCCCGCTGAGTGTGTGGGGCGAGTGCAGCTCATCATCTAGCCAGTCGTGCTTGTTGTTCTGAGACCTTCCTTGCATCTCATGCTCAACAGAGCACCAGTGACTGGAAACATGTCGCATGGGAAGAGCTGCCGTCAGAGGTAGAAAAAAAAACAACCCCCAAAACAAATACAAATCAGTGTCGCACATTGTTTGGGGCCGATTAAAACCACGCATTGTCATGTCATGCATTCTGCCTTTTTAGTGATTTTGGAATGAACAGAAGATGATGCCCGTCGTTCACCTGATCCAGAAGCAGCACAAGGTTCCCTACCGGACCTTGCTTCTATGGATCAGTTGGTAGAGCAAGTCGTCACTCAAACTGAAGGTTGTGGGCTTGATTCTCCATCTTTTCACACGTGGAAGTGTCCTTGAGCACTTTGTGCAGCAGCCGCCTCACTGGTGTGTGAATGTGACTAGCAATGTAAAGTGATCTTTGTAAATCAGTGGGAAGGCATTATAATAATCAAATCATTTACCGTAGCCTACATGTTTGTTCTCATATTGTTATATTTTGTGCATCATTTTCTCCTTTTTGAATGCATGTGTTCGTTATTGGGGGCGTGGTGCCCCGGGGGTTAGTGAAGCGAGCTTGAGTTTGGAGGTTTACGCGTACAACCTGAACAAGACCCTTGAGCTCCAGTAGCAGTAGCTCTGGCCTCAGTGAATGAATGAAGTCAAATACAGAGAAGTAGATTAATGAAGCATGCTTACTTTCTTACCCCCCCCCCCAAAAAAAATAAAATAAATAAATTATAAATTGTTGACTACCTCTGTGATGAGCAGTGTGTTCTTTTAGGAGGCAGCTGGTCAACATAACTACCCCAAGGGCTCCTCCGCAGCCTGCCACTGTGTATTAGGCACAAAGTGTGAGCTGTAAGCAGCTGATTTTCATTTATTTACACCCGAGGCACTCCACTGACATTTCTTTTCTTTTGTGCTTTATTAGATCACGTACATTTAAGGTGAAACATGAAGATGGAGCATAAAAGTCAGAGTGGGGTGGTAACCAGCAGGTGTGTGTGTGTGTGTGGGGGGGGGGGGGGGGGTGTCACAGAGATCAAAAGGATTTGAGTTGTATGTATTTCCTTGACATTGTATAACCCAATTTATATTAAGATGTTTGCTTGCAGGTCTTGTTAGTATAAAATCACTGTGGAAGAATTGGCGACGGTTCTGACACTGTGCCTTCAAACAAGCTTTCTCACCTCCTTATCTGATGTTGTAACTGTGCTTTTTTTTTTTAACGCTGTCTGCTCTCAGCACAGCTCACTGCCCAACCTTGAGCTCAGAGAAAATACCCAGGCAGGCGCCGACTAGTTGGGGACCAATGAGAGAAAAATGATGAGTTTTTGGGTGTGAAATACGCAGACAGGTTCATAACAACCTGTTCCTTGTAGGAACCCAGAGGGGAGCTCAAGAGGGAAGTTAAAGTGTATTTAGATAGGTCCGGGTACTTAAAACAACAAAATATCCTCTTGAGTAACACTAAATAACATTGAAGTCAATCTGTGTTTGGATACAGAGGAAAAACATTTAAATCCCACTTGTAAATTAAAGCAACAAACAACTGGAGTTGTTAACTCAAATAAAAGAGGTGGTCAGACTTTCTCACCTCAGACTTTCACCTATTCAGATAAAAACCCTTAACACCTTCTGCTGATTTGACTCACTTTGTCATTAAGGGATTAATACCACAGTTTATCCCGATGTAAGGTTGATAGATTTGACTTCCCTGCTAATTAAGGCCTGCGCCTTTCGTCGCCTGGGTAATTACCTTATCCTGCACGCGAGGTAATGAGACTGTGCAGCAGCTCCAGATATATACTTCAGTCTTTAGTCAGATTGTTCCGATCTTCAAATATCTATTGTAATGACGCACGATCGGACTTCAAGATCACATTGATCAGCACTTTGTGAAATATGTGTGATATTTTTGGCTGTGCTGCATTTCCTATAACAGAAACATCATAAGCATTACAGGAGATCTTTTTTTTTCTTTGGAAGATTAAGATTTCAGACTATCGAAGAAGGCTTTATCTCATTTCTTATTAGTGTTTATTATATGAGGCTAGACCCATTATGCCGGCCCTCTTCAAATATTAAACAGTCAAAAGATAATTGCATCAAACTGTCAAACAACGAGTGTCGTTCTTTTGTCTCTTTGTGTTTAATATATTAGCTGACTGAGGCGGCTGATACCACACGAGGGTCTTTCAGAATACGGATGAGACCTTCATTTTCTGGGAGTCCATGCTTAATTAATCCCACTTCTCACAAAGACATGTTTCTATTGATAACGACGTCTTAATGGTTATTGATGGGACAGCCGTATTAGATGCTCACTTCTGTCCAGAGGAAGAGAAATAACAGCAGCTACATCTTCATATTCTTCCTTTTCCTGCTGACAGCTCTTTAACGCTTTAATGTTGAGCCTCGGAAAAAAAAGATTCTGTCTGGGCTCTGCTTTTATTACTGGTGTACCTTTTGTGTGGGTGTTTTGACGAAATGACGCTACGTGGGTTTGTGCTGGAGTTGTGTACAAACAGCAGTGGCTTTCCTGTTGAATTTGACTTGCAACATCATGATAGTTTTACACGATTTCAGGTGAGTCTTTCAGGTAAAAACTCATTGATTTTGTGTTTTTGTTTCACATTTAGAAAACAAAGTCCATTTGCACGGAAACGGGAGAAACACCACAAATAGTTTTCAAATGGGGCCACTAGAGGGTGCTGTTGTTCCAATTTGGTGGCCATTTTTTTCAAAAAGTTGTGTTTTTTCAGTTGCTCCAAGCAACAAAAGGTTTCTGTCTTCAATTGAACACGTTGTGTAATTGCAGTGTCCTGTTAGTGACATCATGTTTCGCCCTAACTGTTCGGATTGTTTCTGAAGGAGCTATAGCGCCCTCTAAAGGTAGTGATTGACATGACAAGCCTCTCATGAGCTTCGTGCTGCTGTGTGGTGTCAAAGAAATGCAATTAAATCATTTTGACAACATCGTATCAACTTGTGAGTGGGTTGCTATAAGAAAACTGATAGTAACTGTTTTAAATTCACAGGATTAATATTGTAGTCTGTTTGAATTGACGTCTATAAAGGAAGCAGTTTTATTCTCACTGAGTCGACTGTGTTTTGTTTTGGGGTTTTTTGCACATCACTGGAGTAAAATCAGTCCCAACAACAGTAACAGCTGTTTTTTGGGGTTTGTTTTTTTTTTCATTAAGACTTCAGGGAGGAAAATGTTACTTGCAGAAACACTTGTTTCACAGCAGCTTCTCCTGGGAGGGTGGGAATTGTACCTGCCAGTAAGCGAAGAAGAAATCGTACTCCATACTCGCGCTGTGTAGAACAAAAATTCAATAAATAATTGGAAATGAAGGGGTCTATGAGTGTGTTTTGGGACTTTTTCGTCTCACCATTTTGGGACTTTTAACAGTTTTCTTTGTTTTGCTTGATTTTTTGTCCCAAGAAGAACACAAAAACCCTCCTCCTCCTGACACATGAACACCATTTGTCGCTGAAGGTGACGTTCATTAGCAGCTCCGACGTGCTACCCATCTGCTAACCTCCCTCCCCCGGAGCCGATAATTTGATTATTCATACGGAGCGCTGGGCTGACGGTGGTTGTACCGAGCACTGCTGGCTGTGAACAGATGTTGGAATGTGAACTACTGCCTTCAGGCAGCGGTGTGTCGTCCTGCGCCGTCCAAACACACCGCGGCGTCCGTCGTCAGGCTTCATCAGATCCATTTTATATCCAGACATGGAAACACGGGGCGGCAGAGACGCCCCCCAGAGGACGAAGCAGTTCAGTCACCAAACACACAAGCGAGCAGCCGTTTGGCAGATGTGCATGTTGATGGTCATGTTTTATTACTAGATCGTGTAGGAGGCCGCTTCTTTATCTTTCCTGCAGACCTTGAAATGGTCCAAAACAAAACAAAATAAATAAAACATCTTAATTAAGTTTAAGTGTATTGAAATGTAAGAAAAGTAAGAAATGAGGTATCACATTTGACACCATTCAAGCAGTGATCAGGCCTTTTTTAACTGAAGTGTTAATGAACATAATACACATATTGAAAAGTCAAGGAGGAGAGTTATTTGTTATAATATTGAAGTAGATATTTGAGGTCCTTGATTATTCAGTTTTCTCGATGAATTTGAAGAACATCGGTCCAGATATCTGCTTTACTGAAAGAGCAGACGTTGGTCAGTTTGAGTGTTAAGACTTCCTTTTAAGATTTCAAAGCTAAAAGTTCACTAGAAATGACATGATAATTTATGAGACACTTATCCAAGCTTTTGGTTTTTACTCCTAGTAAAACAGCCTTTGTCCCTGTGATTGATTGACACATTTAACTTGGTGATATAAAAGGTCTTTTGCTTGAAAAACACTTTAATTTTAGTGTTCAAGCCAATTTTCAAACGTGTTTCTATCAAGGTATATTTAAGGCAATTTTTTGCAATTTGATATAGTTGTGCAAAATCAATCGCATATCTTTTGTTATTTTCATTCTTGATTATCTATGTATCTATCTATCTATCTATCTATCTATCTATCTGTCTGTCTGTCTGTCTGTCTGTCTGTCTGTCTGTCTGTCTGTCTGTCTGTCTGTCTGTCTGTCTGTCTGTCTGTCTGTCTATCTATCTATCTATCTATCTATCTATCTATCTATCTATCTATCTATCTATCTATCTATCTATCTATCTATCTATCTATCTATCTATCTATCTATCTGTCTGTCTGTCTGTCTGTCTGTCTGTCTGTCTGTCTGTCTGTCTGTCTGTCTGTCTGTCTGTCTGTCTGTCTGTCTGTCTGTCTGTCTGTCAACCTATCCATAGAAGAAAATATAAAAAATTTATTGATTGCTGAAATTAATACATTTTGTGCACGTTTGCTTGAAGAAACTAACAACACGGTTTTTAAATCTAATTTTTCTGCAGACAAATCCAATAATCGGAAAACTGTAATTCTGATGCTTAAAACTGTTAGTAATGTGAAATCTGTCATCGAACTGCGAATAGGAAGGACTTGATATGAGAGATCAATTTTGCATTCTAAACTGAAATTCAAACGTGGTTTTTTTGCCTTGCTGTTCATAAAAATGCCAGATTTTCACCAGTGCTCAGGACTTACATGCAGACTCGCACAAAACTCAAATGTCAGACACTTGTAATTATGATCATTTGCTAAACATCCACAATGTGTGTTATTGTCGCACAGGAAACGGTAATTCTATTCATTGCTCGCGCTACAAACTGTTAATAACTGCCAGCCCTGAACACCAGTTTAATATATTGCAGTGTTTAAAAGACCAGTTCCCAGTGAAAGTGTTTCTTCCCACAGCAGGGTGACATTTATGACTGCCTTTGTTACGCCGGTGGAGAAGAAACTGGGAGAGAAAAAATACAACAACAGGCAGATACCAGGGTGTTATAAATGATGTTTGAATATCAATAAACAAACAGCAGTTCTATACAGGCCACAACTGGAGCGTGAATGTGAAGATTAACAATGGGGGAGGGGGGGCGCTCGGTCAGAGTGTAAATGTAAAGTGACTATATTTTCTCTAGTGTGTGTTAAAGCAGCACTTCATATCATAAGCTCATTATATCTGAGCCATAAAGTGATTATGGGCTCCAGTAAGGCATTGTTCTGCTGTTGACAGGATTAAAGATGACTTTACACAGGCAGAGGAAGAGGGAGGGAGGTGGTGTCACTGCTTTCTGCTCCACTGTTTGCTCGCTCTGTGCGAGCCGAAAGCCAGAGGAGCTGTGCTCTTGACTGTTTGCCAGCTGCGACACCCCCCCCCCCCCTCTTTTACACATTTATCTCCTGCTAGTCCGTCTATCCATCTCCATCTGTCTGCTTTGTTTGGCTTCGGAGGTGATGTGAGGTGGTATTTTTCACAGAGTTGTCATCACCTCGTATACAACTGTTTCAAGTGTTTTTGAGAGAATCCTTGAGACACTGACGGCTGCAAATCTCCTGTCAGTCACTCAGAGTTCTTTTTCTTCCGAACAGTAAAGGCTGAATGCTCAGCTTTTATGACACACATATATATATATATATATATACTCTTTACGACTTAGATCATCGTAGAAATTCAGTTTGGATTGTGGCTGCGTTATGGTGTGGTGGTTTACACTCTTGTGTTACGTGGAGAAGTCTTTGGTTCAATTCCCTGCTTTTACATGTGCAAATTTAGGCTGTTTATACATTGTCACGAGTAAAAATGGAAAACCTTTGTCGCGTTTGGTGATTTGTTAACTTTTTGAAAGCGGCTCCCAGAGTGGAACTTTTCAAAAACGCTCCGTCTTTTGTATAAAAAGGCTACTTTTCTGAGACGCTGCTACTGCGCCTGTTCACCGTATTGACGTTAAAGTTCTTCTGCGCCATGACGACCAGTCCATATTCTCCCGGGGCTTGATAGTTTTAGCGTTGAGGCTCCTGGAATAACAATCCAACTTCGTCATCTGTCCATACAAATGTCCGTGTGCTCGCCAGTGTTAATGTTTATGCAGTATTGTTCCCTGTGCTCATGTGTGAATAGTTTCATTACAAAACAAACAACAGCATTTCCAATGTGAAATCTACATAATTTTCCAAATGTTACCACATAAATGTGAAACTTTTCAAGACGAAACGTCAAGCCGATGTGGTTTCATTAAAACGCTGTTATGTTATCGGTGCATACGTGTTTTCTTCAGCTATTCATATTGAGATCATTCCAGGAAGTGAGAGTTTTTTTTTTCCTTGGCCCTCAATATAATTCTTTGCAAATCTAAATATATCAATATGCCGACGTCAATCCAACTATCATGATGCAAACTGTGATTAACATTCCCAGTGAAGCGTTAAATAATGGAAAAACGAATGGTCTTGTGATATTCATTTGGTAGGTTAAAGTCTTTGTAGTAATCTTTGGTGTTTTGTAAAATCTCCAGGAATATATTGGTTAACTCTGCCATGTTTGTGTTTCTAAGTGATGTAGACGTTATGCTCCTCGCCTTTTCCCCCAGTCCTCAGTGAGTGTGTACAATAATGTGTCTGATCTGTGAACACTTTGCGTTTATCCAGATGAGATGTTGTGTGTGTGGAAGCTGATATATTAACGGGACACACTGACAAATGCACAAAACAACACACGCGGTCTATTTAGCACTTCTCCCTTCATGAATATGGAATATCAGGCATTTGTTCCAGATTGTGCAAACTACAAGGAGTGTATGTTAACACATTAAAACACAACTCCTCGTGTGATTTCCTGCCTCTGAAAACATGTGCATTGTTTATGATTGCATCTCTTTCTTGAAGAGATGCCGCTGCTTTTGTGCTCAGAGGCATTTCCTCAGCCGTCCCACCATAGATTCTGTTTATGGACTTTGTCATTAGATTTTTTCGTTTGCTCTACCTCCAATTCTGACACTGTGATTTTGTGGCATTTCTCTATATTCTCCCGTTCCTATCAACTCAGTGTTCTCTTATCCAGGGTCTGCATGTGGACGCTAGGTGGATGAAGGCGTAGAGTCGGATTCAGTTTCTGTACGTCCTCACACGTCCTCTTTCTCTGCTCGCAGAAGAAGACCCGGGTGGTGAAGACACAGGAGAAGAAGGAGCGGTGGAAGGAGAAGAAGGTGGCCAAGCGGCAGAAGGAGGCCGAGGAGGTGGAGGAGGAGGAGGAGAATGTCCAGCCGGTGGTGGACGCCCTGGAGAACGGCTTCCTCCATCACGCCCAGCGGGAGCAGGAGAGGATGAACGAGCGGCTGCTGAAGAAGACGTACTCCAAGAAGAACAAAATGGTCAGTGTCTGTTCGCCTCTGCGGTGTTTCTCTACCCGGCTGATTATATTAGTGGACAGGAGTTCAGCATAAGTTACAAAGGTTACATGCATCTTACATGAGCTGGTGTCTGTGTGGGTTTTTTTTTTTTTTTTTTTTCACTGATACCAAACTGTGGCTGAGAAAGCAGATGTGGAAATCAGCAATTCAGGCAGTTTTCCATACAAATAGTCACAGTTTGTTTCTGAATATGCTCGTAATTATTTAAAAGAGTGAGCGACGTGAAGCGCAGTGCTCTCGCTTCACTTCCAGCCGGTGAGCCGTCAAACCAACACATGTTCAAATGCCTCAATAATTCCAGTGTTCTTCTGTTCTTCTTTTATTTTTTTTTTAAACACCTGCTTATTTTTTTCAAGTAAAAATCAAGAACAATTACACAGACTTTACATGGCTTTATACACCAATCAGCCGTAACATTATGACCACTCATGAGTGAAGGAAATAATGTAGGGAATCTCTTTATCATGCATTCTTTTGGTAAGTGGGATAAATTAGACTTCAGCTGATTATTATTATTATTATTATTATTTAAATCTTTAAACGTTATGCATTAGAAGCAGGAACATGGGTTACTTTAGGTATTTAAGTTTTGTAGGCGCCAAATACAATGTCAGAACATTTTCATTACCGTCGAGGGATGTTTCTCTTCTGCAGAGGTTTGATGCAAGTGGCCACACATTTACAGGACTGGTGACAGACGCCTCAATACAACCTCACAGGAATCCATGTTGAGACTGATCAGGGCTGTTTTGGCAGCAAAGGGATGAAACACAATATTCTGCAGTGATCAAAGGTGGTCATAATGTTTTGGATCACTGTGTTGCTCTGTAGTAGTTTCAGAAGTTGTTTTTTTTTTGAGGCTGTAAAAATAGTGACATTCACAGTGTTTGTATTTGCATTCACATTTGTATTGTCAGCAAGGACTTTATCTTTGTACACAGTTGTGTTTTCTTTACTCCCATGATGCCCCTGACTGGAGTCACATTGAGGTTGCCCTTCGATAAGTTGCTCACTGCTTGACTCTGAGAGCAACTTGCTTAACTTTATTTGCTTTGCTCAATACTTTTACAATCAAAATAATACAGAAACTCACAGGATGAACCGTGAACTTGCACTCATGTCCCACAATAAGTCGTAGAATTTGGTTGATTGTTGTTTTATGGTGTTTCAGTGGATTGATTATATTTTTGACATTTTTCCGAGTTATTTCTCATTTATGGTTTTTTCCTAACTTCTCCCTTTTTGTATGGATCACCCTCCCTCTCTTTTTTTTAATCTGTATTATTAAATTACATCCCGGTTAATCTAATTCTGCATCTAATTCTAATTCTTGAATCCCGCGGTGTTCATATAAATCTTTAGGTCATGTTGTTGAACAAGACACGTGTTCACCTGTTGATGTTTTTAAGTGAATACAGTAAACCTTCATTGTAGGTTTGGCCGTTTCTGAAACGCAACTTTTCTGAGGCTCCATTTAAGGAACGTTTTCAAATTAAAACGGCAAACCTTTCTCACGTTGTGGGTGTAAGTTCACTCGACCACCGTGCTCAGAGCCACTGAAAATGGCTTCCGAGGTCCAACGTTTTTAAAACACTCCGACTCCGTTTCCGGTGAAACGTGGGGGAAACGCAACTTTTCGAAAAGCTTCGTTCGGCAAATGCAATGAGTAAATGGATAAAAGTAAACAATAACACTAACTCGTGGCCTGGCATGTCAATGAACCATGTTTCCCTCCAGAACCGCCAAAAAACAATCCATTTACACTTGAAACTTTGTGTAAACGAGACCCGAGACAGAACTTTTCAGATATTTTTTAATGATTGCGTCTCTTTCTTGAAGAGATGCTGGTGAGCGAGTGACAATAACAACGTTGCATTCCGGACACGTTTTTGCTATTTGGAATTTTACAACTCCTCCAACAAAATGTAGATTTCCTCTACCGTCATAGACATGAAAAGCTGAGTTGCATTTCTTAAATGCACCAGATGTTAAATTACTAAGGAGAAATCTTATAGTCACTTAAATGTTGACATCAGACTGTTCCCAGCACACAGAATTCTCCGCACTGCAAACTACAACCTGCTGAGCAAACTTGTAAAAGTGCAAAGGCAGATTCAGCTGAACTCCAGTGAGGCAGAGCAGCCAAACATGAGGATGAGGACGCATAAAAGTGGCCCGACACGACGACTCTTTTGAGACTCTGGTGTTTACAGCATTTCAGTCGCCGAGACAAAGGAAGGAAACAGACAGAGTTGGAAGTGTGTCATGTGGGGAAAGTGTTTCAGTCAAACGAGACTTCGGGCTTCATTGGTGTCTTATATGAGTCGTATTGACCAATGAGTCATTTCGCTACCGTGACCGGTCGCGTTTTGTCGACAAATTGTGGATCTGCTCCCTTCGGGTGTCTGCCGTCCTTTTCTTGTTTTCTTTCATGGCTGCAGAAGTGGTTTTCAGGTTGTTTTTGCAGATAGGGGGGGGGCTGCCAATATCCCCTGTTTCGTGCACACTGCTGAGCCCACAGACTCCGAGTCTGTCCCACTGAGATAGCCCATCTATGTGTTAACAGTTTGTTTAAATGGGCGGATGTTTTTATGCTCCTGTCCGAGGCCAAGATCCACCATAGTGCTGTTGAGGATAAGAGGGGGAAATGTAGTCAGGAAGCCAAACTAAATAATGAGGCTGTGTAGCCCGGAGGCCTCCTCCACAGACAAAAATATCTCTCTTAGATAAGATTTCCTGGGGAAGTTAACACGGCTGAAAATGAGTTTGGCTCTGATATTTAGTTTGCTAAGAGACAGTTTGAAATTATGTATTTAGCTGATGCTCTTATCCACAGTGTACAGTAAGTGCAATAGCCTGCAATTACTGAAGCAGAGCTGCATTCCTGCACTGATAATAAGCCCATAATGTTAGCAAACTGCTGCTGCCATGTGAAAACCTGGTCTCTCCCACCAGGCTGGGTTTGACTGTATCTTCATCTGAAGATTTACTACACGCGTTCCCAAACAGATTCAGATAGTGGAGAGATTGTGAAAGCAGCTGCAGTCCCACAGGAAAACTACACATTAGAAACTCTTTTTTTGTTTTGTTTTCGGCTCCGTTGCATTTCAAGTTCAAGTTTCAGCAGCACACAACTCTGCCTAAATAAAACTCTCAACAATCCTGTTATTTAAAATACATCATAGATGCTTGACAGCGGCATTCATTTTCAGACTGCTGCGTGTTTGTCTGGTGTCAAGCACTGAAGTGTGTGTTTTTTGCAAATGCACGCCTAAATTTGCATATTGCCGTCGATGTGCGTGGGTTTGAAATGTACAAAAATATCACGAGGCTCGCAGATCTGCTCACAGTTAATTAAAAATCACATCAATAATAAAGTGAGCACGTATGAAAAACACATTACAAAAATTCACCTACTCTAATATCTTCTTGTGTGTCATAGGATTGATTTATAACATCTTTTGACTAATTTATAAGCCTTAAATACATATTGAATTACACAGAAAGTTTATTTAAAAAAAAACAAAAACCCAGCAATGTATGATTTTTTAGTTATTGGGCTGGTCATCCAACAAACGATACAAAGCATCTAAATACACTGTTATATACCATCTGAGGCCACTAGATGCCACTGTATGACAACAGAATTCTGCTACAGTACCACTAGAAAGCCTCCACTGCTATATTTGCTTGATGTTGCTGGCGAAATGTCAGCATAAAGAAAAAAGCTACACAACAGAATTCATACTAACAATTGAAACACTTACGTAATGGAAAGTGGAAACAGAGCAGCAGAAAGAGAAGTCAAAGTGTGTGTGGGACTTGTCAGGGGCGGGAGAAAACGGCTACTGTGATGAAGAAAACAGAAGAGGCTAATTGCGTGACGCACAGAGCTGGAGGAATAAATTCACAGATAGTTCTTGAACAGCAGCTTGTTGGCAGTGCAGTTTTGCTGGGCATGAAAAAATAAATATGTCCTACACACCAATGTGATTTATATATGTCTATATATGTTATATCACACATTTTTGGAGCAGTGCAATTTATAGGTTGGGAAATACAGTGATCAAACATCTTTGAATACTTTGAAATCAACTGACATTTTCATCATTGATAGCTTCAATTCTTCAAAACAAACAAAGACCTTTCTAGTAGGTGTCCAGATAGAAGAGAACTAGTGTCGTCCAGACGGGAGGTGACCAGTGTGGCGGAGCTGCTGGATGAGAGGGAGGGGCCAAGAGGCGGCTGATGTGGCAGAGATAGAAGTATACGGAAGTGACATTATTGATGTGCGTTTAAAATGACAAAGTGCTGTTGAGGATGACAGATAGACTCGGGACACACAGGAGCTGTTGGTGGTGATTAAAAAAAAACCCAAAAACTATGACCTTTTGTGAGAGTGGACCTGGAGCCTAAGAGGGAAAAACTCTCTTTTGAGTTTGAGAAGGTTGAAGTAAAATCACAATTCATGACGTGTTTACTGTCTTGGGGGGAAGTGGGTTTGTAGAAATTTAAAACAGAGTGTCGTCTGCATAGCAATGAAACTGTTATATTTATGGAAAAATGGCCAGGAGGGAGGAGATAGAGGTTGAAGGGGATGGGGCCTATAGGACAGAGCCCTGGGGGACACCAGAAGAGAAGGGACATGCCTGGGATGTAAACGATTTCAAAGGAATGAACAAAGTTCAACCAGAGAGAGATGATTTGAACTGTTAGTGTGGAAGAAATGTAGAAGCGACCAAATATGGTCCCACTCGATTCCCTCAAAATGCCTTCAGGCCTCCTTGTATGCTGTGAATCATCCACAACCGTGGGGTCATCTGGTGCACATCTACTATGTTTTTAGTATCAAAATAAATCAATCTGCAGCAGCTCTTAGTTATGTGTCCACCCCGAGGAAGGCATTTCCAGAATATTTGAGTGTTGCTCAAACAGAAAACTTGTTTAAATCAGGACTTGTTTAAACCAGAAATCCTGAGCTACACGTTTCATATTTACTAGTTTTGTGTCTTCAAGGGATTTGTTTTATGTTTCTCAATCGGTTTATTTTTCTTGCCTTTATTCTGTTTTTATAGCATTTAAATGCAGCCATAACACCTCTCAATGGTTTGTTTATTGGGTTTTTAATGCAGTTGCTTGGGCCTGTAAATCACTTTGAAAAGCCTTGTGCTTAATTAGTGTCATGTAAACTTTCATTCCCCAAAACTTCATTGACTGTTTGTTCTGTGAAGGTGATTAAAACAGCCACACTGCTTCAGACAGAGGCTATCTGTGTGTGCACCCTGGCAGTGGACGTTTTAGTCATTTTGAACTGGTTAAGGCACATTGATCTCATGCATTATTAAAGCAACCTTAAAAACATCCCAGACCTGTGATCTGTCGGTAACTGGAGACATCTTTCTTCTCAGCTGGATAGATCTATAAAGTGCTGCAGACTACCTCTGGCTTCATGGTTCCCTGTTGCTCTTACTTAACTCTCAAATACCCCAATCCTTTCCTTTTTTCTTGTATCAGTTGCTTTCTTTAATCTCGGGGCTAAGGCTTCGCCTGACTGTCTCGATGCCTCAGAACAAGCAGCTCAAATGTCTTTTAAACTCCAGCTCTCATACTGAGAACTAAAGCACACCTTTAATACAAAGATGCATGTTCTCTCTCTCAGTTTCGGTATCATTGTACACTTCTTTGGGTTCTTGTCTCATCAAATTTACTGTGGGTAAAAGAAACCGTCATCCATACATGAGGTTTATGACATGATAATGTTGCATGACTAATGAGTCACAGACACGGTTATTAAATACAATGCATAGTGTTCCTAAAAGCTGCTTTTGTCATTTAATGGAATTAGCGTTGAATAATTCTCAGTCTAAAAAGTCTGGCTTACCCAAGTTACTCAAACTCAGGACCTGATTGCTCTCCTTATCCTTCACTATCCTGTTTTAACCTCATATATAAGCAACAAAGTCCTCCTGTCATACAGGTTTGTGTTACGAATATGAATTTTACCAATAAACATACACAAAATGTGACTCACTGGAAACCCTTTGCATATGTTTATCACATTTCTGTGACTGTCATTACCACATGATTGACAGGTTGATTTAGTCACTAAAATATCTCCTACAATTGTGCTTGTTGTGATATGTATTATACTCGTATTATTGTAGTGTTGCGACATGTTTGCTGGACTATACGGACTTTGTGGCTTTAATGACTGATTCATTCAACTGACTTCAGTTTGTGGGAAGAAGATGGTCTATTATCCAGATTTTAGCAGCCCTTTAGAGAAACTGAGATGCAAGCATGCATATAGATCTTTTAAATGTCAATTTAGGTGTATGAAAGCTGCTCAACTGTCTGGGAATACAGTTGAATATTAACATAACTTTTAAACAGGAGCTTCATTAAATAGCAACAAGTAGGACAACTATATTAAACATTGTGCTACAGCAGCTCTGCAGTGATTATAATTTCATTATGTCTTGTATTATGGTTGTTTCATATTGTATCTTTATTATGTTATGTGACTTCACAATATTATTACTTCCACATCATCATACGTTATCATGTCTAAGCCAGCGCAGCTAATGCTAACCTAATAAATTATGTGATTGCTTTCATTCTTTAATGGCTTTAAATACTATAACATCTCTTGTTGGGATATGCATATTAATGTAACTCCAAATAGGTCAAGTGCACTCTTGCTCACATCTCCTTTTAGTATTATTTATGAGTCTCCGTCCTTCTATTCAGCGTTTGTCAAAGTACTGTTTCTGTATTTTCCAGCGCAGCTTACAATTTTTTTTACAGCAGCTTGTAAAACTTTTACATCCAAGCATCACAACAACATTTCTGTGACCCAGAAGTGACTGTGTGAGTGACTGCAGGGAATACAGTAACTGAGAATCCATCAGGCCACCTTCTATGTTGTTGTTTATCCAGCTCAGGCTCGCTCAGGATGACGTGGGATACAACACACACATTCACAGCCACTGGAAATTCAGAGTAAACGTGGAGAAAA
Organism: Blennius ocellaris; assembly: GCF_963422515.1. Taxonomy (NCBI): domain Eukaryota; kingdom Metazoa; phylum Chordata; class Actinopteri; order Blenniiformes; family Blenniidae; genus Blennius; species Blennius ocellaris. The sequence goes on from NC_137656.1 coordinate 24,464,021, forward strand.
CGCATGCATGCACAGGGAGAACATGTAAACTTCACAAAGACCCTCAAGATTAATCTGGGGAACATACAAGGTGTGAGATAAGACTGTGAACCACTACACCACCAATCCATTCTCTCTTTGTTGTCAATCTATCGCACATTTTCAATTTGAAGATACAAGTTCTATTGTTTTACTGTTTTATCCATTAACTCCCATACTGTGTTCATTGCAATCACAAATTGAGTGTGATTGCAATGATTGGGATGTTTACATGCATTAAATAGCATTTTATATAGATGTAAAGTATAAAATATGTTCTGTTCAGATGATAGTGATACAAGCCTATCACAGTCACTCTGTTAATAAAGCATTGAAGTTGCTTTACTTAACCTAAAATTGGCTGATGATCATTTACAAAAAAAAACATCTTTCGCTGTGCGTCATTGTTGGAATTCTGTCTGAAAAAAGGGCTTTTTGCTAAGCCACCATTGTTAATAAGATTTTCTTTTGTTAAAGGTTAAATTTAAATAAAAAACGCTTGATATGTCTGAGTGGCCAAGAGATCAGAAAACCAGACTTGTAATTGTCGATTAGCAGGTTTGATTCCAAATGCTGGCAGGTTCCCGCTGTGGGTCCCTGAGCGTGACCTTTAACCCCCACCAGCTCTGCGGCAGCCCACCGCATGTGTAGTTAAGGTTAACCACAAACAGGATGGGTTACATGCAGAGAAGTAATTCCCCCAAAGGGATCAATAAAGTATGCTTAATTTCATAAGAATGTGCACATGAGAATAATAATGCTGATTTTATGTAACGGTTGTTAAAAAGGCTGCGGTGAGCATTTATTTAATATATCTTTGAAGCAGGTGTTTAATTATCTTTGTTATTTTCTCTACAATTTGATGTAAATCTGAATTGCTTATTCGCAGTTCAGAAAATCATTATACAATGTCATTGTTATGAGTAACACTAATTAAGACCGGATTTAAATACTTAAATAGATTGAACACACACTGAAAGCTGTGTTTGATTTCAGGATGCTCCATGAGTAAACATGTCCTTTAGCATGCAGCTTAGATTTTATTTGCCACATTTCCCTTTTTCTGCGACTCCAGTCAGAGAAAGTGTCCCAACTGTGTGTCACCCTCCATGATCTGCATCGGCAGAGTGATGTGTTGGTCTCCTCGAGGCCCCCCGGGGTGCCAGAGCCTCGCCGGAGGACAGGCGCTGTGGTGTCACAGCTGAGTTAGTCTCAGGAGGAGAGGCACTTAATGAAATTAGACGACTTGTCAGGCCCTGGGAAGGTTTGAAACGCCTCTAAAACAGTCAAATATCTGGTTTTAAAACCTGAAACTAAAAGAGCAAGCTTTTAGTTTCAAGCTCAGGATCACCGGGTCCATCTTTAGATATCATTAGGTCCACATTAATATGATAATGTCAAATGTATACATTGAGCAACGTGTCTTTTTCTAATGTTATCTGTGAAGCTCATGTCAATAAACCAATACCGCCAAGCGTTTATTAATTCACTGCTGTAAGACATGAGAAAAGCAGCTTGTAGGATTCCCAGAAACACGGCTTCGACCTTCACCGTGCTTTAAATGGGAGGTCATGAATAACACATAATGCTGACTTGCTCAAGCAACAGCCAAACAGAAACACACATACACACACCCAAAACAACCATCGCTGTTCATTAGAGCAGGGCCTCACATTGTTCCCCACACACCCCTGCTAACAATGTCAAATAAGAAAGACTCTATTATTAGTTAGCCCCCCCGTCCCCCCGTCCCCCCCCCCGCAGGCCTGTCACTATCAAGCTGGAATGTGCACATAAGGGCAGCCTCCTGCACACCCACTGTCATAGTGGAGCTGCTTCAGGATTACTTCCTCAGCTACATATCTAGGTGTGTTTATAAGCACTAAGCCAGCTGGAGACAGATCAGATTAGCTGGGGCATTAACGGCGCGCTGGAGCATAGTTCAGGGGCAGTCTGAGAGCTGCAAGAGACGCGAGAGCGCCGCTGCCCCTCGGCAGTGGCGCAGCAGTAATGGGCGGGCGATCAGGATGACTGATAACGGCGGGCCGGTTGTTATCTGGGGAGCAGCGACCCTGAGCGGTAGCCGCACTGCCCGGGAGACGATACGTCTCTGAGCGAACTCCGCTTCCAGCCCGTTTAAACAGGAGATCAAGGTGAATCCTCTCCCACTGAGTCATCCCGCTAAAGTCACCGACCTGCAATTTATTACTGTCGACATGGTTCATGTTATGAAACGTAATTTTCTTGTGTTTGGACAGAAAACTGCTCGTGCATAAGAGGGAGCTGGGGCTTGACGGTACAGGATTAAAGGTTTTGATTTATTTATTATTTCCCAGCGAGACTGTTTATCGTCTTTCACTACAATCTGATGGTAAATGAGAATGGAGTTATTGTACTGTTATAGGGATCATTCCTAATCACGAGGTTCAAAAGTGTGAACGCAGTGGAAAAGGAATGTGCTCATGTTACTCAGGTTAACACTGCAATTTAACAAAGAGCGTTATTAACTCAGTGGATAATGAGGTGTGCTGCAAAGGTGTCTGCAGGCATAATGCACACAAGAGTGTGTGTGTGTGTCTTTGTTTTGCTCTCTTTGTAGGGTCTGAAACCTGAGCGCTCACTATGTTTTCATTCTCTTTCGTAGGTTGTTTTATTATAACTTTGGATTTCAATGAAATGTAATTTACTTAATTGCCCCCTTCCACCTCTCACATACAAACAAAAGAAAACGCAGCAAAACACAGTGGTCAGAGCACGAGTTGACAGGTTAAAGTGAATAACAAGGAGCATAGTGGTGCAGTACAAGCACAATACAGCATTTTCTTCTTTACCGTTTCCGTTATATGCATTTTCTTTGGCACATAGTTAATTTAAAAGTAACTACTGAATTCCCTTCTAAACAAAACAGTTTGGTGGGGATCTCCACTACTAATAGTTTCCTTCATATTTGACCCAGTCATCTTTCCTGCGGTGTCCCCCAGGGCTCTGTCCCAGGTCCCATCATCTTCATCATATAGATTTAATTCATGTTCAACAATGTTGGTCTGCCGAAAATCCCTGAATGTTTTTAATTGTGTACAGTGACCTTCAGTGTCTTGAAAGACTCCGATAAATAATATTATTTATTATTATTATTCCAAAGGTCAAACCAAAAGTGCCTCTGTACAAAGTGAGAGAGAGCCTGTACAAGCCTTCATGTTTGAAATGTTACTGTTTGCTTGTATTCACCGTGGAGCAGTTGTGTGGAGCTCCGAACCCCAGCGAGCCCTCAATGAAATGTGATACTGCGGAGCTGCAAAGCTGCAGGGAAAAGAAGAGCAACAGAAAAGATCCATAAAAGATTGCAAGACTAAAAACGGGGCACAACACAGAAAATAGATTTTAATAAAGTGTGCGTTGTGGGGAGCCAGAACGAGCCTCTCACCACAATAACAGAATCATCGGAGCTCCAGGCTGGGACCATTTGCTCTGCCTCTTTAAAACCAGATGCAATCAGAAACAGATGTTGTAAAGCAATAATGTCCATGTCCATAAATGTGCTAAATAGATAAGGTGTGTGATTATCCTCAATACATGTTTTGGGGTTGTGGGAGGACACCAGATGATCTGGGAATACTGAACACATTCAAACTCAGGCAGAGAGCCTGAAAGCCACGACACCCCCCATACTGTACTCAAATAGGCAATTCTCTCTCTGTGAGGTCAAAACACCAGCAACAAAGTATGCCTATTTCTATACTATCATCTAAAAATCAATCATTTTTTTTTCTAATATTGTGCTGCATGACTTATATGAGCTCCGGCTTTTAAAATCTTAATTGTCATTGACTTTTAACTTAAGCGACAGGGAACGTTCAGGATCCATGATGGGAGACTTTAATAAATTCAATATCTTACCAAGGAATTACAGAACAGAACATTTGCTGAGTTTGCAGCAGAGAATATACCATGCTAAATCAGTAAATTATATAAAAATACGAATCTCCCAAAGGAAAATTGTAAAGTCACTCAGTTAGAACGGAGATCAGACGGAGGAAATATATCACCATAACAAGTGTTGCACTAATAATACCATTTAATTAACTGACATTGGCTCACAAACAACGTTCCACAGAAATTCAATGGAAACTAGCAGCTTCGAGTCTATAGATGAGAATGTTTTTTTGTTGTTGTTTTTTTCGGAAAATAGTATAAAAGATAACTTAGCTGATTAATACAGTGTGTAAAACATTAATATTTGTTAAAACAAGTGAGTAAATGTGTGATTTTTGTCTTCTTGGAGATGATTTTCCTGGGTAAATATTTGTGTCAGAGCGCGTACCTTTCCCTGTGTGTTTTCAAGTTTCCTAAATGCCATCTATTTTTGCTCAGCAGACAGCCTGACCACAGTGGATTTAGTCAGAGCAGCCAAACTCGTCCCCGTGGGTTTCCACTCAGGCTGGCAGTGTTGAATTTGCCCGGGATGCCAGGGGGAGGCTGGGAAAGGATGAGGGAACAGTCCCGCCGGTGTTGCATCGGAGTGGAGGGATGTGTCGAAGGATTTTGCTGCTTCGGTCTCGGGGGACGGACTGAAATTGAACAGGGGCCCAGTTTGAACTGGCCCCAGATGTCTGAATCTGAAGAGTCAGTAAAAATCCCGGAGGTGGCAAATATTCCAGGTATGACCGATCTTACAAAAAAAAATGTAAGCGGGGCTCACAGATGGATGTGATAAATGTGGTCAACTGGAGCAATCTCCACCAACCGGAATCCATCAGGTAGTTGAACTGCAACCTCCAGGAATAGTTCAGCCTCTTGGGGTTTCTCCTTGGGATCCATCATCCTTTAACTACCCGAGGTTAAAAAAAGAAAAGCAAAACAAACAACTGAAGACAGATAAAAACACCGGGACACATACTTAGAAAAGGCAGGAAGAGGCTGAAATGAAAAGTGGAAATAAAAAGAAGCGAGTGACAAAGACTGGCTGAACCCAGACAACCTCGGCGCCCGCTGTGCTCAGCCAGGTGAATATTGCATGGGACAGTGCACAGTGATTAATGTCAGGCCATGTAAGGTGCTTGGCCGGGTTAGTCCTTCACTGTACGCCCACACACACACACACACACACACACACACACACACACACACACACACACACACACACACACACACACACACACACACACACCCATGTACACACATCCCATCACTTTTAACAAGTCATAGTGGCTGAGATACAGCAGGGCTACTTCAGAGCAGGCACTCTGGGGACAATTAGGCCCCGGGAACATTGAATTAGCAGGGATCTAAAGTCATGCTCCACTGGAGCTGGAGCTGCTGCATGCAGGGACTGCAGGAGGTAACCGAGGAGAGAGGCTTCTCCTGGACGCTCTGTCTGATTCTTTAAGAGCGCTGGTTAATTTTACACTGCTGTGCGTCGTTGTTTTCAGTGCATTCATTAACTCTTTTTACTCGGGAGGCAGGTGTTAGCTATAATAAATTTGTCAGGACATTATTTTCTCTGCGCTTTGCTTGCTGGCGAGTTTTGATTACTTTCCCCTTCTCTTTTTTTAATGTAATTTATTAAAGTGGGACCTCCCAGGCAACATCATATTACAGTTTTGCATCTACTGGAGAATCTGTAGCTATAGCAACAGATATATTGCTCCTGGTAGATGTTTAACTAGAGCAGGCAGCAGGGAGAGACACTTTATTACACCTTGTGCTTTATGATTTACTGTATCATTGTGGTTTATATTACAGTGATGTTTAGGGAGCAGTTCAGAAATGTGTGCTCCAGGAACCCTTCAGTGTCTGGAGTCATATTCCTCCTGCAAAACCTGTGCACAAAGCAGCCTATAAGATTTTGGGCAGCAAGTTAAGTGAGATCAGCTTTTTTGTGTTTGTGTTTTTTGGAGAAATGCTCTCAACAAACACGCGTCACAAAGGTCGAAGACATTTGTAAACAAGAAAGCAAAGTGGATGACATGAGGCAGGCTGCTTTATAAGGGTATGTGATACCTCTCTTTTGACCAAAATGTGCTTTCGCTCTCACTATTTCTTAAGGTATGACATAATGTCTGCTGTCACTTTGAACCTGAGCCTGTAAAAGACACTGAACACCGAGTTTGGGGTAACAGAGAACCAACTGTGGGTAAGAAATGAGGTCAGTTGGCTCAGATTGTCCGATTATCGTGACTTAGTTCCAATTACGTCCAACAAAAGCAGAGGTGGCTCAGTTCTGCATGCACCCACCCACTCACCTTATGTTATGGTGAAGGTTTCCACACATTTGCATTTGATGACATCAGTTCCTTTGATTTCTGCTACTGTTGTTTGATATGATGAGATTTTGACGGCACTTTAATTTTTGTTGTGTATATTGTGTAAACATAAAGAGGTCAGCAGGTGTTTGCAAAGGTACAACCCTCATAAGAATCACTCCTCCAGTGTTTAACTCAAACTTGAAATAGAAGTAGGTCATTTTTTTTTTTTTAATCTGTGGATTTACTGTGTTGTTCCCACAAAAGTGAAAATAATAAAAATAAATACAAAGCTTTAGTGGCTGCTTTAAGTATCCAGAACCTCACCACAGAATAAAGATCGGCCTTCAAAAATCACATATTAGTTAAACCTTGGAGGCAGGAGTATAACTCCGCAGCGTCGGGGGTCATGTTTCCTGGCCAGCTCACAGTCTGGAGGCTGGCAGCAGTTTTGTGTGCAGTGCAGTGTTACACGGGAGGCTTGAGGAATGGAGGGATCTGGTGTTTGTACGAGAGAATGGAAGTGGGTGGCAGTCCTGAGCCTTCACTGAAAAGAGAAACCTTGTGTGGATGTGAGAGGTCTTTTGTTTGCAGGCCCGTGTGCTTTGACAGGCCTGAGAGGGGGTAAGACAATAGAGAGGCCATGCTGGATCTTGATGCCTTCCTGCTGTAAGCTGCTCCGCTCCGCTGCTATTGTTCTCCGTTCATCACTTACAAATGCTTCATTCTCTCCTTGTCACAGTTGTATCAATTTGTTTTAGTTAATTAGCACTACAATTAGCACGTATTTAATTAGATTCCAAGAATGTGTCTTTTTTTTTTTTTTGTCATGTCGGTTCTGCTGTGCAGTGAATCTCTTGTACACGCTTCTGTGTGTGTTCTAGAGTGTGCTCCAGTCATGTACATATTGGCTGTATGTGTGTGTGTGTGTGTGTGTGTGTGTGTGTGTGTGTGTGTGTGTGTGTGTGTGTGTGTGTGTGTGTGTGTGTGTGTGTGTGTGTGTGTGTGTGTGTGTGTGTGTGTGTGTGTGTGTGTGTGTGTGTGTGTGTGTGTGTGTGTGTGCGCGTGCGCGCTTGGCAGCATCTGAAGGTTTAAGTGTCCAAGTGTCAGCTTTGCCACTTTAGTCCATTAGGGTCACTACATTAATGGGATCTGCGGAGACCCCTGCCTCTGTTTTTATAGGCGTGTGCCCGGGAGGTGGGGGTGGTGGGGGGGGGGTGTTGTGACTGGCAAAGCCGGACATTAACTCGAACGGATTAAATGGGATTAGAGTTGTCACTGAGACAGATGTGATCTTTCCAGCCTCGGATTTCTGCTGCTTTCAAACTGTGCTTTCAGTTTCACTCGTGATACAACACTGACCCCTGCTGCACGAGGCAGGTATTGCACCCACATGCACTTTGAGGCGTGCTGATGCTGTTTTTAACCCTTTGGAAGAATGCACTGCATCGTCCATTGGGGGTCACTGTTCCCATTTGAAAAAGAAGACGACGGGCCTCTCCTCTCCCTTTCTGCCATTTTGACTGTCTAATATAAAGCATATCAGGGTTTTTGCAAAATTGAACCCAGGCAGGGTATCTTTCGCAGGTTCCCTAACATTTCCTGTTATATCTTGCGATATCTGTTTAATGAATAAGTAGATAAGATAATGCAATACTGCTGGAACACAGAGGCTCATTTAGAGGTTATACACGCCTGCCTGCCGCTTATTAAAACAGCAAGTAGCAGATACATGAGGTCAGATTTGGACAAATCAGTCAGAAATCTCCACGCATTAATCATGTCTCACAATTAGCGTCACAGCAATATGAGGAGAGATGATTTCACAAGGTATAGTTAGGATTTTTACAGTTTATACAATTGGGTGTGCATTTTTTTATTGGGTCGTGATTTAAATTACATTGTTAATACTTGAGCAGGCAGCATGTGTTTGGTTTCTTTTCTTCTTTTTTTCTTCTTTTAAAGGCCATTCACACAGTAGCAATTGGACCAAAGGCTATAATTGTGTTTTCATGTACTATAGATCCTGTCATTAGGCCCCTGGGCCTGCAGGCAGTTATATGATGACAGCTGACAAGGGGGCACGGCTCTTTTGAGGAAGAAGGGGAAGGTGGGGGACCACACGCACAAAAGCCACAATTACTTCCTGGACGGTCCCCAGAGCTCAGTGGTTGGAGTGTGTATGTAAAATGATGTGGGAGAGGCCATTTGCAAAACAAAGAAAGGGGAGGTGGGAGGGTGAGAATGATTGCTTTTGCACGATAGAGCATGTATACCCCGAGGCGGAGGCAGCGGGGTGGGGGTGGGGGGGGTGGGGGGGGGGGGGTGTAAAGTGGCAGACTTGGGAATGACACGCCCCCTAGCAGTCCTTGAGGAGCTGAAACCAGATGGGGGTGGAGTTTGCGGTTGACCCCTTCTGGTGCGATGAGGGTCAGGGTGCTTTTCCCCCCCGGGGCCCTGAAAAGAGGAGAAGGACCCCGGGGGCAAGAAGCTTGCAGCATGTTCAGTCACAGGTTCACTGAGTGTGTGTGTGTGGGGGGGGGGCATGCTGTCAGAGCCAGATTTAGTGTCTGAAGAAGACAGAGTGGTTATTGGAACATGTTATTTTATGAAATCTCAGGATCAAGAAATATTCTATTCAGTGTCTGGCTGCAGGTGAAAACACAGGCCTGTCTTGTGTCGTCACATGACTGACAATTGATTGACCAGAAAATTAGCATTCATTTATTATTTTTTAACTTGCGATGGATGAGAAGTTGGCACCCGTTCAGTGTTGTTTGAATTGTTGTCACACTTCAACAGATTGTTGTGCCGTACGAACAAATGCTTTTATTTGACACCGAAAAGAGAATAACCACAGAGGACTGTGTGAAGGAATTCCCTCATGTTTTTTAACTATTTAGCACGTTGTGCCACACGGCAGGGAGACAGAAGTCCTCTCTGGAAAGTCTTATGATTACAACCCATGTAAGTGGTATAGTTGTGTTGTTTGGACTTTTCGATTTTGCAGTCGCCGCAGCAGATCGTGTGATTCGCATGTTTCATTTGGTGAACTGGACGCTCTTTCTCCTGCACACTGAGCGGTTGTAGGTTGACGGACTTCACCTGCTTCCAATTGGTTTCAAACCAGCAAACTTATAGGCGAATGTAAGACACCAGTGTCTAACACACATGTGTATCAGCAGTTATATTGTTCAGTTTGAGAGCAACAATAATCTCTGTCTTTTTGCTCCATAACTATAGTCCAATGGTCACAGTGGTATGGCACATTTGATTAAAAACTGGCCTATATTTGATTTGAT